>NC_041363.1:8890962-9490962 GCF_900634415.1 Cottoperca gobio
GATCAAATCTTAGTAATGAAAAGCGTCGCACGTTGTGTACAATGTTAGGAAAAGTGATCTGAAATCAAATTTTATGAGGTAAAATATGGCCGAAACCTGTGACTTTTATCCCTTACATCTGTCCTGGATTATCTAAGAATGGCTGCTAAATAAATTACAGAGCTCAGGAACATTCCCATTATCCAAGATCTTAAACCCCCATGCCACTGACCCACAGTTGAATATCGTGTGTGTGTGTGTGTGTGTGTGTGTGTGTGTGTGTGTGTGTGTGTGTGTGTGTGTGTGTGTGTGTGTTTAAATGTCTGGAGTGAGTTTGTCTGGAGTTCACAGCTTGTGCGTGTGTTCATGTGTGAGCCTTTGCATCAGTGCATGGCAGGGTTATTTGTGTGTGTGTGTGTGTGTGTGTGTGTGTGTGTGTGTGTGTGTGTGTGTGTGTGTGTGTGTGTGTGTGTGTGTGAGAGTGTATGATCACGTGGTCAGTTTGTATGAGTGTGTGTGTGTGTGTGTGTGTGTGTGTGTGTGTGAGAGATCAGTTTGTGTGCCTGTGTCACTGTTGGGCAGCCATTGCACAGACCCCCAGCCGTTCACTGAACACTGAAACAGCCTCTTTTTTATGTGCAGCCTGCTTCAGACTCAGTTCCCATGAAATTGGCCCTTCTTTGGCTCGTTCAGAGATTGCCTGCACTGTAAATGGCTTCTCTGGAATCTGCAAAGGGCCAGTGGGGGCCAATTCAAAGATAAAAAAGAGACAAAGAGAGACTGACAGATCCAAAGCTGCCACACTCCCCCTGTAGCCCCTCTAACCAACATCAACAATTCATCTTCTGGATGTTTGCTCAAACAATAGCCATTACAATTGTTTGAAAAATAACAATAACTATAATTAGCCAAACATATTTTATTGGATTGTTCAATGCCGTTGACCCTCAGCTATCATTAATTTGCTGGCAGTATTATGTAAATAGTGGTGAAGTGGTGCAATAACTCCAGTGCTCTGCTCTGCTCTGCTTTAGTCTTTAACACAGCAAAGTGTAGGTTTGTTGCAGTGTCGGAATTTGAAGCGCAGGCAAATTGCCTAATACAAAACAAGAGTTACCAAGTGACTATCAAGATAAGAAGGATGCACGACACAGTTATGATCTGTACGTGTGGCTGAGCAGTTGCGTTTCCTCCAAATGACCCAGCTAGTGAAGTCATTATGCTTTCCACCCTCTCAACGGGAGGTGGGGCTTTATAGTGAAAACGTATTCTACCCCGCTGCACAAAGACCAGTGTGCAGTTGCAGTCTCCTCCACGCTGTGAGTGCGCAGCGCTTGCACAGATCGCTCCAATTTGGAACTTAAGCCCACATTGCATGAACCTGCATAACTTAACTGCTGTTTTCTCGGCCGTGAACAACCCTCAGTGCTCCGCTGTGGCTGTTTACCAGCAGATACTCCGACCCGAAAACCGTCGGGACCAGTGAAGAGAGAAGCTGCGGGAGTGGTCTGGAAACTTTTGCCATCATGAGCTCGCAGACGGTCAACCTTGATACCTACAGCCTGTCGTTGCTCACGGCCAAAGAGGACATCCTCAACCCCCGCTCCTCCACCAACTGGTAACATATAGTGCTCTTGAATTAAACTGCATCTACCTTCCGTTTCAGAATCCTATTCGTCTATACCTTGACATATGAGATTAAATGGCAATTTAATAATTATTCGTCATTATAATACGAAGACAAGTAGAATCAATAACTTTAACGAAACTTTCATGTTCTCCATCTTGTTTTACGGAGTGAGTTGTAGCCGTTTACGCTTAACCAGGTTGGCTGTTGCGTGAGAAGAGGCTTGATTTCAATTAATCCAATGAGGGATACGGAGGTGGCCAGCACAGATACAACAGGCAACCTGGACTATCTTTACAAGTAGCCTACAGTAATGACAAATGCATGCAGGCTGGGTTTGTAGCTCAGGGATGTATTGACTCTCCCATCCACTCGGAGAGCTGACGTGAGGTGTGGATTGCAGTCTATTACGCACGCCAGGCGGCTGGTGGTGTGGCTCAGAGCGCAGCACCTGGTCGGCGGCCCGCTGCCCTCAACTGGGCCTTGCGCTCAATGACTTTGCTATTCTCCCTCAGGAGTTAGGCTTCATTCTTTGTGCTAAGGTTAAAGTTTCTTTTGATTTGCTGATCTCTGACAGGAGTTGTCTTTCAGGGAGAGGCTCTTTAATTTGACAGACAACCTAGTATGCATGCATGAGTACCAGCCACATGACTAACCAATAATAATGATGAGCATTTACACTTGTAGTGTACAACAAGTAGGTTATTTAGAAACACAATATTAAAGACCAACCAGTATTCAGATTACAAGCAACAAAATTAAGTGTTTTACTCGAAAAACTAGGTCACTGTTTTCATTTTCAACGTAGATTTCAACTCTCGACATATGCAATTAATTAATTCTGCTCTAGTGTAATGTGAGACCACATCTGCTGTAACCCTATCACCTGTCACTGGCACATTTCTTTTGTCACAGGGTTTGGCTGGTTTGTAACTATGGTGACCTATCCATCTTTTCCAAACAATACCATTCTCCCTGTCTCATTCTCTTTCTCCATTATCCTCTCCTGTGTGTGTGGTATTGTCATCTCCAGCTACAGACATGTTGTCACTTGCTATATTCAGCTAGCACAGAGAGAATTAGATATAATATGACCCCACACTTTCCACATATCAACTTACTTTGAGGAAGTTATAGTTTGGCGAAGTAGGCCAAGGCCCACACACACACACACACACACACACACACACACACACACACACACACACACACACACACACACACACACACACACACGTGTGCTCATGTGGAAGTAGAGGGCTGATTATGTCCATCTCTGTTTCATCTTCCTCTGCCTCACATCTCTCGCTGCCGCAGGGTTTCTCTGCCCACATTCTTCCTACCTTCTTCCTGGCTTTTCATGACGTCATGCAGACTTGATAAAACGGGATTCAGAACACTATGGTTTAACTTTGACAAGCTGAAATCTAACATTTTCATGAATGGGGTGGAAATAAGTTCCCCATCCAGGCAGAACATGCTCAGTTTCCATTCTTTCTTGCGTTTGGAAAATCTCTAAAAGTTTCCATGTTCAGTATCACTATGGAGGTTTTGTCCCATGGCAACACCTCACATTGATACTTCACTGATCCAGCAGTTTCTCATTGGAGAGCATTTCCCTAAAGTTTCAGTGAACAACAGATCTGCATTGTGTCTCTGCCAACCCACAAGCCTGTCAAAAAATCACACATACACACAACACACACACACACACACACACACACACACAGACACACACACAGACACACAGACACACACACACACACACACACACACTCACACATAAAGATGCATCTATCCAAAACAAGCACATGTTTAGTCGAGCTTACAAGAGAATAATAAGAGAAAGAAAAGGAGAAATCCCCCTACATTCACTGAGCCCACTTTAGAGGCTAAATAACTCTGCTGTGACTGAATAGAGAGGTGGGAGGGGGACACGATGATGTCATGATTCCCACTGTCAAACCACCGAAACAGAACCCACCACACGTGTGTGTGTCTGTGCGTGTTGAAGGGATTGTATGTGCGTGCATGTGAATATGTTTGTCTCTGGATGTGCATATGCATCCTGTAGAGACTATTAAAGAGAGTCTGAGGCGTCGAGAAGTTTGCATGGAGAGGGGTAGGAGGCTTGTTTTGTTGAATGATCCCGCCCCCACTGCGTGGCCTTGAGATCCCTGTGTGTATTATCTAATGACCTTGTGTCCTGAATGGGAAACAGACCCTTTGTGGGGGAGACTCTGAAGAAAAGAAGAGCTATTTCAATGCATCCTTCATTCAGACCTCTCTGCTCAACATACAGCCTTGGAGGTCTCTCCTCAGACTCCCAGACCATGGAGGACTACAAAGTGTCTCACTCGTAGGCTGGAAACCTGCACGGTCTGCATGTGTTTTGTGTTAGTGTGTGCTTTGAGAGACAGAAAGAGAAACAGTGATAATGCATGTTTCCAAAGACATTGTCTAATCCTTTCATCAGGAAATACTTCTAATTCTTAGCAGCAGACATCATGACTTATGTCCAACATACGCCAAACTAAATGACCCAAATTAGCACTTTAGATCAGCTCAACGTGGCCATGGACAAATGGAAATGTTTGTAGTTTTTAAGCAACTATGCTAACTTCTTCGATATGTGCATTTGCTTTTCATTCTGTATGAAAGGATGAGTGTATGTTGTAGTTCCAGCACAAAGTCAAAAATGTTTCTTACATTTTTTCTTAGAATTCAATAAAATACCTCAGTGAGTGATTTGTTCTGCACATTTTGTGAAGTTTTAACTCAGCCAATAAGACCAAAGCAGCATGCACTACGAGAGGTGTCTTCCTGCCAAATAATGTGCAGCACCAGCTTAGCCAAGCATGTTAACGAGGTGGTGGAAATCAGTTTAGAAAAATGTTTACAGCATTGTTTTGTGGAGCAGTTTAACTTCTATTCGACTTGGGTGTGGGCTTTATCCAGACATCTTGGTGACTTTGAACACACCTTCTTCATAAACTTCTTTCTTGCTGTCCACACTTTGATGCTGTGTGCTGTGTTAAGTGTTTCACTATGTTCTCTTGCGGGGGATTATTACAGTCAGCGGTGACACATAAAGTAAATATCTGATTTCATTGTAGTAACAGAGTGATTCAGTTTGGACAGAGTATTCAGAGACCAATCAATCTCTTCTTCATTCAAACCAGGTTGAAGTTCTATTTTATTTACATGTATGAATGAAATATTTTCAAAAAGAAAACAGGCTGCTTAGAATATGGCAGATTATATTATTATATTATAAAGCTGGTACAAACTGTATTATAATTGTTGTTGAAAGAGACACAACAATGAATGAATCCTCTTTTAGGGTGATGTTTTTACAAGCTCAGATTTTACTTGACCCGGTACTGAGAAATTAAGAAGAACTTCCTGTTGATATGTCTTTACTTGCGACCTTTTTTTTGTTGGCAGAATGGTAGCAACAAATGATCCGTCCCGAGAAGATCAGGGTCATGGAATTCCAGATATTATGTTTCAGTTTCGTCATTGTTTTTAAATATAAATTCACCTCTGACAACACTTATTTTTTCAAAGGCTTCCATTTTTTTTTCAATAACACATATAAATGGTATCCAAGATGTTGTTCTGTTGCAGCTGTATGAAAATAATCTTCCAGTATAATTCAACAAACTGAATTCATTAATTATCTGGCTACGGATCATGTCTTTTTTTTAACCTTCATTTATCTATCCTTTGATTTCGACAGACTGCGGGAAACTTAAATAATCACTCTTATCCATTTTCATCAACACACTATCTCTCTCCATGTCTCTGATGTCCTGTGAAGGGACTCTCCTGTTGATAAATGGAGGGGCCTTTATTTCAGCATCGGCCCGGGGTGTTTGCGCTGCTGCTACTGGCCAGAATTTCCACAGGCTCATGCATGATTAACCGAGACCTAAAGAGTTCCTGGGTCTAAAGTTACGCGCTACATGGAATACACCTGTGTTTGTCGGGATAGGATAGGAGGGAGGAAGGTAAAACGCAGGGCTGCCATTGTGTAAGGATGTGCTTCTGCTTGTATATAGGTGTACAGCATTTCCTGTCTGACTAGATTATATGTGCAGCAAGTCAGTTATCTTGTTTGTAAAGGTAAACAACCATTATCGTCACACTGTCATCAAGAAGTTACTCGCTGCCTGAACTTCCGTGCACTTGGTTCTACTTTTTTTTCAGTTACTTAATTATCCGCAAACATCCACCCGTCAAAAAAGAGACTAAATGGCATAATAATGCCAGCTTTCTACACATGAGCTGTTGTGTAATCCTTATCTAGCTTGGTAAAGGTTGTCATAGCTTTGTACAATGAAACAAATCCTTCAGATCACCTGACTGTGAAATCCAGCAGACGAAAAAAAAAGAAGTCTGGCTGGTTTCCGCTGACTGTTCAGGATAAGACTTCAAAGGCAGCACACGGTGTTTTAATCAGGCTGAACGACAACAGGAAATGTTTGATCGATCCTTGATATAAATAGCGATATACTGTAAAAGTGAAAGAGCGGTAACAAGTCCTCTCTCTCACTATCATACTAGCATGCTATCTCTTATCACACTGTTGTTGCTGTAAAACCAGAAACAAAAATACCAGTTTTGATGTTTTTCAGTGTTAAATCCAATACCAGGGCTGCTTTTCACACCGTGGTGTGCACAGACTCTGTAAGGGTAAGCCGTAAAAAATCACAAAGGATTCAGGATTAGGAGCAATTTTACACTAAAGTCACACCACCGTTGCAAGAGCTTGCAGGACAGGAACCAGAGGAGCTTTACTTCTTGGCTGGACACCGGGGCACTTGAGCATTAACTTGTGGGACATTCAAGGCCTTCTAGTGGGACATCAGAGCAGACATGAAGCATTCAAGTGTCCCATTTGAGCACAGACATATCCTTGTTGGATATTTGTTGACCTCATACATAGTTCCCATTTTAAAGACACAGGGTTTGCACCTGAAAACAGCCCTGTGTAGCTTTAGTCTTCTGCAAAGAGTGCCCTCAACATAGCTTCTTGTGTGATCGTGTCCGTGGGTGGCATGTTGGAAGATGATGACAATGATGGCTGTAATGGCTGTTATATCTGTTTAGATGGACTTAGAGAATAATTCTAACAGTAATCACTAAACAACTGCTTACTACGCATATAAACATTGTTTAGGTTCATTTGGGGTCTAAAATGAAGCTGCAGGGTAATAGTAGGTCTCAGGCATGATGAGACATGGCTGTAGTAAATGATTCTGTATGTGTGTATTGCACGTGTCACTGTATATTTGAGTTCCTTAGCGTGCAAACTCAAGACCACAAATTGACACCGTGTTGAAGTGCGACTTGTAATTGCCCCATAGAAGATGCAAAAGGTTGGTAATTAATGTTTCATGACTTGGTGGCACTGCAGTTGCCACTGTTATTCTCGGTGTCAGTTTTCCATAGGTAACACAATAGCTTCAAGACAAACACAAAAGAGCTGCTAACTTAAAAACAACATTGTATTGTAATAAGAGGTTTATATAAAGATCACTGTGAACAAAAACCGTCCTCACACCTGACCTTTCTATCAAATCCTCCTTTTGTTCGTTCAAGTTCCTCAGAGCAGTTGACCTTAATCCAGATGCCCTCTGCGCATTGTTTCCACTGAAAGCTGTCCTTTATATGCCTACAGCAGTGAACACAACAAATGCGTTATTGTTTTCTTTTGCAGTTCAAGATCAAGGCGAACACGCTCTGCTGGAAAACTTTGGCTGAGTGTTGAATTGTTCATGCAAATACTAGGAAGCTGGATTGAGGTGAATTGCCTGTTTAATCTAACTAATGGGCCTTAAGCGTAGCAGATGGAGTGGAATTACCAAGGGTGTGTCAGATAGCTGTCTAGAAACATCTGTATTTTAGTGTTTCAAACATTGGCAAGAGAATGAATATGGTATAGTGTGTGTGTGTGTGTGTGTTTGCGTGTGTGTGTTTGTGTGTTCTTAGCCCAGCTGAGGCAATTTTAGGGTATGTCTGAGCAAGAAAGTGATACCATAGAAATAGATTCTTCTGCTAATTCTTATGTCTGAGCTGACAAATTTGCCAAATATATAATCTTTAAAAATAAAAACCTAGCTTTTGACACTCAAGTACATTGCAACTCCTGTTCTAGTATTGCAGAAATGAGAGTGACCTATATCGATCTTAATGTTGTTTCCATGATACAATTGCAAAGTGCTGAAGTAGGGCATAGAGAGACATAATGTTCTCTTGTGTTTTGCTCCCACATCTTCCACAGTAGCTCCCACACAGCTTTCTAATGACTAAAGAATTAACTCAGGAAAGATGGTGTTAGAGGGTCAAATGAGGGTAATCTCTTTAAGACTCTTGTGGGCAAGTTAACAAGTGTGTTGCCCTATTTCAAGAAAAAACCCCAAATATGTGATATCTAGAAAAATGCTCATAACTCCATAACTTCTCTCTGGCATCTTTTTTACTAGGCTACTTAATTAGCCAGAGCTTGAATGAATGTTGTGAAAGGAGTAACCAAGGGCACGCTGAAATGTCTCGTCATGTTCTGTGTTGCTTTGTCTCGTCTTTTTGCAAGCGTGCCAAGCAGAACACCGGCAGTGTCTGACAGCCGCAAATCTTTTGACAGACGATAACATGTCAGTTTTTTTGCACTTAATTACACAGTTACAGACATAAGAACAACAGAGTTTTTGCATATATCAATGCACGCTTTTATATAAATTGTGTATAAAGTGCGTGCATTGATACATGCAAAAACACTAACACGCAACACACAGACAGACACTGGGCCACCTCAATAAGGACGCACCCCACTCTCATTCCTATAGTTGTCCTGACGCTGTGAGGTTTGCTGCTTAAACAGTTTCTCCCACTTCACCATGGTAACAATGGACAACAGTCGTTATAATCACGACATTCTTAGGGTTAACTATTTGCATCTTGCAAAGTCACACTGCAGGGCCTTGACTGGGAACTCTCCTTTCCTTTTTGCCTTGTTTGTTCACTTGCTGCTGGTAGAATTGTGTTGTGGGTGGGTGAGGAGAGTCGGGGGGCTCTGTTGTCCTGACGACTCGGGGGGGGGGGGGGGGGTTGTTTGTTGAGAGACTGAATGAAGCGGGGGAGATGAGTGCAGAGGGACTGAGGCGGCTGGGAAGGGGGTGCAAATGAATGGGCAATGACACTTGGTGAGAAATATAGAGGAATAACGAGATGAGAAAGGACAACACGCGAGAGGAAAGAGAAAGAATTGCAGTGAGAGTGGGGTGGTCTTGACAAGAGGTTGTTGAAAAGCAGAATGATTGAAGTTGGAGGAGTGACAGAGCCAAGAGAAGGGAAATATGAGATCACAGGTGGAGGGGGGAAGAGGGAAGAGGGAAGAGAGGAAGATCAAAGCATTAAGAGAGGCAGCAAAGACGACGAGCCAAATGAGGTCTAAGTGGGGATGTGATACTTGAGAGAATTGACTTTGTTTAACTGAAGGAAATGGTTGACGATAAGATGCCATCGTGTTTTTAATGGTCCCATAATAACTATGATATAGAGATATGAGGCTATTCCCGTGTGTGTGTGTGTGTGTGTGTGTGTGTGTGTGTGTGTGTGTGTGTGTGTCTTTAGCAGTGTGGGACAGCATGCACAGGAAATGCCAGCATGATCCCAGTGGACCACAATTTTAGAGGATTTATCGTCACACATTCCTCTCTGCTCCTCTCCTCTCCTCTCCTCTCCTCTCCTCTCTGCTCCTCTCCTCTCCTCTCCTCTCCTCTCCTCTCCTCTCCTCTCCTCTCCTCTCCTCCTCTCCTCTCCTCTCCTCTCCCTTTATTCCATCCAATGTCAGGTGTAAGAAATGTCTGTTCCTTCCCACTCCCCTATAGCTCTCTTAAAAAGACATATACCTCCCTTTAAGACTCATACCAATTTACTCCATAGAGACCCCTTTGATACTTCCATCAAGACACTTGCTCCCAATACCCACATACTCTTCTGCCCCCTTGGAAACCTCCAATACACTCTGGCTGTTTCCCATTATGCGCCATTGTTAAATGTGCCCCTCTTGCCCTACCCATTTATACCTATCTCCCCTGGAGCTTTTCATCATCTTCCCCATGTGAACCCTATCGTTGAGGCTTTTCTCCAACCTGAATAGGCTAGCACTCCCTCACAATGTGGCCCGTCACTCTTAAGCTCACACCCTCATGACATTGAACTTCATGTAACCATCTTTCTTTTAGACCCTAAACACGCACTCAAGTACTAAAACTTACTTAATCTGCAAAATATGGCTATTTCACTGCACAGCATTTGCACATGGAGCTCAGCTCTACATACACTTTTTATTCAGAGAGGAAACATGTTTATTATACAGTGATGCGAAATAAAGTATTGTTTGATCAACTCCAAACGCTGCATTCTGTAATGCCAACACTCAGGTTAATAAATATTAAAAGGAAATTATGTTGGGAATACAGTAGTGACAATATCTGTCTTTTCTATAGTAAGTGTACAGGGACATACATTTTAAAAGTAAATTACGGTTTGAGGTACTTCAATACATTTGTATTTAGATCTGAGTTGAGTTAGAGCTGAGTTGGACCTTTGAGTGTAAACATACCTCAGTTATCAGCTCTTATATACAGTATGTAACACACATGTAACAGGAGAGGTCTAGACTTCTTCATCTTGCTGAATAAATATACGTCCTGTAGCTTTGAGAAAAAAATATCTTATCTATGGGTTAGGGTTAGGGTTAGGGTTAGGGTCTATAATATCTATGTCTTTAAAACCAGTGAGACTGAGCTGCTCCAAGCTTCAGCCTGTTTAAGAAATAGTGCAACACGTTATGGTACAGAAATAAATATTGCTCACACATTCTGTGTCATTCTGCCACACACACACACACACACACACACACACACACACACACACACACACACACACACACCTACTCTGACACACACACTTGCTTTTCTTGATGATGGGTATTATATTACACAGAGAGAACTTCGGTAGCAAAGTAGTAGTACATGTGCAGCTCTATTTACACAATGAATGTGAGTTTATTTTCATATGATAGACAAAACTGATGTGTTCCGCAGAGACTTTATAGCTACATTATAGCACATTTTCAACTGTCGTCCCAAGTTGGACTTTTACATGTGTAGTTTAAATATACAGCGACAATAATTGTATATGACTGGCTGGTGTTATCTGTGGATTAACTCATGGCGGTAACACGGGACCAACCACCACTACTGCCTCTCAGATCATCCCTGACAACATAATGTCCACGCCTGTTCAGCTGCGTCATACCCCAAGAGTTAATGATGTGTTTTGCCTGTATTTGTGGTTTCAGGACATTTCAAATTGACTTACATCTACTTTACAGCAGCATGCCTCTTTCTCTCTCTGTCCATCCCCCGCTCCTTTCCATCTGCCTCAACACAGAGAGGGCTGTTTTCTCTCACTGGTCTTTGGCACTGATTTAATTACTTATTTGTTTAGTTTGTCATATTCTAAACTTCTCTGTCTCCATGTTTTGCTGAGAACAGACATTTTCCTCCCTCTCCTCCTCCTGTCCGCATTCCATCCAGTCTCTCCCTCTGCCCCCAACTACCTCACCCCCCACTGACTGATATTATATGCACTCTGTTGTTTTACTTTTTCTATCCATGTTTTCCCTTCGTTTAATTTAGCTACACTTTCTGCTCTTTCTTATAATTTTGTTCTCCATCACCGTTTTCATTTCTCCCACTTTTTTTGACATTCCCTCCAGGCCAAATAGCTTCAGTGGTCTGTAATAGTCTCCAGGGGAGTCTGCTGTGTCCTCCACCCAGTCAAAAGCTATACAGATCAGAAAGTGTTACGCAGTGGGTGGATCTGAGCAAGTACTCTTATTACTTACAAATAGGCAGCCAACTTGTACTTCAAATGTACGTGCACAGCTGTCGTTAAAAGGGGAGTTAAACATGATTTATCAACAGTATGATCTTTACTCCAGCAATGCACAAGTAAAGTAAAGGTTTCTTGAAGTTTTCCTATTCAATACACGCACGTGGAAACCAATTGACTTTTTATTTAATTTTTGCACAAATAACCAAAACAATATGACTAAGCACACAACCCCTTAGAAAAAAAAAACAGTCTTTGGACTAACAAGAGGTCACATTTCTACCACGGCAAGTCTCAACATCCTTTAGTCCAACTGTCAACGTTTTCAAAAGTATTTGAAACATGCAAAGCAAGCAGTGGGTTTTTTGCATTCATTTGTTTGAACTGGTGTCACTGGAGCTCTGCGAGGTTTCTTGATTGGTAGATTTCTATTGATACAGACCTTTTAGAAGCGTTGGCAGCTAATGACAATACATAATTATATCAGTTCAGCTTCCCTCAAACACGATAGTCTTATAAGTACACCAATAATACATTAGCTCAAAAGCAAAGCTTCACATGGGACATTTCAATTGCATCAATTAAAAAGTATTTATATGGATTCACGCTTGATTTAACAGTTGATCTGAATGGTCGGACCATAAGGGGAAGCTTTTCAACAAGGCTTCTGTTTGTTGCTATTATGGTGAGATTACTGCAGGCGCTTGAATCAAACACAGTTAAAGATCAAGTTTTGATGTGGTGAAATGTCACTGGAGCATAGTGGGTTACACAGACGCGTTGTTCCTTATGGTGCATCATTTTTGTTATTGTAATGGGAAAATCATCTACAGTTACATTGCTCTACATTATTACACTTAATTTAAGACTTTACTGCATGTGGAACATCTCAACTTGTGTGTGAGTGATATCCTAACAGCTTGCCCAGTTCAAATGCTGTTGATTGGGACCTTGACATCGTTTGGTTATGGGATCACGGTTTCTGCGCTCGGCACTACAATCACATCATAACCCAAATGTAGAGCATCTGCCAGAGGTTTACATAAAGCTTTTCCCTGAGCCAACTTTTCTGTTCTGACCCAATAATACACCTGGACTAGACCGGACTTCATATGGTGGACTGGAGTTTTGACAGTATATGTTTTACAATGAAAATATGCTTCTGCTTATTATTCTTGCAGAAATAGTGATTGTGTTACACACTGCCCTTCTCGTGGGGCATTAGTTGAATCCCATCTCTGTGGGAGAGGGGGGATGTTAAATATTGTCTTCAGTAGAAATGACAGCAACGGGATATTACACCTTACTTCATAAACCACATACTGCTGGAGGATGTTTGGCTGCTTGAGGATCTGTGACTTCCCCCCACATCATTGCAGGGATCCACAAACATCCCCTTAGTTATTGTCTTTGCTTTCTGCTGGCTCTATGCCTTGTGGCTTTATCAGCACATCAACAATGAGCGATACATTCAAATGTAAATTCAATTTCTCTATTTAATTCATTACCAATATGCATTCCATTTGTGGCAAGTATAGGAATATTACTTCACTTATATAACTTAAAGTTTTCCTTTAGGAGACTTTGGTGCCGTGTTTCAATCTCTTGCTTCTCAGCAGCTGGTATTAAGGGGCCCTGTTGTTGGGTCTGTGGGGATTACAGCCCACTCTCTGTAGGGCACCTGACTGAATCCTGTGCAGCAAGCAATGAGTATGAGAACCAAAACTGTCCCTATGTTGTGTGCTTTTCCTTTCTATGTTTTCTTTGCAACTTCCAAGAGACACTGTCTCAGCTCTTCTCTCCTTTGCTCCCTCCTAACCCTGTCCCTGTTTTTTCTGGCACTTTTTTTTCCAAGTGGGATATTTAATAAGCACAGAGAGGTGTTCACATAAACAGCATCCCTCAGCAGCAACCTTCCTCATTTTAATCCATGTTTTATCACTTAATGAGGCGCCAACGAGACAAATAATTAATGGGTGACTGCAGTTGTAAGTGCTAATACTATGGCTGATGTTGGACAGTCTTCATGCCTTGTGTAAGGGTTTGTTAACCAGAACAATACAAAACCTTATGAAACTTTTCTTTATTTAAAGTGTTTATACTACCGGGCAACATCTCTCATCACATAACAATTTGAACGCGCCTGTGGCTTACCATGCCACGTTTTTCAGTCATGATGTTTACAGTGATGCATCACCTTAGATTACACTGTAGCACCCTGTACAAGCCAGACAAATGTAGTGGCATTCTCTCTTTTTCCTATTCCCAACTTCTTTGGCTTTAATGCTCTATCACCCTCTCGTTCGTTCCGTCACTTCTTGCTCACATTTCTCAACCTCTACTCATAAACTTCCACATGTCTCTGCAGTCCAGACGGACGGAGGAATGCATTCACCACTGGGGTCGCCGCGTGGACACGATATGAGTAACATGCTGGACAGGGGGGGAAAAATTACTTTTTCAGCAGTCAAGTCTGGCTGGGCTTTTTTTTGCCCATGTTTGGCGAGAGGAAATGAGCGCTGTGCGCTGTAGGGACGTCTCTGAGTTCCCCACTCCAACACAGCCAGAGAGGTAGACAGAGAGACTAAAAATAGCACTCGGAGCCCAGGTCAGCTTTGAGCGAGTAAGAAATTGGGGGGCCGACGGGGGAGGGGAGAAAAAACATATGATGTAAAATTAAATGAACAGAAGGAAGCTTGTGGAAAGGGAGATGTAATGAAAATCTGAAAGAAGTTCAAGCATGAAATAAGCATTCAAAAGACTGCATTGTTAAAATCCCAGGTCTTGACAAATGCTTTACATGAAAGTTGGTGGGACCATTGGGGGATGTGTGTGCAATATGTGAAAGAGCAATGGAAAAAACAACAAAATAATGATCTGATGGAGAGCTTAATCTGGGCACTGAATTCTGGTGGGAGCTCCCAGCCTCTCATCCATTTTCTCATATCTTTCTCTTCGTGTGCAGTTTATCACATCGCAACAGCGTGCATAACCACAAATCTCTCATATCTCCCCCGCTGGCAAACGTGGAATGAATAAATGACCCGTGAGCCCACAAGATCTTCCTGACGGAGAGACACAGAGGGTATAAGTGTGGAGTCGAGGGAGAAAAGATGAAATTGAGATATTGCCTCGGTTTGTGAAAGAGGTATGTTGTGCTACAGGATTTAAAGTAGGAGGGGAAGAAATATGTGTTGTACGAGACAGGGGTCAGAATAATGAATTTAGAGTAGTAATGATGGTGAGATATCAACAGAATATATGGAGAGAGTAGAGGTGGGGAAGTGAACAAGGAATATGAGAAATGGTTATTGGTTCTGGGGCACAACATACATTTTCATAGGTTTATTTTGCTCTTTGTTATTGTATAACAATGCACAAGTACGATGAGACAGCGTCAAAACAAAATTGGATGAGAGTACAAGGAAAAGAAAATCTCTCATAAAGTCTCTTTAGAAATGACAATACAAGAGGAGTGTGTACATAGTGTTCAAGTATTTCTTGCATATTAGCACACTGAAACGGTTCAAACTTTAGCCTGCTATAGTGGAATGCCTGGATAAGTGAAAACAAGTCCTTTTCCAGCAGAGCTCACCATCTGCTTCTGTTATGTTCATCTTGAAATGGTGGAGCGTAGCATGTTTGGTGGTATTACAGGGGCTCTAGTAGTCCAAAACAAACACTCCCTATTGTTACCGGCTCGCAGTATACTTTGTGTGTGTGCATGTCTGTGTTTATGTATGCGTGCCTTTGTCTATACTCTGAGATAAATGACTGTTTATTTGTTTTATAGCTGCACTGTGGCTGGCTGCGGTAATTATGCACATATTTCATTCCTCATTGTTAATTACTTTAAAACAAGTTGATGTTGATTTAGATTATGCCATCATTGTTTTTTCTTCTCGTGCCCCTCACTCCCCTTAATGATGGCCTCTTTAATTTCTCTTCTCTTCTCTTCTCTTCTCTTCTCTTCTCTTCTCTTCTCTTCTCTTCTCTTCTCTTCTCCACCCTCTGTCCCTCCCTCCCTCTCTCAGAGCTGAGGTCATAGCTGGCTGGGTTTGGAGGTGGGCTGGAGTACCGACATAAGAGAGTCTGTTTTTCTCATCAGTCAGTGCAGCTCTCATGAAACCTACATGTGTAAAGGAATGGGGGTCTATCTGCTCTGTTAGTTAGGAAAGATTTTTCTATGAATACTGCTGCTTCAATATTACAGTAACAAAGCTAATCAAGTAGAGAGAGAGAGAGAGAGAGAGAGAGAGAGAGAGAGAGAGAGAGAAAGAAGGGCATCCATATGGATTCATTGTGTTGCTCAAGGACACTTCAGCAGGGTATACACTTGCAATGTGAACCTGAGAACTAACCGTCTTGTGTAGTCAGTACTGAGAGAGAATTTTCCCACTGTAATCATTACACCACAATGCTGGTATATCCATATTATCAATCAGTGGTTTACCACAGCGTTTGACATTATCCTCTGGTACAGTAAACAGCGGTGTAGTAGTAGCACAGTTTTAAAAACATGTAATATCCAGAACTGTGAAATCTTGCAGGTCATCTCGTCAAAGATAATCCATTCATTTCATGTCAGCAACAAGGATTCACTAATAACTATAGATATACTGTAATAGCAGGTTTAATTTACATTTCAACTATGCAGATAATCTTTTGATAAAACCATCTGAGGAAGGGAACAGTCCTTAAAATGAGACTTTGAGTAAAAGTAGAAAAAGAAAAAGGGTTGATCAGTTCCTGACCTTATTTATAGTTTTCTAAATAAGATTTCATACATTTTTACTTTTAATTTTTTTGTTTCTTTTGTAAAATCGTCACATTTGTAAAACCCTAAACCTTGTTACTGTCTTAGACAGGGATCAGGTAAAGTCCTGAGCAGAAAAATGCCTGAAAATAGGATATTTGCAAATTCCATCTCTGGCAGAACAAAGAGTCTCCCACTACACAGTGTATCCTCCTGTGCAAGCCTGTTCCTTGTGGGTGGAGAATTTGCACATGCAATTAAGACTCCTTCAGAGGCACAGTGATCTTTGACCTTGACTGCTCGTGAATGGTGACCTTTAGGAATGTCTTGAGGACCTAGGATCAGTAAGTGTGGATTGGTGTCTGAGCTCTGGATGCTGCTACGACTAATGAGGGAATGGAGTGTGTTGTTTCTGTAGTTATTGTGGCTAGACTAATCCCTGAGGAGATATGTGAACGATATGTGAACAACACACAGCTCACATAATGCCCGAGAGCTCTAGAGTATGTTTCCATGACTTCTTTATATCCTGACCAAATCTTATTTCAAAATAGTTGCTTCTGATAATAGATTAAGTAATCATTAATCAGCATTATCAGCACAATACAAAAATGACAGAGCAGTTTTAGCCTCCGCCCTCACACATGCGGGGTCAGCGTGCAGCTTGCTCAATAGGGCGCACAATGTAGTTATTGTGTCCTCACCACACTCACACACATACCGATTGACTTTTGTCGCTCTTTGTTCTTTAAACAGACGGAGACTTGTTGTATCAGGAAAAAGAAACTGAATGATTCAGAGATGTTAAGTGACTTATCTGGCCTGTTGTCAGCCTTTTTTCCAAGCTGCTATTGTTTTTAATGTAGATTCTTTACAAAACGTTTTAAGCTAATACTTTCTTTCTCTCTGTGTCACATTCTCACTGTGTCAAACAACACAGCCCATTCACCTTTGGCCCATTGTAATAGCTGTTCATGGCCTTACACTCTTGCTCCCCAGCTCCAGATGTTATTGACACACCCCAGGAGTCCTGCAGAAAGAAATTTACACAGACACACAGTCAAACACAGAAACATGCACACACATCTGCTCACACAGACACAAGCACATACACAGTCCTATAAAGCTTTGACATTCATTTCTCTGCATGCCACCTCCTAAAGTCACTTAGTAACACACACACACACACACACACACACACACACACACACACACACACACACACACACACACACACACACACACACACACAACTGTGCTACAAACACACACAGGAATCAGGATTATTTTAGAAGCATGTCATGTGAAATAGCACACTGGTATCATTTTGGACTCTGAACTAGTGGTTTAGATAACAGCCAGGAAGATACCGAGCATTACAAGTACCAACTTTAGTAATCCCTCTGTAGTTGGTTTCTCTTTGGTTGATTATGAAGTCACACATTTCTGTCTTAAATATTCTTCAACAAAGCTAACATCTCAAAACAATACTGCTCTTAGTTTGTTCAGCAGTGGTTGTTGTTGAGTTGCCACAGTGACCTGTAGTTTGACTGACTGAAGGGTGCGGTAGGACAGGTTTTCACCTGCAAAATGTCAAAAAACCCCGTTGCTGTGAACAACACTGACAGCCTTTATTTCACATTCAGGAGCCATCCATCTGATGCAAACACTATGGATGAAGGTTATCGTGCTGGCCTTCCTGTTTTACGCATGCACTGTAAAGAAAAAAGTGAACAAGTGCATGTGTCACAACTGAAGATAATTCATTTTTGTTGGTGCATTCGGGAGATGCTTTGCACTGCAGGGAAGCTTTTTATGGTTTCGACAAAGTATATGCAGTAAAGCATCTGGCTTTGCATGTGTGAGTGCCTGTGTGTGTCCCCTGTGCACAATGAAAGCCTGAAAACATGGATGTCTGCAGCTGTCCACATGCTCATGCTTGGATTTAGAAAAAGTTGTGGATGTGCCTTTACTCTTAGGCATACAGTAATCAAACAAGTAGTTGTTTAGTTCAGAAAATCCAACCTGTGTTTTGTTGACACTCTTGACACACTTTGTCCCTCACATTTCTCAGTTGCTGACCTGTGTGTTTGTCCGTATGTCCACAGGGCAATATTCGCATATGATGGCGTCACCAACAAGCTCAAACTGGCTGACTCAGGAGGTAAGATGTACTGTCATCTGTGGTATGTTTGTTATGCTTACTTTGAATTTGTAAGCCCTACAAAGAATGAAACTTGTCACACTTGGCCTGAAAGGAATTCACATGTCCTCTTGCGTTTAGAGAATATTCTAACATTCTTACAATTTGCTGTTGAGAGCAACTCAAACTGTTGTTCAAACTCTCCATCAGTTCTCCTTTTTCCTTTGTTCCCTTCAACTTCTCCCTGTCTCTGTCTCTTTTCTAACAGCGGGTGGTGTGGCAGAGCTGGCAGGGAAATTTCACATCTCCAAGCCTCAATACGGACTGTGCAAAGTGGGAAATGTGGAGACAGGAGGCCCAAGGACTGCTATGATCAGCTGGGTGAGTGGCAGACAGGTTCATGGGCCTTAGCTCATGTAAGCACAAGCTTATCATGTTAAAGAAACACACGTACCCACACAAATTACAGGAACACAAACACAGTTTGCACATACAAAATAGAAAGAAGCATAGAAAATCCTAAAATATTTGATTTATTCACAGAATGTGAAGTGTTATCTGACATGTGGGAAAATGCTGTGAGAATGTATCATAAGGTCATTATAGTACACAACTTTATGAATCACAGGGTATGTGTGTTATTTGTCAGACAGTTGTGGGACACCCAAATGACTGTTTTGAATTAATGTTTTTTTTATTATTATAGACCTGTTACATTTTTTTTAGCTTTACACTGCCTATGATTGGTTAACATATCAACCCTTTCCACAAAATATAGGGTCATGAATTAGTGCCAGAAACAGATGCTGGGAGATTTACAATGATGCCAGTCTGCAGTCATGGTGGACATCTCCACCTAGCCGAATATTTAAAGAAGTCACACACGCATTATTTTCATGTTAGGTTTATAAATCTACCAAATAATACTGCATAGTTTTATGATGCTGTAAATTGTACTTCATAGTTTCTTAATCTGTAAACCTTCCTGTTTTCACTATCCAAATAGTTAAACACAGATTAGACTACAGAAATGTGTATCATATTGTTCCTCAGCCTCTCTTCCTCCTCTTTTTTTTAGTTCCCTCTGAGAGAGGTATGATATGAATGTAAGTGTCTACATCCTGTGTTTGTCTGCAGGTCGGCCAAAATGTGGATGACTTCCGAAGGACAGAATGTGCCAGCCACATTCCAGCCATCAAAAACTTTTTTAAGGTGCAGTAGATCATGTGATCGATCACAAATCATTAACCTTTGTACACTAAATCCATTAGTTTGTTGGGTTTCTCCATTAAACTGTGCATTAAAGATGACATAATTCCAACATTTCTACCATCGAGGAGAGACAGAAGCACTTCAGTACACTGTATAAGTAACAAACCTGGCTCTCTTTGTTTTCCCAAATCCCTTCTAAAGAGAACATATTCTGTCCTCTTCAGTTGTTTTTACCCCTGAACTCTAGACTTTGTGCTCACCAACTCTATATTTACTCACGGTAGTTTACTTTGTATTGTTTTGAGAGTTTCCTGTCCTCAGTCTACTTCCTGTGCTGTTGCAGTGTAGGTCATACGTTTGGTTATGCGATTGGTCTATCTGCCATGTCTCTACCAGGGGGAGACAGCTCAGTTTGGTCCTTGAAAGCCCCATTGTTTGCGGTGCAACCTGAAGTGACGTCACAAACTGAAACAAAGTAATGATAGGAGAGACAGGAAGTAGAGGGAATAGGGAATAGATAACTTCTGTATATTTTTATGATTCAGCTTCATGTGCGTTTTTATGATTCACATGTGTACACAGTATATCAGCAACTCCTCACATCACAATGTCAGCTGCAACTTCTCCTCTCCGTCTGTGCTCCTCAAACTGTGTTTATTCAGCGTTTCAATCTAACTAGGAGAGGTTCATCTGACCCCAAGGTTTACTAGTTTCCATATAAAGGCATCACCCAGTCAACTGCAGAAGCATCTGTGGAATGTTTGTTGTTTTTTGTCTCTTTTTTTTAAACAGTAAATGTTGAGTCTGGGATTTTGTGAGCCTAACCCTTCTGTGAGACTTTGTGTGTGTGTGTGTGTGTGTGTGCGTGTGTGTGTGTGTGTGTGTGTGTGTGTGTGTGTGTGTGTGTGTTTGTGTTTGTGTGTGTGTAGCACCCTTTGGCCTGTGTACATATTTCAATATTGTAGGGAAATAATCACTTGGTCAATATGTCGTAGAGTGAAGTAAATCGTCTCTCCCTCTGAGAATTGTGGGACAATTGTGACCCCCTAACCTGACACACACACACACACACACGCACACGCACACGCACACATACGGTAACAGCTAGACCTGTATCACTACAATGCAATCCACTTGTGGTCACTACTAACCTACTTCTTTGTGAAAAAAGGGAACACAACTTATTTATTTCAGATCAAGACCAAACTGATTTGGTGAATTAGAAAAAAAAAGCAAGTTTATTTTTCCTTAACACACCAGTTTAGACTTTGATGCATTAGTTATATCTGGTTCAGACTCAAAGAGAAAATACTATATCACCTAGCACCATGGACATCCTAGCCAGACATATGGATTGCATTTGCAAAGACTGTAGTGATGATACATAACTGTGCTATCCTGTCTTCTGTTTATTCTAACGTCTCAAGTGGACGTGACGTTTTTCGCACTGTGTTAAGGCCACGTAATCGTTATTCACCTTTCCCATCACGTACATTGTTCATGAACAAAAAGCAAAGTAATGTCAATGTCAATGTAAACATCGTGGGAAGCTTATAAAACAGCACAGCAGTCTGCGTCATACTTTACCTCTCACCGGGAAATCATCTGGGATTGGTGTGTGAGAAATTCCTATAAAACGATTACTCAAACCGGTTTCTTCTTTAGTTTCTATTAATCTTCACAAAGATTTAACAGCCCCCTGGCAAAAAAATGAGCAGTCCGAGAAGTGACCCACTGCAAAAAAATAAAAAATGTAGCAACTGATACCAGTGTTTGTATCTATTGAGACACGTTTCAAGGATACCAAGCATCTTCTACCGCAGGCTCCATACATTGATTTGCTGTCTTGTCCATTAAAATTGAGTGGCAACGTAATATTGATTAATTAATTAATATTTGTCAGTCTTCTCATTTTGCATTAGTTTCTCTTTTTTACTGAAGTAAAGTTTTTAATAGAGTAAACTTCTTCAAACTTCTTCCACCAATGCTAATATAGAGTCAAAGACATGGCATTACATTATGCATTTATGAAAACTCAAAGGCTACCTGTTTTAAGGTCCCCTGTTTCAATTTGTAATTGTTTTAATATGCTCTCAGGGGACGTAGAGCACTAGATGTTTTTAGGGGAAAATAAGTTAAAATAGAGGTTATGACAGAGTTAAGTTAATATTACAGTAAGGGAAGGCGAGGTTGCATTTAACTGTTGTCCACAGAATAAAACAGACGCCGAAGCCTTAAACAATCATGACTCTCAGCTAAATTCTTACTTGACCTTGTGATGAATGGGAAACACAACTACTGAGATAACCCACATACATAAATTGAGTGATGTGATAATCACTGGGAGCTCAATTAGCTTGTTTTCTTAGAATCGTGGCTTTCATTGCCTTGGATGCAGTGAGTTAGAAGTTCCCTCAGCGCTTTGTTAGTTTGTTTTCGTTATTTGCTTCTTTCCTTCACTTTGTCTTTCTGGCTTGCTATGCTGCATGTCCCAGCTGGCATTGAGGGGTTTTTATCAAGGCGAGTCTGCAGCAGCACATTTGGGTACGTTACATACTGTACTCCGGTGTGGCGTTAAATTAGGAAAACTAAAATATGAATAGGGTACAGATGCTTTCATTGTTCTACGATTCTACTAAAATAATAGCTGAATAAAGTGAGTCAGAAGGGCGTGTGTGTGTGTGTGCAGTGACATCAGATGTTGATACTGTAAGCGATACACTGGAGGAGAAAGTAGATAGTATCTGACACAGTATGAGAAAGGGTTGTAAATCTGGAAATGAAGACAGAGAAAAAGTTGAATCCCTTCTCCTTAACTCTAGAAGATGCATGCTTTAATAAATCAAACATTTAAGAAGCACAATTGTATTTGGCCATATGAACACTTGTCACAAGACCAAATGTCTTTTAAGGTGGAGAAGGAGATTTGGATTGCAAACAAACAACAGTGCTTCTTAGACACTTGAGTATCCCTACTTCCACGTACTGCCGCTCACAGTCTGAACAACTCCTGAGCAGGAGAGACTGTGTGAAGCAGTTACAGAGCAGACAGTTTGTGCAGAGCTGAGCACAATTATATGGTGAGCTGGTACCTCTCAACCTGTCACATCACCTTGGGCTCCTTTGCCTCCCAGAGAGGTTATATTCTTACACCCATCACAAGTTTTCACCACCAAGGTCATCAATACCACAAATCCTAAAAAAGATGGTTGGTTCACATGCAAGGTTCCACTTGGAAATTATACTGAGATTCTCCTATGGAAATATAATTGGATGAGTACGACACATTTGGTTAAATAGAGCAGTTTATTGAAGCAGTACTATGAGCTTAAATAGAAAGAGTGAAATGCTAAAGCTTGGCGATTGGCATTTGTGAAGGCATTTACAGCAAATCACATGTTATGGGGTGGAAATAGGGAGGGGGGGGGGGGGGGGAATAGGGAAAAGAACAATGAGGGGAAAGTGAGAGAGCAAGCAAAGTGTAAGGACTTTATATAAACGTTAACACAAACTGATAAAAAGGGAATCCAAGTCCTATAGAATAGCTGTTTAATGAGCAGCCATATCATGATATGAAAAGAGTTGTGAATAGAATAAGAGGTGATTTGCGTAAAGTTTGCGTGGAAGAAAATACATTTCACTCCCCACCCCCCCAAGAGCAAACTGTTCTAGTATGTTTAAAACCTCTTACCGGGTGCAGGTGTTTTATTGCGCCTGTACACGTACATTTTTTAATTCTGAATTTTTTATATATTATTTTATATTTTTGGAAAGCTTAGAATCTCGTCTATTTTAATATGGAGATGAAAATCACAACAGCGGTACAATCAGCAAGTACACTCAAAATCAAAATCATAACTTTGAGCCCACTTACCTATAAAGCTTCATAAATATCCTCTTTTCAGCAATATTTGATAAGAAAGTGCCCACCCACTTCTTTTGTTACAGACTGACCCTGGACCAGCTCAGCGTCCTGGTGGCGCGCGCATCATATAGAAAACGAGCGCCTCTTTCGTTAGATGCGTCACTTCCCTTGGTTTGTTTTTCAAAATAAAATGTATTTCCAAAATAATATTTATTATTTATTGTACAGAAAAAAAACAAAAAAAACATACAAATATTCGAAAAAAATGTGTTTGTACTTTTAGTTTATACTGTGATTACTACTAACAGGGAATATGGGTATATAATAGTTATTTATAAATAAATAAATATAATATTTATTAAAGTAAGTTTGTCGTCCTGCCAGAGTAACCTGCACACAACTCTCTGAACTCCTGCTACCATCACTGAGTGTGGGTGATACCATCGCTAACCCTGGCAGTTTTTGTACCTCCTGTCCTTAATGAAATACAGTTCATGAGGATGCAGGGTTGGTGTCAGTAATGGGCAAACATTTTCTGCTACTCTGAGCTTTTGGTGTAGATTGTGGTTCTGTCTATTTCCATGATTTTCACAGAATCCCTGGCAGCACTGTGGACTGCTTGTCTAGTTTGTGCGTGTGCAGTTGGCAGAGACAGCTAGAGTGATACGGATTATACACCGTAGTGACATGTATTATAGGGCACATTGAATGCTCTGTTCAGTGTCAGTGTCAGCGTTGTCACTCAGATAAAGCTGTGGTTTCCTGTTGGAGGCTGACAGCCCTGGCCCTCCATCAAAAATCCTGGACTTACTCTATGGAAATTGTTCTAAGGTCCTGGCCACATTCAAGTGGCTGAATATATGCATGAGTTCAGCTCATGTTTAACACCTATCCATCCCATAGAAATAGCAGCAGTGCAACACCATGTTTTGGTTCTGAGGTTTTTGAATATGATCTTTTTTTTTTTTTCATAACTCTTAATCTCCCTTAAGCTTGACTTCCAGGTATTGAGCAACTGTTGCATGTTAAGTAAGGGCCTCTCTCTTTTTATACCTTTTTGTAAAACCCATGCTTTCACACCCTCTTTTTCTAACCTTCCCTATCTCACACCATATTTTTCCACCTACTGCCATCTATAACCATCCAAACCAATGCATTCCTGTCCTCATTCTAAAGCCAGGGAGTATTTTCGCTCTCCTACAATCCTTAAAACTGAAGCAGTTGCACAACTGTTTGGCTCAAAGTTTGCATAACTCCAAGTCAGACCAAGAGAAAACCACCAGAGGGACTGTGTGTACTTGTGTATGGATTTCTAGCGTTTGTGTGTGGTTGTGTGTGTGTGTATTTGTGTGTGGCTACAGTACAATATGTAAGGGTGGATTATATTCACATCTGTCTTACACTACGTGCCATCTCTCTTTCTTTCCCTGCCCTCCGTGTTTCAGGAAGCACATGCTTTCATTAGTGCAGAGAAAGTGGAGGATGTGACAGAGGAGAAAATAAGAGCTGAGCTCAGCAAGGTCCAGGCCCACACTCCTACACAGTGGGTGAGAAGGAGCTCCAGGTCCGTGGATAAGGAGGACTTAGTGGTGAGTTTGCTGCAATACTCCATCTCTCCATCAGATGGAGACAAAGACTTTCATATACACATTGCGACAACATATATGGTAGAAACCTCCTTAGTAACTTCAGTATTTTACTTTTGCTTCCACTATGTTCTTTCAGTCATGCTCATGAAAATAATGAAATTAATATAAAAAGGTTTTAAGTACAGTTACTGAAAATGATACAATATAATACTGCGACACAAAAAATTCCACACCTGTTCACATTTTTGGACATTTTAAGAATGTGTGGCTCTGCATTCACTATTCTTTTCCCCCCCCTATAGGGTACAAACTACAGAAAAACTAACGCTGCAATGGAGATGAGATTAATAAACAGAGACTCCTTCTGGGCACGTGCAGAGGTATGCCAAAGTAGCTTTTTCTCTATTTGGCATCATTTTAGTGGCTGAAATAAAGTTCAGCTGGATGTTTATCCCATTTACATTTTCTTTTATTTGAAAGTGAAATGAAAGTATAATATATTCTCCCGTTGTGTGTGTCAGCGTGAAGAAGAAGAGAGGAAAGACGAGGAGAAGAGACGAGCAGCGGAGGAGAGACGCCGCCTTGAAAGAGAAAGAGTTTCAAAGGAGCGGAGGGATGCAGAAGAGAGAGACAGAAGAATGAACGAGAAGCTTCAGATGATAGAGGAGCAGAGGTAAGAGCAATGTCTGTTTCTTGTCAACACTGCCCTCCAGTGGCTGTATTTTGAATAGGTTGGAAGAACAAAGATTCATGTACACAGTACATGCACTAATAATGACTTTTAGCAACAGTATTAAATGACGCTGTTTTATTTGTTTTCCTGCCTTGCAGAAGAAAACAGGCAGAGCAAGAAGAACAGCTGCACAAAAAGGAGAAATTTAAATGGGTGAGTGTAAACATGTGGAGGCTATATCTTGCAAGAATGTTCTAGCTTTTTGCATGTAAAATGATGCAAAGTGTTTGAGCAATGTTTTCATTGGCTTCACCATTGGCTTTGCTGGCTTCTGGCTTTGTAGTTTGGTCAGACTTGCCTGAACACATTGACCCCTGTGTAAGAACCGGATTGACCTTTGGCTTTGAGAGGTCTGACACCTAAACTGGAATAGTTTCTGAGGACATTATAACTGACTGTTTAATCTATGTAAGGGCCACCGTTGTCTGTTACAGCATCTGATTTGCTTCCACATGAAAAAACAGTGGGCTGATTTAAATGTACAGGGGAAAGTGGACTATGTACCCACTGCTGATCATTCAGTGTATAATGAGACATTTAAGAACCTATACAGTTGATAAGAACGTCATCATTTAGCCAAACAACCTGTCACTGATTCCTTGTCACACACTCTGAATAGTTGCTTTGCATATACATCACTTGAAATAGCAAGACATGAAATACTTTATGACATTTTGACATACAATTATAAATATGCTGAATGCCCTAACACTCCTGGGTTGTGACCACGTTTTGATCATGGTCTGGAGGCAGGTGTTCCTCACTAGGGTTACAACGTTTCCTCCAGCATTTACTGAAGGCTGTCTTAAAGCTTAGTTATGAGTGCAGACTGCTTACATTATGTGTATTCTTGTGTGAGGTGAGAGTAATGGTGGATATAATTGTTTGTAGTGAGAGGTTTACAGATGTCAGAGATGCCAAAGAGTACTTCCAAGGTATTGCTTTGTGTCAGCAGTTACCGTATCATTAATTAGGGCTCAATGTCAAACCATTAAAGTTACACAAGTGTTGTGTCATCTACTTTTCCAATAGTTCCATTCTGAATGAAGAGATTAAAAGCGTTAGTATGTGTGTGTGAGTATGTGAATATGATTGCTGCTTTGTTTCTGCTCTGACAGGAGGAGCAGCAGAGGGAGCATGTGGATGATATGCGGGCTCGTCTAAGAAGGAGTGAGTCCATAGAGAAAGCAGCAGTAAGTGAATCTACTTACTATTGTTTTGAATTAACACTTAAAAAAACGTCAAAAAAACCTAACCTGTCAGAAGAATGCTGGATTTTTGTGAAACCTGCTTCAAAACTGGCTATATCTGTTTAATCATTTCAATTTCATGCCTATACTGTACGTTACTTAACCTGTAGGAGGCAGCAGCACTAGTGTCCCAGCGCTCCATGAACCCAAGGGAGTTCTTCAGGCAGCTGTCATCATCATCATCACAAAGTCCCACCAGCCCTGGATCCTCCCGCTCTGGTATGTACACTCTGTGAGCTTGAACAGAGAGAAATGCTACCATGTGTTCGCTTTGAAGGTCCAGACGAGCTTATTGAAACACAAGAATCTGCCCTGGATTGCAGTGCCTGCCGTTTTTGGATATGCAAAGTGTATTCTTTCAGTTTCTGAACTACTCACAAACTGTTTTCCTTCTTTCCAGGCAAACCCTTCAGACGATACCAGCGCAGCCTGACAGACACAGCCTTCATCTTCTCTAAAGCAGAAGACAACACGTCATCCTCCCCATACAGCTCACCCCTGGTCTCCCCGTTTTCCCGGGCTCCTCCCTCCCCCATCTACCGTGCCACGTCTCCCCCCACAAGCCCTGATTTCCGCCCTGTTACCTCTCCACAAAGGTCCAGAGCGCCCATGTCACCGCCTACATCACCTCTTCGCCCTGCCCCTCCTGTCTCTGCCCTACCCAGTGTTCCACAAACTAACAACAAAGTTCGGGCTGTTGTTGACCCCAAACCCCCATCACACACAGAACCTTCTGCACCTCCGGCTTCCCCTAATCTCTTGGCTTCCTTGTCCCCCAGTTTGGTAAAAAACAACCCCTCTCAGTCACATCCAGAGGCCCTGCCTGCCTCTCCCCCAAATACCCCGACCCAGCCAGAGCAATCAACTTTCTGCTTCGAGCCTGGTGTAGCTTCACAGACTCCAACAGCTCCTATTTCAGAGAGACCGCAGCCAAACACAGGTAGGGTGGAGCAGGACACAAGCAATTATATTGGGATCTGATTATACAATGTTATAATATTATCCCTTCTCAAGGTAATCATTATTACCTCTCATTGTGAAAACAACAACATCAGGGTGATGGTGCAACGTGAAGAGCATATTACGCTGCTTATTACGTTGCCAAACACATTAATCATTTGACATTAAGTAGCGGTTGGTTAACATTTTTATTACAGGCTTAAGTAACTTAGATGCTTTTGCCAAAAACTACCCCACCTACTATTTGCAAAGCAGGCCAGAGACTTTGAGTCAGTGGCCTGTTATACAGAAATGACAGAGCTCAGAATAATTTTACAGTCTAGTCGCAATTAAATATTCCTAAAGTAACCACATATACTTTTAGTCGTGCCAAACTTAACTGTATAGTGCACCCAGAGAACTTGTGCGTTCTTTATCGTTCTGTTTTTCTACAAGAGACTTACACAGCGTTCCTCTTTTACAACATGTGTCACATTCACAGTTGTGTTTTTAATGATATAATTTTCTCAATCAACAGACCTCAACACAGCCACTCATGTGCACACTGAGCTGGTCTCAGACATTGGCTACAAAGTACAGGCTGTACTGGTGGAGGAGGACGAGGACGAGGAAGAGGATGTGGAGGAGCACGAGGAAGATAAGGTTGAAACACAACCACGACCTTGCGCTGTCAACGCAGAACCGGTTGAGACTGAGGCAGAGGAGCAGGAGGAAGAGGAGGAGGAGGAGGAAAAGAAAGAGGAGCAGAAAGTGGAGGAGGACAACGAGGACGCATTAAACGAGAAGGGATTAAAACAGGAAGATGCGCATGCACTGGAGGATCCAGTGGAGATGGTGCAGGAGGAAGCAGTGGTAGAGGAAGATGGAGAGGAGAATGACCAATCAGAAGATGGACAGGCCCCCTCTGAGCCTGCTCAGTTTTCAAAGAAAGAGGAAGAGTCAGCAGTCACTGGTAGCCCTTTTTCTTATCTTATATCCTGTTATTTTGATTTGATTTACACACCATTTAATTTTAAATGATGTACCTATAGCTTTCCAAAAGTTCAAATGACATTAGATAATATGGTGAACAACGACAAAAAGATCTCAACCAGGTTATCATTTCAGATGCCGAACCAATTTGCCAACTAATCAAACACGAGACTGTCGTCCTGTCATCCAATGGGATCACCAATGGAGAGGGCACAAAGGAACAGAATGGCATAGGTTTGGCAACACTTTACATTAAAGCACATTCATTCTCTGTGCTGGTTGGACTGTGATTAATGCTTTTCATGCTGGTCTTCCTCAGAGCGATCTTTGAGTCCATCTGACACAGAACTCAGCTCACCGGAGCTGACTGGGTTCTACGATCTCCATGGCAATGCAGAGGAGGATGACGTCATCGAGGATGAGGAACAGATGATCTCAGAAAATGGACAAGAGGTACCGTATCTACAAACATACTTTGTAATTGTAAATTGTGTTGCACCAAGTCTGTTAGTCAAAACATGTAAATCTATTCCACTTTATAATCTGTTATTTGTAAACAATGTTGTTGAATATTTGGTTGGCGGCAAACGTAATCAAGTCATCATATTTTTCTTATAGTCAACAAATCCCACGAAAAAACAACAGTCTGTCTCTCAATATTCCTTGACTTCTACTAGCCTGTAAGTGGAACTCAGCCCCAAGCTCCATGATTCCTAATGAAGGTGTAGATCTCTAAAAATAGGTCACAAACATTTTTTTTTAAAAGGCTCAGTAATTTATTTCTAAATCAGCTGGGTACGTTAGTTTTCAGCAAACAGAATTATATTATACATGTGTTGGGGACTATTTTCAGCAGTGGTTTAATACACATTCAGTTTACTACTGAGCAGCAGGACAGCATAGTGGGATATAAAGTAAAGAACAATGCCCAGGTTTATAGTAATGTAAGATCAAGTGCTCAGTGATGTGTTTTTAATAGTTTTTGGGCAACAATTGAGGTTTATCGCTCACAATAATACGATATATCAGGCTTTGGCTTCACAGGCAACACTTGATAGTAAGATAAATTGATGGTTTTGGCATTTCATGGGCTTTGTTGACAGAAATATAGAATATGGAATGCCCCATCTTTTAAACTTAAAGTTCATATCAATAAAGTTTCCCTGAAAGTGATTTTGTTTTTCTATGATTACTGTCTTTCTCTGATTCCATATTCCTCTTCACTTCAGGTTTTAGCCGAGCGTCAAATGTGCGTCCGAGCTTTGTATGACTACCAAGCAGGTAAGCTGCCACTAAGAGGATAATCGCCACACATGTGCACATAAAATGCCTCCACTTACAGTAATTACACCGTGATTAGTGGGTCTTCATTATGTTATCTTGCGGTTCCCACAGAGGACGAATCTGAGATCTCCTTTGAACCCGGTGACATCATCAAGGACGTGGAAACGGTGGACAAAGCCTGGTGGAGGGGATGGAGCAAAGATGGACGTCAAGGCTTGTTCCCTGCCAATTATGTGGAGACCATATAGGCAGGCAGACACACTAGCACACACACACAGACACACTCAGACACACACACACACGCACACACACGCACACGCACACGCACACACACACACACACACACACACACACACACACACTCAGGGACACCATCTCCCCTTACATTTCTGCATGTTTTTACCTTAATCCTCCCACTGAAACTTTGTACTCTGTATTTTGTTGGAAGGACAAAGAACACTGCGACTCCCTGTTTTGTAGAAAGCATAAAGAAAAGTGTGACTATCTATTTTGATGTTTTTTGAGCAAAACAAAATATTCTCACAAGTATGGAGAAATTACCCAGCCTCATTTTCTTGGATAAAACAGCGGAGACCTTTTCCTGGACCAAAATAACTTATTTCCTTTTGAGATACAGCAGGAATGTTGGTGGGAGGGATCAGAGCTCGATGACAAAGGATCACAAACTTGCTTTTCTTGTGACAAACACAAACAGAGTTTTACAGTGTGTTGTCGTCTTTTTGATCCACACATATAACAAGCGTTCCATTCTACGTTTGCGTTGTGTGTTACATTGCTAAAAAAAATAATTTACTGCTCTTGACTGGTATATATAATCAAGATACATGTATCAGACATCATCTTATAATCATCTTCCTGTTTTTCCTGAGTTATTTTGTAGCACTGTTTTGTCACAAAAGATAAACAAGCAGAGGAAAACACAGTGTGTTGACACCTGTATTTTGTTCATATGGTGTTGTCCTTCCACTCATTTAAATTGTTCCTTGATTTTAAGAAATTAAAGCATTTTGTCGACACCCAGATGATATGAGAATAAATCTTCCTATTTTAATCTTTTGTAATATCTTAATAATCTGCACTGTATATAAGAATGTATAAAAAAACATCTTCTCTTTTTCTATACTTGTATGCTTGTATGTTTGTATGTTTGTTTGATGGTATGTATGTTCTTTGTATTTACTCCAAACTTACAAATATATAGCATCAACAAACTCATACGGCTTTAAAATGTTTGTCTCCTGTTTAATTCTTCACATTTCTGGTTTTTAACAACCAAACATGTTGTTGGATGTTATTATTATTATTATTATTATTATTATTATTATTATTATTATTATTATTATTATTATTATTATTATTATTATTATTATTATTATTATTATTGTCAGCTGTTTTTGAGTGTCCACCTTCTTTTAAATTTAAATGTATAGCTTTCTAATATTTTTTACCTTAATGGGCGTATTCTTGTGCTTGTTTTAAATCTTGGCAAAATAATAAGTGTTTATAAATAACAACAAACATTAAGCTAGAATTCTTAAATTATTCTACATTGTACACATTAAACCATAAATATGTCAGGTACATTAGATGTGAATTACTTTTAAATAAAGCAGTTGAACAATAATAAATAAAATGTTCATAGAACACATAAATTGACTCATGATTGATTGAACATGAGCAGGGGATTACTGGTCTCAGAAAAGGATCGCACACACTTTGTCTTATGTAAGAAGACATTTCGATCTGTAAATAGCTTATTTGACACATTTTCAGCAAAGGGTTAACATTTTATTAGTAGAGTATGCATTATTAGTACACTTTGATATTATAGTTTTCATGAGTAAACTTGATTTAAAATAAATGTTGTTCTTATTGTACTTAACTATTGCATTGCTTCTTGACTGCATTGGGTGGAAGAAGAAAAAAGTTGTGTACTGTAGTGCTGTATTTGTACCTATAGGTGGAGACATTGCCTTTTCCAACACGTCAGCGGCGACATTATTGAGACGGAGCTCACTGAAATGAACAGATTCCTCAGGACAAAAGGCAAAAATATTTTGACAGGCAGAGAGGAGGCTCATTGTTACACACATTTTAAAAGTGAGATATCCAGACATTTTCAAAGCTAAAAATTGCTAATGCTGCTACACCTCAAATAGGATTTTCTCCTCGGGTAATAATGATTGATTGAATATGACACTAATATTTCTTAACCATACACCTTTAATATTTATGTCAGGGCTACGTTACGGTCTTGTAGTGCCAGTTCGATAACAGTGTTTGGCAGATGGGCCTCTGTTCTGAAATAGAGAGGTAATGTTTGACATGGGTCTCATCCTGCCTGAACTGATGCCTGTTGACAGACTGACTAAATCTATCCAGGAGACTATTCTGTTGAGGTTATCCCAGAAGGCTAATCATCAGTGATATGTGTGAAAAGGTGATGAGCCTCTTATGAAAACTAATTGGGTTGCAAGGTGAAGACCGTGAAAAGCTCAAATGAGCAAGATTGAGAAATATTTAAAAAAAGGAAAACTTGGAACATTTATCATAAAACATGGTAAATAAGTGTACATTGGTGTGCGATACAGATACGATACTGGGGGAGAGAGGACATCTGTGCACAGAGAATGTGAAGGCAAATTGAAGTCGACAGTTGTGTCCCCTCTTCTCTCACTTCGCCATATCCCTGTTCCCATGGTCACCCCGACAACTCAAGAGATCCCTTGTCTCTTCAGATTAAACAGAGTGATAGGGAGAAACAGGCTAATGTGCCACTCAACTTTCTCCTTCCCCTACCCCTCTGTCTTTAGGCTGTTCATTCCTTTTGTGACCCTCATCAGTAACAAAAACCCTTCGACTAGGGTGCTAAACTAACAGAGAACAACCCCCTCCCTCCTCCTGACGTCCCTTTATCTCTTATTTAACTGACGGAGCCTATCTGACCGGTGGAGGACTGACAAGTGTGGGACAGCTGAGGTGAAGTGGTGGTAGGGAAGTGCCACTCATTGTAGTGTTATCAGCACAAAGACCAACGACAGACACCTAATCTGACCTGGCTGCTGATGGCTCGTGGCTTATTGGCTGGGTTTCTTGCTCCGAAGCAGATTCTGGCAAACCTTTGAGGGGAGGACAGACACACACAAACGTACGCACATGGGCACGGATTCACGTGAAACACACATACATGAAGAAACAACAGCAGACGCCCACTATTCTTAGCCTCCATTTGCGAGACAACCTCCTTCTCCTCAACCCCTGCCTGTCATCGTCTAACTAATAGTTTGCTGCATCTTTTTGTGATTAATTATGTGTTTGGGAGAGTGTCAGTTTACAGGAGACGCAATCTTACCACAGCAGTCTGATAACTCTGTGTTCAGCTTTCCTCATTTACTGTACTGTAGCTGCAAGCACCGGTGTGCAAGTGTTAGCAAATGGGACTTGTTTTCTTTTTGGCTCATTGTTCTGTAGAAGGAAACATGAAGGACAGGGTCACCCCGTCTGTCCTGAAGGCTTCAGGTTACCATACCAATATGTGTGCCAGAGGACTGCCCAGTTGGATCTTCCCCACTCCAAAGTGCTATGAAAGCTAAAGTACCCACAGTTGTCTTGTTTTCACAAAGGTTTGGCAGAACCCAGGCATGCACTGTTATTTTTAAAAGACTTAAGAAGCTCCTGTTTCTCTCTTCCCTTGCTGAAATAAAGATCAGTGTTTGTAAGCACCTGTACGTAAGAGCACTCACTGAGAAAATGGGTCTCATTTTCTTCTTGGCTCTTTGTTCTGCAGGGGCAACAGTTACCACAGGCAACATCTCATCCATCGGATCAAACATTACCCGCCGGCAACGGGAACTCTATGGCAACCCTTGGTGCTTTATCAAAATGTGAATCCACCACTGATGCTGTTTGCTTGTGAGGCGATCTGAAGGCTACAACTGTTATCTGGGAAAAATGTTCTCTAAACTATTATGCTTCCTCAACATAAATCAGCTTTAGCTTGGTGATAATTCCATCTGCTGTAAGTCTTGATTAAACCTTTGCTTTTAGACGTCTCTCTTGTTCTTGACATTGTCATTTTTCTGTTTTTCCCTTTAAAGATAATCTTCAAAAGCGCTGAAGTACATAACGCCTCGGAAGCTCCTGATGGTTCCAGCCAAGATTTTACTGTCAGCATAGAAATCGGCCCATTAACTTCTGAAGCCCTCTTTGGCAAAGCTCCCTTTCCCCTCCATTGCCATCGAAAAGCTATTTCCCTCGGCCAGTCCCACACAACCCTAACAATGAACAGAGGATTAGAACATCTCTCTGTCTTGAAGCAAAAAAAGAAAAAATGGGTTTTAAAGAAATCTCTTTTTACCAGTCATTGGTAAGGACTAGTTGGCAGCATTTCCTCCCCGGGATTTTTCCTGACATTATTCCCAAGAGGCGTTTTTTTTTGCTTTTACAATACAATTCCTGCGCTTACAATCAGCCAACATGTGGCATTGTGATTCAATCACACATATCCCCCCCCCCCCCCTCAGTTCGTAAATGGTTAAATTTCTCAGTCTATTGTGAAGGAATCTTCAAAGTGCTTGGAAACCTCAGGGGAACATTGGTAGTTGTTAATTAATGCAACAGACTCTGTAAAAATGCTTTATTTCCCTGATTCTAAAGATGAAAAAAATAAATCATGCTTTGAATCTAGCAACAGGCACGTCCAAATCCGTTACCTCATCTTCAAGCCGTTATCCTCGACAATGCAATGCTGTTGTTTCTATGAAAACCATAAGTGATTTTTATAAACCCTGCTGTGGTTCCAGAAGAAATATCACCCTTTCTGGTTTAGGTTTATTGGATTTTTGTTCATACCGATCATTTATGTTTCCATTCAGTAAATTGACGTAAGATGTGTTTAGCTACAATTATATTTTCTGCTCTTTATGACTATCATTGAATTTGAAAGAAATGGGAAACATGACAGCGGCTGTGGTAACCGCTGAAAGGCAACGAGGCAAAATTGTTCAAGATGATTGACAGATAATAGTGTTTAATCTTAAGATTTTCTAAATTGCTTTCAATCCAGAAAATGACTTTAAATGTTTTGGATTGCTTGTAATTGTACACATTTTCGTATCTTTTTTCTTTTTAAATAAAAAGCAGTAGTTAAAATTCTACGAAGAACAGTGAAATATTGTCAAAGTAAATCATGACCTTAAAATGAAAACTAAATTGTTTTCCAATTTTCCAATTTTCCAAGTCACCAGTCAGCATGTAAACATGGGTTAAGACCTAGTGGTCAATAAGGAGATGAGCTGTCCTTAAAGACTAGCAGGGGTGAAAGCCCTCATTCTCCTGATGACTCACACACACACACACACACACACACACACACACACACACACACACACACACACTGGGTTTCACACACACTGCCTGTGGCACCACAATCACTGCCAGATGCTGTGACTTTCTCTCAGACAATTCATTTCACAAGTATCTCTGAAGGAGCAATGCCGATGGTGGCAATTGAGGGAGACAAATGTACATAAGCGTGTGTGTGTGTGTGTGCGTGTGTTGGTGAGTGATGGGGATATGCCGGTGGCAGTGCGTGAAAAGGACACATATGAGATCAGATAGAGTTGAGACTAATTCACAGCTTGGCCTGAGGACATTATGCAGGATAAAGTGAGACATCTTTTCTCACACCACTTAGGCTAAGCCCATGGGGACACATTGTTTATTTCTTGGCTGAACTACATGATTTCAGGCTACAAGTGTGGTGTTGAGACACAAAAAAAAACATGCCATCATTTCATGTAGCTGCAAAAAACAAGTTTATGGTAATAGTAATAAAGATTGTTATAAACTTATCAATTCACATTTTTAACCCTGCAAAAGGACATGTACAATAACTTATTTCCTTCATACTGCTGTTCCAATGATTGTGATGTTAACCGTGCAGATTTATAGTGGATGAGACACCCAGAGCCAGCCCTTGGCAGGCCAGGGACAGTGCCCGCCCCAGGGGAGGTGGATGATGGAGAGCAAACAGCTAATAATTAATACCATGATTACACAGGCTGCAACAACACAGGGAGACAAACCTTCACACACCCAGGCAGGGACCTGACCAAGACTGATAGCACAGGAGCACGCAAGTACACACACAGATGCACAAATATAGAGACACAGGCATGCACGCACTGTATCTGTCACACACACATATTAACAGGGAAGCAGGGGCAGCACTCACACAATTAATACCACAGCATCTAACAGCTCTGTGTTCACACTAAGATCAATTTGAAAATGTGAAAGCCACACTGGAGCATTAGAGGAATAAAATAAGAAAACAGTCATTGTATAGTTCTGTTTAGATTTTAAAGCCTATCTTCTCTTCTATTCTATTAATTTTCTGCTTCTCTGAGATGAACTGGTGTTTGGTGTTTCAGTGTAAACAGATCACCAGTCGCTCTGTGTTAGTTTGGCTAGAGTGAGACATTTAAAGTAAATAAATCCAGCTTGATAACCAACCTCTAAACCCTACCTGCCATGTGTAGAGCTGATACTATAATTCAAAGGCTAAGAACACCATAAAAATGTGTTTAGGCTGTAACAATACCGCCCGGACCCCCCTATGTGTGTGTGGATCCTATACAGGCATTACCTAAGCCCCACAGTAGGATAACAACATAAAAACGTCATAGTCACCCTCATTAGCAGACATGCTGAAGTTGCTTTGATTTGTACGTGCATGCACGAGGTCTGCGATGGCTTCCATATGGGCCCCCCTTCATTTTTTAATATAACCAGCATCATGTTACTTCGAGATGAGGTGATCCCAATTTCTCCAAACCTCAAGTATTTTTCTAAATGTGCTCGACATGTCCAGGATTTCCTACCATTTGAAGGGATGCAGGGGCGGTGTGTGTTTTCACTACAGTGCGGCTTGCCGAACTCCCTCATAATGGTGTATATGTGTGTGTGTCAAATCCAGAGAGGGAGAGAAAGACAGGTTGTGTGCAGTCATGTGTATGTGTGCATGAATAAGTGTGTGGGTGTGTGTGTGTGTGTGAGTAAAGAGATGCCAACCATGGAGGCCATGCAAGGCCCAGGGCTCACAGCCCTTGGCCACCACTTCCTCCCCCTCCGTGCCACATTGACTCTGTTTCCATTACCACAGTGGAAGGAACAATAAAGGGCTGATGTGTGGATGTGTGGTCTACTCACACAGCAGAGACCTGGACAGCCCAGGACAGATTGGACTAAGCTAGTTAGACCTGGGCAGCTTTGTGTGTGTGTGTGTGTGTGTGTGTGTGTGTGTGTGTGTGTGTGTGTGTGTGTGTGTGTGTGTGTGTGTGTGTGTGCATACTGCATGTGCTCTACCTGACGACAGCTTGTCAGACACAGGAGAGAAGGGTAGAGGATTACTGCAGTAATCTTATACGTTTGTGCCCCAATCTAATTTTAACACCTCAGCCTGCTCAGATCAGGTAATAATTGAGCTTAAGTTCTCAGTATTGACGCGTCTACTGTATGTTTTTGCTTTTATTTCACCTACCTATGGGTCTCGGTTTGGTTTTAAAGGTGCTGCTGTAAAATAAAAAAGCTAAATCATGGTTAAAGCGGACAAAAATGAATTTGATGAAAATTGAAACCTGGATGTGATAACAAACAAAGATTTGCTTAAGGTACACAGAAGAGTTTCTCATCTCTTTGTTTCTTTGTTTGAGGAGATGATGACACATTTCATCCTGTCTCACAGTGTCACATGTCAACTTCCTCATGCCCTGTCACTCTGACAGCTCACAGCCTGCGAGGCAAAGGATCATGGGTGCTGTGTCAGACACAGCGGGGAGGTCGGAGGAAGGCAAGCTAAATGCACGATGTGTGTTTTTGTGTGTGAGCGCGTGCGTATGTGTCTGTGTGACTATGTGTGTGTGTGCATGTATGTCAGTCTGAAGGGATGGATGCATGCCAAAGGCAAGAGCAACACCATGTCAGAGTGCTAGCAGACGATGCCCATTTCAGATACACTAATTCAAACAGTCAGCTCAGCCATGAAACCATTTCCTCCCGTGATTCCTCCACTCCCTTCCTCTCTGCTTCTGCTCCATGTGCGACAGCATGGTATTGCAAGGAGTAGCATCATACCTTAGTTTAAGTGAGTCCAAATGTCATTATCTTAAAATTATCCAGTTGGAGCTGGTTCAGCTTGGTTCCTTAGAAATGTAGTCAACATGAGTGAGTTTTGAAGTTTTGATGGCAATTAGTTTTTATATGAAGTTGACTTCGGGAGCGGAGACACACCAGTATTCAAAACTTAGACAAATGCTGCAAATCAGATTTCAAAAGAGTCTACTCACCATGGATCTTGAACAGCAGATTAACCCGCCTGAAACTGGTTATCCTCCAGCCATGATACAGCAGTCAGACAACAGCCAAACGACCCAGCGGAGCCGCTTGCGCTCAGCAGTTACATACCACAGCCGCTCCGGCATCTCTATTCAAAATCCTTCAATGCTCTTCGGGGCCAACCCTGGAGTGCAGCATAGCATTGTGATACACATTCCAAACCGAATAAAACTCATCAAAAAATGTCTTAGTTTGGTCTTTCCACTGTTCCAACAATTAAACAATTAAAGCTCCCTCATCCATTACCTTCCTGGTCTAAGGATTTAACTGACTTAACTGCCATACCAATAACTTCAACCACCTGGGCCGTGCTCTTTCTAACTAGCACCTTACACGTCTGCTCTTTCCACAGAGGTTCTCATGGGCTACCCGCTAATCTACCCACAATCTAACCACACCTGCAGACTGACTAGCACGGCAACGCGGCACACCCTTTAAGGCAGGGAAATACTTCCTGACAACTCGGTTATGCATTCGCATAATCCCACAAGTAAATCCTTCTTGTCCAATCGTTTGACTAAAGCTGAAGCTGTTCCCTTTCTCCATGATAGTCTTTCTACATGATGCACGCAACAGTAATGCGTCAGTGGCAAACATATCCTGTCTTCTCCGAATGGAATAGCATTTCCTTCTTCTATGACAACTTTATCACTCAACCTGAGGATTTCCAGCTTTACACAGACGCAGACTCATATCTTTCCATAACTTAACTTTAAATGGAGGGAAATGGTTCGCTTCTGCATGGCCCTCAAAGTTCTTATCTCTTGACCTGGAGTCCCACTCTCATTCACCTGCGCTTCACAAGCTATAGCCCATTGCCATAGCTGCCTTTCTTTTTTGGGGCACGAATCCTCTTGGAAATCCATATACATCCTGTCCATTAACACCGCAGTCACAGCTAAGACATTTAGACACTTGGTCCCAAAATCGAATTTTATCCCGTACCAGTCCCACCATTTTCAGCCACAACATTCAACACAGCTGGGAAATATCTCACACTTCATAAACCATCCTTAAATAGCCTCACCCTAAGCGCTCTTTCAGTCTACCTCACTGGCCGGAATTGTTTCAAGTCACTGTTCAGACCTACTTAGCAGTAATCAACGTCTTTATCAAACTCCATTGTCACCGGCCTCCATCGTTCCTCTACCTCTTATTCCCACGCTACAATGTTAATGAAAGGCTTGCAAAGTCAGGAACTGCTCTCTCCAACGGGCAAATCTGAATTTGCCCAGACTTCACCTGCCTATAATCCTTGTCATCATCCCTGTCTATCTGACATCAACATCCACACTTCCTACTCCTCCTATTTATACTTCGACGGAGTAAAACAGATCAGCTCTTTCCCTACCTATATCTTTTTGCTTCAACTCCTATCTCAGTGCATACAAGCCGCTGACCAAATACATCAGCTCTAGGTACGCCGCTCAGGCATCACCCCCACACCAACTCTTTTTATAACCGATCAGGCAGAAACACGCCTGAGAGGGAACCCCCACCCTGTGTCTGGACTTTAGTCCTAACACCGGACCAGCCTAACAGACGACATCCCTTCTCCTGCTTCACGCTCCCCCTCACAATCATTCATCTGTCCTGAACATCCAATACCTTCTACAATTCCATTAAATCTTTAAACGACATATTGTTGTGCCATGATCCTTGCTAATGAATAGCTTAGAGTTTTGGTGGGGCCTCCTGCTCTCTCGCTCTCTCTGAAGCTCCCCAGGCTTATCAGTGATGTGAGAGCCCCCTCAGTGGATAACCTATCAAAGCTACTGGTCATGACATGCTGCAGTTGATAGAGTGAGTGTGGGGGCATTGCATTTCTTGGCTGCGTTTGTATGTACGCTGCAGAAGGCTTTTCCCCTCCATCAAAAGTTACTCTCTATTGATACATTTTTTGTCGCATAATATTGATGGATGGTTTGAACAAATAACAAATAAGATTTATCTAGTGCAGGGGTGGGGAACCTTTTTCCTATCAAGGGCCATTTTTTTTTACAACATCCTTCTAGGGCCATACTAATTATTTAACTCATAACCTCTGCAATTTTTTAAAAGACACACCCCATTCATTTCACCTTTCCTTTATGCTGTGCAAAAAAGCAACTTTTTTATCCGTGTATCTTTCTGTTTTATCAGAAATCAGAAATCTTTATTAGTCCCACAACGGGGACATTTACCTTGTTACAGCAAAAGAACATATGAAGTAAAAAGGCAGTACACAATAATTAAATAGAATAAAAAATAATATAAGTACCAAGTGGTTGATAGAAAATAAAGTGAATATTGCACATGGCAGTGATAATTGCACAGCAGTGGTGCAACAGTCTGTTCTTGGTGTGGTGGTCTACCTGTTTTCATGTTCCGCTCTGCAGAGAGCTGCTTGTTGGGCCAAACTCTGCCGAAGAGCGTTAACTTTATCCAAACTGCACTCGTCCTCTCAGCTTGTGCAGTTCGGCATGTTTCGTGCAGTAATAACGCTCAAGATTATTTTTCATCACTGCAAGCCCGTCCGCACAAACTAGACACACTGGCCTTTTACTTCCACAAAGAAATAATCGTTCGTCCATTTCTCCTGGAAAGAGCGACATTCAGCTTCTACCTTTCTGTTTTACACTCGCCACGCTGCGTTCGCTGATGTCAATGTCTCATTTAATATTGAAGTTTTTTGACATGACGTGACCACGTGATGACACGTTCCGCTCGTGTTGTGTTCAAGGACCCTGACCTTGGCCAGGAAAAACAGTCAATCGCCCGTCTATTGCTGTCTAGATTCTTTTGTTTCTTTTTTTCTAGTGGATTTTTTTGCGTGTGTTTATGAATTACCTCGAGGGCCGGTTCCCCACCCCTGATCTATCGGATGTAATGTATATTAAACAATAAGTGTGAGAATGTATTTATTTCCATATTTTTAATCAATTGTGATTCACTTTCTATGTTGGGAACCCAAAACTATAAATATACTAAACTGTGTATAATACAGTAATTCAGTTTCTCCTTCTCTCAGCCAGCTGTCTGGTAGTAGTATCTGCTGTAGTTCCAAATCAGAATTTGTGCAGTTTTGTCATTGAATATGATGTTGTTTTATTCTTAGTGTGTTCAAGTCTGCTGTTGTTCAATCTGAGGTCGAACTCCCAACTTATTAGGCTATAACTATCACAGTGGTAATTTTACCATGACCCTCTATCAAAACATATTTGCATATTTCTATTGGCTGAACATTCTCTGTCCTACTCCACACATACACAAACAGACGTGAAAACATGTACTAAGTCCTTGAGTTTTCAAACTTGAAGCTAAGCTTATTGTAATATGTGAAAAAGTGTCTTCCTGTCTACAAATGTGGAGATTTGGGAAATAAAATAAAATGCTAAATGACAGCATGTTAGTATGATTGAGACAAACGTCACTGCAATACTAACAAAGGTATTAAATAAATAAATGACCGTGCCTACAGTGTAATTGCCTTTAAGAGCCTGGAACATTGCACGATTAGGATCTGTCCAACAAAGACCATTCTGTAGTTTAAACCAGAGAGCAATCATATTACATACAGAGCTAGTGTGGAAATTGTGATGGCCTCATGCAAAGATATGAATAGCCCATAATAGTTGTGGCTTTGCCTGAATGATCCCTTTTGAACCAACAGTTGGTTAAAGCGTTGCTTTCGAATTGCTTTAGCTGTCTGCCACTGTCAGACAAAAAGAAAACCACCTACATTTAGTGTTTTGGTCAAGATATAATGGGTTTCACAGGTGTGGGAGTCTTTGGATAATTGGTAATGGGCAGCAGCAACTGGGGCCCCTGTGTGCCACCTGGAGAATCACGCTACCCCTGCCAACCACCAACGATTTACTCCCCCATCACCCACCCTGAGTTACATACACACACACACACACACACATGCACCCACAGTAGTCACAGAAGGATGTTCCTTGAAAGCAGAAAGAGCGAAAACTGGCTCTTGATGTGGATGTATAAATAGTCCTCACACTGCACAACATGTTCTGTTTTGATGTAATTATGGCGCAGGAAGAGCCTGGTTTAGCAGGGAGCGCTCTTGGGCAACCGTTGTGGGGTCTTTAACAAGGGATTTGGTAAGAAAAACGGTTGCACCTGGCTGAGCTTGGTGTGTTTTGGAATAGGAAGGAAAAGGAAAGACGTAAGGAGGTAGAGTGAGTGAGAGACATAGAGCGGGAGAAGATTAGAGACCCTCTTTCCGATACACACACACACACACACACACACACACACACACACACACACGCACACACAGTTACAGACACATGTACACTCAGTTGCAGGAACACCTGGACTTGATGACTTAAACCGGGTGTAAAGTGGAAAACAACGAGAATTTAGGGGTAATACAAGCTGGGACACTTAATCTATAATCTCATTCAAACAGATCATCAAGGCCCCCCATGCCAGTCGGAGTCACTTGCCAACAGGTTGGATTGATTACATTTACACAAATCCCCTGAGAGCGATAGGCTCGTTAACAAAAGTTAAGGAGACATTACATTGTCAGACTTTTCAGAGAATCGAATGGAGGACAACATGGTCACTGTGAAGAAAGGAAGAGGCCGAATGTGATGTCCACAACTTTGTTCACGTATCCACAGTGACACAGTGTAATATTATTTTAATGTGACCTAGAGTTACAATGTCTCACAGGGTATGATCACAGTTTATGAAACCAGATTGAGACCGAATGACAGGCAGAAGTATGTGTGCTGAACACAAGGGGGAGCACTTATCCTTTCCCTGTGTTTCCCAGGCCGCTCAGCCTGCCGTCACTTCAGAGCAAAGCAATCTTATCCAGTCCATTGTTCCCTTGTATAAATCATAAAATCCTGAGTATGTGTGTGCCTGTGTGTGTGCAAATATACTGAACACAACCTATCAGTCTACTCAACCTAATCACCCCCCCCCCCCCCCACACACACACACACAGAACGCATAAATATGGAATATATAAAAAAAGCAACAAACTCAAACTTTTCCAAAATAATTCAGCACTCAACCTGAAATCTGAAAAGAATACAAGTACACAAAACAAACACAACATAAATACTGAAATGATATCAGGATATGTAAGGCAACTGTTTTAATTCCAAAACACAATGGAGCTCAACACGCTCCCTCTTAACACTTGTTCAGGCCTGTGGCATTGAATGATTTGAATTCTTACTCTGGTGAGTTTCCCCCCTCAGTGAATTAATTAGTCTTTGCCAAAGCGGGCCACATTTGTCATTCGAATTTATGCTAATGAGTGCCGAGGTCTCGTGGAAGAGCTGATAGGCCAGAGCAGCTGCTCTGTCCTTGCGGGGCCTAACTGTCTCCCCCTTTTTAACTGCTCCATCTCTCTGTCTACTCCTCTGTCTGGCTCCTCATCCCATTTCTCTCTTTCAGGTTTTGTCTGCCTCTCTTCCCCCTCCCCCTCTCCCCTTTTCTCTCTCCCTTCAGCTCCATCTCCCTGTCTCTCTCTCCTCCTTCTCCTCTTGTGGCCTTATCATCCCACTTCCTCCTTTTCTCCAACCTCCCGCTGGTCCTGGGCTCCATGACCTGTCAGTGGAGAGGAGACTGCCAGGCTGATAAGGCAGCTAATTATCCAACACTTCACACACTGGGGGAAGTGGATCGGCAAACAGACAGCAATACGCATACAGAACTATATGGCCTGCAAAAACAGAGTCAGACATATGCATACACCACTAGGAACACAACACTAGAACACAAGTTAGAAAACAAGATAGATAAATAGATAGATCATGCTTTTTTTTTTCTCCCACATAGACACATGATTTAATTGAAAAACCTGAACAAAAACAAAATAGGAAATCTCATGATATTGGTCAAAAATATAATGGTGAAAAAAGTTGATTCGAACCACAATATTTGAAGCTGGTTGAAAAGTCAGTGGCATTTCTTGGCAGGAATTTTTGGAGCTGAGCTCCAGCCACCCCGTTTGATTGAGTAGAAATAAGCACGTTGGTGCTCTTTCTGCAACGTCCACATGCAGGGAGAGGTCCACATTCTGTAATGCTCTATTTTGAAGTTTGCTTCAAGTAGTGGTTGCGACAGTGTGTTAGAGGACGACACAACCAGGCAATATTATGCATTTTTCCTTTTTGGACCAAAAATAAATAGCAAATAAAACTCTTTTTTCTGACCTGGTCTTTCAATATTTCATAGTGTCTTTATCAATTACATTAACTATAACCTGTATAAACAATTTGCAATGATAACCTATTTCATTCTGGTGTGGTTTCAAGGATTCTTCTTAATACATTATAGTGACCAACAGAGGATGATGAAAAGTTTACCACAGTAAATGCTCACTATTTCAGGCAAACTATTTTATAGACCAAAATTCATTTACTGTAGAGCTTCTAATTGGCTTAACATGGGATGCTAAGCAGACACCATATTTATACTTTTTAGACTTAATCAAATTACATTGGGAACTTTATGTGTTTATCACATCGTTCCCAACACCCTAGAGTGTCTTCAGTAATTTGGCTCAGATACATTCCACCTACTCAAAGAGGAGAGTGAAGACTAATGTCATTTCGAGGGGATTATTGTGATCTTTCAACACATCTTTGGGGGGTTAAGCATGTTGTTAAAGAGAGGAAGGGAAGAGCAAGAAAAGTGATAAAACCCACCATAGAGCCTCTGTTTTAACTTTCACATTTTCTCCCCTCTCCTCCGATCTCTCTCATTTTCTCCCTCACAGCACCAAAAGCCATATTATGTGCTTGTCAAGATGGATAAACCCCTCAGCCAAATGTTTAGATGAAAACAAATAAGTAGGAGACGTTCATGTAATCGCTTCTGCCAGAGAAAGGCTTTAAGAAGAACATAAACACTTTCTGGAAATGTGCCTCGCATGTACTAATTCCCTCACGCTTTTGTTTGAGTCTCATTCAACTTCAGGACCATTTCATACTGCGCCATGATGAGATGTCACCATTGGAGACACGCTTAAAACTACTTTGCAACACGGTTAGCAGCACCGAACAAAAATATGAGATCATATTACCTTGCTGCTTGTAAAACTGTCATGATTATACTCTGGGGAATTAAGGAAAGAATTCTTAAATTAACCTGGCTACAATTACGAATGTGGAGATGACAAAAAAAAAAAAGAATTAAAAAAGGGTGAACTGCCACTACTTTTTTAAAATGATTAAACTCAGAGTGCCATATTTTCAGGTCTTGGATGGTATTAGTTTGTAGTGGTGTGTTTTTTATGGAATGGCTGGGCCCTTTTCACATGAGAAAAGTCCCCCAACTGTCACTGCACTCCCACAATCTTTCCAGATAACCCTTCTAGTAACGTTCCCATGGTGGTCTTTGGAAAGCTCACAGATTGGGAGTTTGTTTAGGTCGGGCACACCATAGTGTGACTTCAAATTCTGGTATGGGAACATAGAGATTAGATTTATTGACCCACTGTACTACTGCAACTACTATGTTTATGAAAAATGTCAAAAATATTTTCTCGTGTGTGTATTTGAAAGCATAAATTATAAATGTTACTTTATTCGAGGGTGAGTGAGCATATTTGGTTTAAGTCTCGGTTAAATAAAGTTGTTAAAAAAATATTAAGTCTGCACGACCAGCTTGCTCCTTTGTCCCTTTTTACCCTGTGTCTCATGCACAGAAAATAAAATAGAAAAAGCAGGCAGCGAGAAAGAGAGAGACAAAGAGAGAGACAAAGAGAGAGAGAGAGAGAGACAAGGAGAAAGAGAGAGAGAGAGAGAGAGAGAGAGAAATAGAGAGAGAGAGAGAGAGAGAGAGAGAGAAATAGGAAAAAATATATAGTGACCAAGAGGATGCTGAAGAAAGTTTCAGAGAAAAAGCTCTCCTCTTGTTAAATATTTAAGCGATAGGACACTTAACTTTCCTAACAACTTCTCTGAGTTTTTTAAATTCACTCATACGTGCAGTACATAGAGTCAATTTCTCTCCTGAATCCCGGCCTGAAACTAAAAGGTTTGTATCTTTGCCTTGCCTCAGTGCTCACAATTAAATCTTTAAAGCAATGTCTGTTTGAGCTAAATGTCACATCTATATCAACAAATCAAATACACCTTACATGACTTTTAACGCAAAATCTACAATCACATTCTGTTTATACAGTGAAATGGAGCAGCTCGAGAATCGATTTCTCCTCAGCAGTCAGACGTCTAAAAAGAAAAATAAGTCCATGTGATGTGGTTGGAATTTTAAGGAAAACCGTAAAGCCTGGCAATGGGTAAATCCCAAAAACTAACACTGAGCTTGTTAAAAGGGAGCATTGAGAAGTCGATGCTTTGGACTAGCCTGATTTCAAAGTGATGTAATACACACAGAGCACAAATAGCAACTGGATGAAGGGCTGTGGCCATGACCTCCGTGTCTAGGGAACTCATTTTCATAGTAACTAAACACCAATGAAATATCTTCCCTGGAATGAGCCAAACCAGAGCACCAACCATCCAATATAAGCGATAGGGATACGTAAATATGCTGAACAGGAAATCACTTTGAGGATGAAAAATGAAACTGCACTAACCTGTACTAATGACCTATTCAATTTCCTCTGAACTGCAGTGCATCTGCCACTAATTTATTTATTGAGAATCATTTGGACGACACATTTGTTGAAATAAAAAAATATATACTATGTGTCTCTGCTTTGTGAATCCGTGTCTTTTTTTTTAGAGCCAATAAAAAGCTTCAAAGCAGCGAAAGGACATTATCGTGAACTGAAAGCATATCACAATGTGAACATTGATTCAATTCAGTTCAATTACTCCTCAATAGGACAGCCAAAAGAATTGAGCTGTGGACAGCAATGTAAGCCTGGTTTTAGGCCTGTGGCGTGTTAACTAAAAAGCAGGCAGAGCATGTCAAGCCTGTGGGCCAGCTGGCAGGGCTTGAGTGTTTGTGTTGTTCTAGTTGGGATGTCAGGGCTAGAGTGGGCTGAAGGGGGCTGGAGGGGCTACAGGAGGACTAGGCCTCCTCCAGTCTTAGCTGCTCCAACTAAATGGACCAGATCAATCACATTGGACGGCCCTGTGACAGTGAGTTAAGGTTCTGCAGCACGGCACAGCGTTTTTGGACGCAACGGCCCTCACCACGGCTAGATAGCTGGCAGACAGACGCACACAGACTGTTCCACTCGCTTTCTTTGGGCTGACCAAGCAGATGGCGAAGGCAAGGACGGAGGCGACAAACCGGCCGTCAATCCCATGCCCCCATCCATCCAGAGACAAGTGATGATAGAGATTAGGGTGTGGGATATGTGGAGAAGGATGGAGTGGATGGTGTGGATGGAGGGTGGACTGGTGTCAGCCAGGTCTGGGCTTGATCACACAGCTGGGCAGAGCTGGCCTGAGGCTGGATCTATGAGGTGTGGCACTGGATAGTGGTTTGGGGATACAGTGGCAATTGAGGTCCCAGACAGTGGTGCAGTATGGTAACATGTCTGAGGTCTGCCTGGCACTGCTTCTGTTGGAATCTGTGTGTGTGTGTGTGTGTGTGTGTGTGTGTGTGTGTGTGTGTGTGTGTGTGTGTGTGTGTGTGTGTGTGTGTGTGTGTGTGTGTGTGTGTGTGTGTATGTGTGTGTCCCTAGAGGTAGTGCCAACTCTGTGTTTGGTGGCATCCAGAGATGGGGCAGGGCTAGCCTCATGCTGAGACACCCAAGAGGCCGAATTGGAGGAAAATATGACCTACATTGCCATAAGGTATGGAGAATGCTTAGCTTTCACAATGTACACAGGAGAAATCTGAATACTTAATGTGCACAATAACTATACATCATGTACAATTTTATCTCAAAGATATCCTTTACGTATATACATTCCCGAGCAGCCTACATTTTCCCATGCAATATATTATATACATGACTTTTTTCTGCAAAGTTGTTCAGCCAATTGTATTTTAAGGTTGGAAATGGTGTTTGTTTTCATCAATTTAATCAATAGCAACATTTTCTAGAAGTGGGAAAAGATAGGCTACATGTTAAAGAGTATGACCTGATTTTCAAAAAATGTATCTGAAGAAAAGATCCACTGAGCTTCTTGGTGTACCCAGAGTAAATAATAGTATATAGAAGAATACAGTTGTACCAGATTGTGTACCATGTTAAGTCTGAAGCTTGCAATCTATACAGTTGGAAGGTGCATGTAAAATGCCATAGGCATTTTATTCTTAATCCAGATTTGATCTGATTCTTTATTGTGTTACACAAACTGGGGGTTGGGTGGTGGGGTATTGGCTTGTCATACTGGATTGTTTACTTTCTGACAATGCATCCTCCCACTTATTTCTATGCAAGTGGCAGAGATTGTTTTTATTCCTGATAAGCCACATTTCAAAGCTTCCACATATTCCATTACAGCATTACATTGGTTTCTGTGAAAATCTGCAATGTATTCACTATGCAAGAGGCTTTGCTGTATTCATTGATGTTTTTATAATAATGTTGTCAAAATTGATTTTAATTATTATTCAATCCATGTGTATCAAGAGGATCTAATCCAGCTATTGAGCATCCATCATTCCTTTCAATGTGCAGTACATCTGTTTGAATGGACTGAAATGAATGCCACTACAAAATGATTTTAAACCACGCTCAGTGGTTATAATATTGAATTCTGGTAATAGTTCTGGCCCTGCAACATACAAATTGGCATCTATGATCTGTTTCATGGTTAAAGGCAGCTAAAGTCGGAAAAGAAGGTAATTTCAAAAGTGCCCACAATGTAAAGTAACAACATAAACATAGACTGTTCCTTGAATGTAATTACAATGTACATTAAACAGCTCTTTTAGAACTAAGCCTTTATTGTTTGTTCACTCTTTCCCACTAGTAGTTTGAAATCCAATTGAGACGCCATGGAAAAGTATTCAACTCATCTCCCCCAATAACTTTGGATGATGACCAGCACAAACCAAATGGGTTCTAAGACACATTACAAATATTTATCAGAACCGTCATAGTGTCTCGCCATGCTCTGGACACTGTAACTAATTGGATATCCCTTTTTGTTATCACTCCTCTCTTGGTGGTTGAAATGTAAACAGGGTGTTATGAAAGTGCCCTTATGGCGTGGAGGGAAGCGAGCGAGGCCACTCTGGCACTTACACGGCATGCCTTATAAATAAGTAATGGTACTGGACGTGTAGCGGTTAGTCATAGAGGAGGAAGGTCTGCGCATCAACCCCACCTCTGTTTGCCTTGTACATATTTCATAAGATGCTGGGGTGGAGGGAAGTGGGAGGTTGTGGGGCTTATGGCAGGGTGGCTGAAATAAAAGGCAGCTCACACAGGCTCCTCTCTGTTCACTGTCATGGGTCTGTTACTATTAATAATACCAAGTGTCCTCTCTCTTTCTACTGATACAAGTTCATGGTGTTTTTCTCCTCCCAGCCTTCCTGTATTTGACAACAAAATAGAGCCAGCTGCCGTAGTGCTCACTGTATCCCAGGGAGAACACAGTACAGGTTGCACAGTGTTAGTTTTAACAATTAAGACAAAGTTTCCTTTACATACTCCAGATGACCATTTTCTCAAGGGCTCTGATCAAAGTTGGCGTGGAAAAGTACACACAAGCTTTTATACTTTAGACTGAGAAATGAAAAAGTACAACTCATATAACTATAAATGTGTTCTATGATGCCTAATTTTTTTTGAGTGTGTCACACTAACTTACTTTCTTTTTCATCATTTGTTTTAGTTTATAAAAAATGAGCCTCAGAACTATTTGTATGTTTGGTGAGCTTTGGTTACAGTGGCATGTATTGATTAGAAACTGTAGCGGCAAGTCGATCTTCTTACCGCTCCATTCACAAACATGTTGTCTATTAAATGGAGCTGCAGATGAATCAGCTTGAAAGTCGCTAATGATTCCCCACCAATCAATGACCTTCATGATAACATAATGGAGGTCATGTTATCTGAATAGATCAGGATCCTGTTTACAGTTTACTCACTGCTCAAAAAACACCTTGAATTATTGATTGGAAGGAAGGAAGAAGTCCTTCAGAACAATATTATCCAAACAATTCTTAACAGAAGACCACACGCACGTACAGGAAAAAAGCTGAACCCCGTTAATTAAGTGGCCTCTCTGTGGAAAGGAAGTGCCACGAGTTCACACGTCTTTAGGTCCGAATAGTCACCTCTGGCACACTGATCAAAGAAGATATAATTGCAGGAAAATATGTCTACATACATAGCTTGTATTCCATGTATTACCAAGAATGAAAAGACTGCGCCTTCTATCCCCAGTCTTTAACTCCGGTGTTCTCATGCTGTACCTACCAGCATGATAAATGGCCATGCTACCCATCAAACCCTGATAAAAACATGCTCTCATACAAAAGTTAATCTTGAATAATGTTGAGGATAGCATCCACCACAAGAGTGGAGAAGATGGAGCATAAACTTACCATATATCTGAAAACCTACTCTAAGTAAAAGTGCTCAGTTAGGCCATAGCTTCATTATGCAAGGGAACATGCAAGATCCCAAGTTTCTTTCCTTCCCCCTTCCCCTTCTTATGGGTTGACTTTGTTAAGAGTCTTTAACCTCCAGTTTCCTTTCCTACCTGCCAGTTTTTATAGACACTTCGACAGTATTTTTTCTACAGGAGTGAGTGAGTTTACCTGACTTTCTCAACTCGGGTACACAGGCAAATATATATTTTTATAAAAGCACACAATCAGTGAAGATTACCTAACCTGTTGCCAGGTTACTGCTAGCCTGCAAACACAGACTCTCAAGTTGGAACAAAGACAGAACAGATAGCTAGCAGAGCCTCAGCAGCACACCTCTAAATATAAAGTCTTCAGCTCTTGTCTGTTTGCAGTTCTCTCCCCCCTCTTTGGAGGAGGTTAATGGGAGGCGATGGTCGCGCGGTCTGTTGCCAAGGGCAAGTTAGCCTCAGGCCACCACACATCTGACTCCCCTTTGTGTGTCTGTGTGTGTTTGTGTGCATGTTTGTGTGTGTAGGGGTATGTGTAATTGACCATTATATGGACAATGTTAGATTTAAACCTACTTTGGGAACAAAACATCCCATTTACGCAACTACTAGAGACTAATTTAGACTAACTAATCTGCAAGATATTCACAAATTACACAGATTCTACACAAACAAGGTGATTTTCTTTTGTCTTTTTTATGTCCTCATAGGTTTATTGGTCATGTGAGGTCAGCCTATTCAATCCCGTATAAAACAGAGATACTCGACTTGCTTTGCCCGAGGGCTACTATTGCAAAATGACAGGAGGCCAGGGGCCATTTATGACATTTGAGGCTTGGCCTGGATCTCTGTCGGAGGGTCTCCCTGAGAAAACATTTTTTTTATCAACAAGCTCTATCAGTCTATTTTGAGGCTTTATACACTCTGGCACCTTATTTACATACAAAAAAAAATCTATTTATTTTGATTGTGAATTAGAAAATGGTAAGTGGGCCACCCAGCACACTAACTGGCCCGCAGGCTGTAAGGTGAGTGTCATTGGTATAAAATATGGATGCAGTCTCCATAATGTCACCTATAGGTTACTGAAGAGCAGTGGCGGGCCGTGCATTTCACACCTAGGCCTTCAGTGATGTCCTACACAGTCCTACCTGAATTATTCCACCTCTTAATACCATCATTATGACGCCATGGCTCTAGAAACTATACATTTAGACAGAAACGCAGTATAACCGGGCGTTGCATCACCCTAACAACAGAGTTATATTAATATTTACGAAACATTTAGTTGTAAATAGCAGGCATTTCCAGCAGTACAATGTGCAGTGCCTCTCGGAGGCTGTGAGCCGGGGGTACCGCTCGTAGTTAGTGATTTGAAAGTGGCGGACAAACCCTTTTCCCAGCTGTGATTGGCGTCGATGTCTATCTTTTCTTGAAAAGTTCGTCTTGAAAATGGCGTTGTAATTATATCTGCGACCAAATCGATCTCTTCTCCTCCTTTGGCCATTGTGGGTTGAAAAAAACCAGCTTGTAGAAATCTACACAAATTAGCTTGTTCAAAGTTTGCTAGCTCTGCATAGCTCTGCCTCTCAATAGTGCGTATCCAATCAAAAGACATGGACGTGCTGACGTACGCCTGCTAGCTGGCCCCGGTGTCGCCAACTCGAAATCTGATTGGTTAATGCCACAGTTTTGTCTCCGTTCACTTTAAGCGACAGGCGCCCGCACTATTGATTCTGAAGGCCCCAGGGCAGATCTCTTGGACCCTGGCAACACATCATGGCTGAAATATGATTGGATAAAAGCTCTAACATAAAGTCCAGACCTCCAAATCTTGATCTGAGGCTGGAAGCAGCGCAACCAAGAGGAAAGCTATGAAATGAAGAGAATAGACTATGGGGAATAATTTAATACATATTTGTGGAAAAAATGTATAAAAATTTAATTTATATTCTGTTTAGGCCAGCAGAGAAGGCCTTGCTGGCCCTGACGGCCCACCACTGCTGAAGAGCCATTGTGAAGCTCAATGTGAGTAGCTCTGGCCGTCGCCATTTTGGCAGTACCAACACTACGTAACTCCCTGCTATTCCAAAAATGGGCAAAGGGGTGTATTGTCCGAGGAGCTGAGGCGGGCCCAGGTGATGCAGCAGTTCAAGCAACTGCAGCTTTTGGCACTTCTCAGTTGGCTTCATATTTTAGCACCGGAGGCGGTCACTTGATTTAAGCATGTAAATCAGTTCTTACCTACTTAGGCACTACATCATACTGTTTGTGCAATGTTAATCTAGAATAGAACATATATTTTATTAGAGCATATCAGAGCTGGTGTGTTGGGACATAATGTGAACAGAAGTGTTAGTTTAAGTACAAGTAAAGTGTTGTGAAACTTAATGTATGCTGGTGCTGTACTGTACCTAGCGTCAAGCTATCTGGGTCAGACATTGTGCTCCTGGGGGCCAATTGTAGCCTGCAGCTGAGGGATTTGGCTGAGTCAGCATCTCCAGTCCACTCTCTGGGACCAGCGTGCAGCGCTGTGTTCCGCTGTGACTAGGCAACCAGCCTCAATGTTATGTGCACACATGCAACTCCTGTGCTTCTCTCTAATTTAACTCTGGCTGTGTCCCACTTTTACTTCATGCAGTCAGGACAAAACAGCTATACTTCATAGTATGAGTCTACAAAGGTTATGCAAAGAAAACAAGAGTGCATCCATTTTCACTCCTTGATCCATTAGTTTTTACTGTAGCTGCAATGTTGTATCAAGATGCTCTCTTTGTTTTATCTATTCATTCTAATATTAATGTGATTAGGATTTACATGAAAGTTTAATTGCCATGTGAATAGTCATGTGTTATTTATAATTATATTTGAGCAGTCAGTATAGATGAAATATATTCAAATACATGGCCCTAAACAGGTGCCACATATATTCTGAAGAACATAATCACGTTTTACATTTTCAATTTTCAAACTGTAAAGACTTAGATTTAAACAAATATTATTAATTCATTTGGAGACTAAACTAATCTCTTACCTTTTTGTCTAACTAGATGCCTGGCTCACTGAACATCCTTAGAGAACAGTGAAGCCCGCGTTCCTAACTGGTCCTCAGTAACACAGTGTCCTTGATTCTTTTTACTTATCAAATGTACAGACCCAGTGAAAAATATTAACATAACCAGTCAGTGGTTAATAATGAAAATAAATCATGTTTTTACAATTAAAACACAATATAAAGTTAACTATGAACTTGTGGTTTTACTGTAGATGTCCACACACATACACACACAAAATCTTCTCCTAAGTTGGGTCAAAAGTTCAAATCAAATGAAGAGGGTTGTCTTGAGGATGCAGAGATTTGAAAGGGGCTGACTACGGCTGATATAGAGCTCAATTCTTAATGGTAGGGATGACAGAGAACTGAGTTGTTAGGGTGATGAAAATGGATATATTGTGTTCAGTAGCTCGCCCTGCCAACCTTGTGATTAATAATAAAGTTGTATTCATTTTCTCCATCTATGCTTCTATGTGATGAAACCTCACACTGACGTTCCCCATCTCTTCTTCATGATAGGATACATGCAGGTGTCAGGAAGTCCAGAAGAAAGTACTTTTTTTTTTTTTAGAAGAAGTGAATGGTAGCTATTTCTTGGGTATCAAAAGCATAGACCAGAGAAACAGAGAGCCAGCTTGGTGGCTCTCTCAACTTATCAGAAACCATATTAAAACTGACTCAATAAGTAGGCACCTTGGAAAAATGTCACGTATTAAAAATATAAACATAAATTCATTAATTACTATAACAGATTACAGTCTCTTCCACAATGTTCTCTTGGTCTCTTTTTGAACATCTTCTCTGCTCTCTCTTTCTGATCAGGTAAGGCCACATCATACAGATATTACTTTACTTCAGAAAGGTTACTGTGGATACAAAGCTATTACTTAATCGCTCAGATTGTGGCATTTTGAGTCTCCGCTGCTTCCCCACTATAATTACTCAATTCCTACAATTCCATCCATTGCTTTGATTCAGCTGTGATTTGAATAATGGACCACTTCTGAGCCCATTGGAGTGCCTTGGATACTGTTATGGGTCATTGTGATTAAGCGGTAGTGAGTAATTGTGGGAGGTTTTGGAGTCAATTGAGGTTGATAGCATTTGCTGTCATTGGCCATCTGTCTCTCTCACTGAATCAACACTTTGGTTATGACGGACGGCAGAGAATCATAAGGTTACATAGTAGTCTGTGGCAGTTATTTAGATTGAGCAATTTAGTGTACAGAAATGATATCTAATAAGGGCACTGACATGTACTATTACATATACTTGGACCTTCTTCTAGACTTTTCTCAACAAGTCCACAATCTGATTTTTAAACCTAAACTTGAAAGTGATTGTCAATATTTTAAACATAAAACAACTGTGTGTCTCTCTAACACACATTCAAACACACACACAGAGGGAAGAAACAAACACATGAGGTCTATAAAGATTTTTCAGTTGAGGCGGTTGTCTCATAAAGTCTTAGATCACAATGTGATGAAGTGAGTTTACAAGATTTCATTTACAGCTGCCTCTCCATCAGCATGCCTTTATGGGCCCCATAATTCCTTTTTGTGTGGCTTTGCTATTGCATACGTTTTGTGTGTGTGTGTGTGTGTGTGTGTGTGTGTGTGTGTGTGTGTGTGTGTGTGTGTGTGTGTGTGTGTGTGTGTGTTTATGTGTGTGTGTCAACAGTTCACATTTCAGAGGCGGCCCACTTTTACAGTTACTCCTGATGACAATGCTGTGGTACACAAATTACATACATATTTTTTTCCCGGCCCTCCCCACATGAATAACAATTTGTTTCGCCCAACGTAAACACAATGCCATAATAAGGGCTCATTATGAGGCGACCAGATTCATTTTGTCTGTAACAGGAGAAAATGCTCCGGAGATTTAATATGACAGCTCCTTTACGAGGATAAATCATTTCCCCTGATGCATTGCTGCATTTCTACATGTAGTAGTTCCGATATCAATAGCATTCACTGAATTATTGGATGGAAAAAAAACAATACGTATGTGCCTCTCCTTTCATGAGAGATGAGAGTCATGAAGCACTTGATTCAGTTCCTATGGTTACATCTTAGATCAGTCTTACACTGGGTGATGTAGTGGACCAAGTAAATGGTGGCATGTTGTTTTCTATACAGAATGCACTGTATGACTGATTGTTAAGTTATGTTAGGACTGTAATGTGACAACCTAGCATCAAAGTAACCCAGATATAGTGAGTATTAAATGATCTCTGTAGACTTGGATGTCTTTAGTCGATGAAAATCAAAGAGACTGGCGCTTTCCTTTTGCACCCCTTCTGTGCCTTTGTCTTCCTCTAAGCCTTTGGTAGTCCTCAGCAGACAAGTGCAAGAGGCCGCTTGCTGTTAATTTAATGCTCTTCAGCTGAGAATTTATTTTAGCAGGGATACAGTGCATCATGCCAAAAAGGAAGACTTCCTGACCCACAATCTGCTTAAGCCCCGACCAAGGGCACAATGAGTTACAGCTCACCACAGCATGGTGTCATGGAGAGAAGCATGGAGGAGCAGAGGTCTGAGGAACAGCGAGGCGCGTGGCAATCGATTTCTCCTTGGGGGAATCCAACACAGACAATGTTGTCGCCTTACTCATTCCTCTCTTCCACCTCTCTCTGCCCTCTATTGCTCTCTCTTCCTCCTCACTCGCAATTTATTTATTTATCCTTTTCGTCTCTCTTTCAAGGATCTCTCTCACCTTACTCAGGCCCAACTGTCAGCTTCAGATCTGGAGGGGTTACTCCACAGTATCTGCTTCCTCGAATCCAACAGCCTGGCTTTGTGACTCTGGCCTGACCCGGCCCTAATTAAACACAATTAGATAAATCCCATGGACTTTGGCGTAATCCTCTGGACTGCTGCAGGAGCAAGAGAGAGCACAAGCAAGAGAGATAGTCAAGGGAAAGAGGGAGAATTGGCAGGAGAAGGGACAGCACATCCCTGCAGAACAAAGCCAAGCGGAGCATCTAATGTATCAAACACATGGATTAGTGGTTAGCTGGGAGAGCTGGGGCTGAGCGAGAGCCTGCGGTTTCCAGCTTTCTTGGAGGCTGACTTGGCCCAGTGAGAGACAGGGGGCCCTGGTTAGTCTTGTGGGAGGCTGAAAATCCATTTTTGAATGTGCAAATTGACAACTGTATAAAGATAAGTAAATATATCATAATTCTGTCCAGGAGGATTTATTTTAGTTTGAAAAGACAGGTATCGTGATTATTAGTTTACCACATTGATGTAACCAGAATCCCATGATGAAACACGGAAAAAAAGGAAAGACTGCAGATTTACTCATGCCATGCTGAACAGAGGCACACTTCTTAGTCCTTTTCAGTGAGAAGTAAACATTTCTTCTTTTTCAGATAGGCTTGCTTTTAGTTTGGATGGGAAAATATTATCTCTCTACAATACATGACTGAACAAGGCTCGAGACATTTCGGACAGGGTTTTCAGAAACAACTTCTGAAGTTGTTCACACGGAACAATAACTGTGAGCCCGCTTCTTACGATCATCTTCTCACCTCTCCTATTGTGTTACCAAGGCTGCAATATTTTCATAACCGTGGAAAGATAATCTCACACTTGACTCCCAGTATTGAGTCATTTCAACAGACCCACTTTTGGCCATGTATTATTCACGGGTATTCAAGCCCCACTCTGGCCCAGGGAGGAAGCGCTCCCTCCCGAGCTCCGTCACAGGATATCAGCCTCTAATTCATTATTCAACATGCTGGAGCAGGGCCACTCAGTCTAACTCACTGAGAAGCTGCCTGGACAGGAGAGGATAGTGTGGTACTACAGAGGCTGGTCTGAGGCCTCCAGTGATTTCCCTTTCCCTTTCTAGATGAACGAACGGATGGATGGATGGAGTTGCATCTATCTGGGTTTCAAATCTTGTTTTCAGAATTTATGTATGTGTGGTACCCAGCAATCACAGTTGTTTACTCACCTGATGAAGACAATGATGATGCCGTTCGTGGTAATAATGACGATGCAGCTGTGGCTGCTGCTTGAAAACGATAGTGATGATGGCAATGACGATCATACTAATGACAGCAGTGTTAAACAGTGAAAAACTTTATAATTAATATGTACAATGTTTTTCATCTTACTGCCGTCTTTACTTTCTGCAACAATAAGCATGGGCTGACAGCTAGATTATGTCATGTCTTTGATTCAACTTTTTAAAGCAAACTTAGAATCTTAAATATTTTGAGCAAAATGTACTTCCTCAGTCACATTGTAGTTTGTTTTAGAAGGGATGTGGCGATGACAGTGCTGCATGTTGTACTGATATTATAAGACATTTCTAATATTGTACTGTGGTATTATTACGACCAGGCTTTGCACACATTCTATCATTTACTATTCAACTTTAAGCTGGATCATCAAACAGTGAAGTGAAATATCATCAAACACATCCTGTATGGTATAGCACAAGTTCTTTAGAAAGGTAAACAAAACATTTCCCTCTCAGAAACAGGATATAACAGCAATTCCTGAGATGCACTACCTCTTTTCAACACATTTAATCTTGTTAAACAATAACAATGCCTGATCTCACTGCAGGTTTTCTAAACACTGCTAGTCTCTTTTCTGTATCCTTCTACTCTTTTGATATTAAACAGCTTTCTCACTGTCAAGAAGAAGCACCATGAAAAAGCAACAATAACACAGTAGTCAGATAGACTTGTTGATAATACATGAACACTTTTTTTACGTTGATATGCAGCTACGTAAAATAGGCAAAAGATCCATTAAAAGCATTAACCCGCTCAAAAATTAAAGTTTACAATCCAGATTTGTAGTTGTAGGAAAGTGGCTGAGAGGTCACATTTGAGGGCTTGGAAAAAGATCAATCAGTCTAAATTAGGTCAGTGCCATGGAGGTCTCGGGAGGTGGACGACAGCAGGGAGAGTTTCTAGTTTTGGGTCAACTGTGCCCCTGACAGAGCTAGCTGCAGACTAGTGGGCAAACAACAGACCACCATTAATTTCCATGCTTCCTTCCTTCCTTCCTTCCTTCCTTCCTTCCTTCCTTCCTTCCTTCCTTCCTTCCTTCCTTCCTTCCTTCTTTCCTTACTCCCTTCCTGAGATTTTCCTCTCTTGCTTTCTTTTATAGAGCTTTGCTCCAATGCATCGCCATCATCCTTCATTCATCCTTGATATCTCTCACTTCCCTTTCTCATTTCCCTTTCTGTCCCATTATAATCACCCTCTCCATATTTTAATCACTCTCCACTAAAACCATTAAACCTCCTTTGTCCTTTGTTGGAACAATACATTAAGTAAATTAAAAAAAATACATCAGCCCATTTGTTTTATTTTCAGACATATTTCCAGGTCTGAGACAGACTGGATGTTTTTCTCAGCGATACTCTCAGCTCATCCTCGGGGATACAGGAGTATTCCTAAGCTAGACAGAATAAAAAGAGTGAATACAAAAACATTTAATGGAAAAAAGGACTTGAATAAACAGCAAAGACTAGCACAAAAGTTGGTCATATTTGGTTGCATGTTATCAGTATATGTCAACCCTGTAGGCCTACATGACCAGTGCAAAAAGCATTGCTTGACAGCTGGTTAAAGTCAAACTGAACTTTGAGTTCTCCTCACTTTTGTGTAAGGAAATATATGATAGATATTCATATTATTTCCACTTTTTAAAACAGTAACACATCATATATGGACACATATGTGTAAACAGTGTCAACGATTGAAGCCTCAGGGTGGGCGTTTCCCATGGCCCTGTTAACTGACATTGGAGAGCCAGTGTTGCTAGGAGATGCACTAACCTCCTTTTGTGCGTGAATGACTGGAGCATGTCATAGCCCTGTAAAGATAAACTAACGTGGGTGCTAAACCTTTTCACCCTTTTTCAAGCCCACGGGGTATTGGTTATGTTTCATTAAGAATTTAGGACAAATACCTCATTGCAAAATTTAACATTTGGGAAAGCTAAGTTTCTAGTGAGATAGTGAAAGTTAGCCTCTTCGGGAATGTTTGCACAGATTCTTACTAGGCCTTTTTCCGGGCATGTTACACCCACACAGCTGATCGAGTAAATAGCAGCTCCTACGCACTAATTGATATGTCCCTCTCCAGGTCTTAAAGCTGTAGGCTACCGTTTACTTTATTCACTTATTAACTCCAATAAAACTTCAAAAGAAACTTCACTCACAATGTTAATGTTTTTTGTTTAACATATATATACAACGATAACTATTTTTGTAATATATGTATTGAAAAAAAATGTGGAGAGAGTTATTAATATATAAATTCTGAAATACATTTGTGAGTCCTTCTGTGTGCATTCATTCATTATGATGATACTGCGTTGACCTCATATTGATGAGCATGAATGATTGGCACTTATGGCTTCTGCATACTGCAGGTGATGCTGTGCTGCTGGTTGCTCAATGTGCTATGCTGCTGAAGCACTGTGTATTAATGTGCAATGCATATGTTTATTAATTTGAATTAGTATAAACCAAAAATGTGTAGCATGGGCTACTTTCTTGTGGTGTCGTCTGGTATGTGCTTGCCTTGTTGTTAATGTCCACAGAGATAATTTAAGTAGCCTACTCTGCGTGTGCTGAAATGGTTTTGGGCATTTCCCCTTGTCTGTCGTGAGTTGTTTGGATTAAGGATGGCAGATTGCAGTGGCTCTGTTCTTTTGATCTCTCTCAGCAGCAGCATCTTTGAAATCTTCTTCAAACAGCAGAGCCTTTTCTGCCAAATCTAGGCTAACTGTATAGGCTCCCCCTTTGCTATAAATGCTCAATCCCTTGACGTGCCTCTGACTGAAACACTGTAGTTAAAAAGTTCACAAAGCATAGAAGGTTAAATATTTGCGTAATATGAATGGCTGCCGATGTGGGTACAAATTGTGTAGTTTGACATTTTGTGAAATAAGATTATTTGCTCTCTTGCTGAGAGTGAGATGAGAATAATCGATACCGCTCTCGTTTCCATGCTTTAAGTACGAACCACGATCCAGGAAGCGATAAGATTAGTTTAGCATGAAGACTAGATTACAGAATTAATAGATTACTAGTTACAGAATTTACATAACTCTAGCTGTTCCAACCCTGCTTCCACTGACTCTATCTTGATTCTTAGCTCAGACATGAAAGTGGTGTTCTTTTCATCTAACTCTGTAAAAAAAAAAAAAAGTCTAAAAATGAGGTCTTCTTCTCTTATACTGTGCAATAAATTAAATTCAGATGGGTACAAATGGCACGGTTGAGATAATAATTGTGGTTTGCTTCACAACTGTCCCTGAGCATCTAAAGCACAGGTGCAGTAGGGATGGGGCAGGTACCAGATGTGTCCCAACCACAGCCTGTCTCTGAGCAGATAGGGATAGGCATCTTCACTTGCCTCTCATATCATTCATGGCTCATTAGGTCCACATTGTACACTGGACATCTGCTCTGCATTTTGTCTGTAACAGTGCTTTTACTGTCTGTATTTTTTATACACATTATATACTATTTCATCTCCTCTCACTTTCCAAGACACATTGAACATACTCTTTCTCTTCGCATTTCTCTGCACACTGGGGTGTTTGATGTATTGCTTCAGTCAGGCATCAGTGCATACGAGAGATTGATATGGGATTGACCTCATTGGCGGTTGGGATAATTAAACCTTTACACTAGTTTTAATGATCCATGTCTTAAGTAAGAATGAGCTTAAGAAGATTTGCCCTCTGATTGAGTCTCAGTTTGGCTTTGTGCAAACACATTTCCTTAAAGTTATTTCTCAGTCCACGGAGTGGAAATGTTCTTGTTCCACACACAGTCGCAGAGACGGGGTCAGGGTGGATGGCTTGTGAACTAAATGCAGCGCTTTGACACCGGAGACCAGGAATTGTGTGTTGTTAGGTGGCTAAGTTTAGGCTACTTTGATGTAGAGGAAAGATTGTGGTTTTGGTTAAATATTGAAAAAGTAAACATGCCGTATCGCGTGCGTTACGCCAGCTTTGACTTTTCCAGTATTAAACCAAGACCTGAATCTCTCCCTAAATTTAACCAAGTGTCTAAAAATGTCTTTCACGCTTTAGTTGCTTGCCACATGCAGATAATGTAGAACAAATAAATGAAATATGTTGACCATGAAGGTTTTGCAAATATGCTCAGTATGATCATATGTTCACAAAAACATAGTAAATAAACATAATTTCTATAAGGCAAGATGAATTCAGGCTGAAGTTAATCTTACATGGGCTGAGCTGGATGTTCTTGGATGTGAAGGAAAACTATTCAAACTGTTTGACAGCCATTCATTTCATTGTCAATAGCATGTATTCTCCTCACAAAACATGTTTTTTGCAGTGTGCTCTCAATTACCCAGTGAGTTAGGTTTTTGAGGCTCCGGTTATCAAACATTGTAAGTTTGGATCATGAGAAGCTACTTCATTTTCATCTCTTTGATAGTGTACTTGTTCAGGACAGTTAGATCATTCCCAACTGATTGGCAGTACTTTTGAAGGTCAGTGATTGTTTTGAAAAACCCAAAAGATGTGATCTGGATCCCTTTAAAGAGTTGTGATAAGATTTATGATTGTTGGCATCACTGGTATAATACTGTATTTGTAATGTGGGTGTCACAGTCTTGGTTTCTGTTTCCTGTTTTATTTTGAAATGTTCCCTTCCCCTTGTGTCATGTCTGATATTACTTCCTGCCCTTGTTTTCTCTGCCCTTCTCCCCAGGTGTGTCTCGTTCGCTTCATTAGTTTCCTCCTGTGTATTTGCCTTTCTCTCCCAGCTGTGTCTTGTTCCCTCATTTAGTGTCTGTGTATATATCCCTGTCTGTCTCAGTGTTCTTTGTGGGATTGTCATTCATGTTACGTGTCCCGCTCGTGTCCCGCTCGTGTCCCGCTCGTGTCCCGCTCGTGTCCCGCTCGTGTCCCGCTCGTGTCCCGCTCGTGTCCCGTCCCGCTCGTGTCCCGCTCGTGTCCCGCTCGTGTCCCGCTCGTGTCCCGCTCGTGTCCCGCTCGTGTCCCGCTCGTGTCCCGCTCGTCCCCTGATTAGGTTGTGTTGTTTTGTTACTTTGTATTTCTGTATGTTTATTAGATTTTGTCAATAAAGCTCTCTTTTGGTTAAAATCATCATCTGCGTCCTGCAATTGGGTCCTCACCTTCACCGAACCGTGACAGTACAATCCCACCAAAACATTTTTTTTTTATGGTATTGTTTTCACCTTGTGAGTGTGTCATGGCAACATGTGGTCCTAGAGACTCCTACTGTGTATTGGGAAATACCACAGAAGCGGTTTTGAGTACTTTTCAGGTGTTTATGTGTGTCTGGTCTGAGCAATGTCCTAGAAAGTGGGGAAGGGGCCATTGGCTTGATTTGGTGTTGCGGGTGGTGTGATCCCACCACACTGGTCTCTAGTTTTGTTTTGTTTTTTTTGTTCTATGCAAAACATAGCACAAACAAGTCCAACCATTTGATAACTGCGGTCTGTGATCTCACACGTTATTAAAGATTGAAAAGATTTGAAGATTTGAAAATCTATTTGTGTGCGCCAGGCTATCTTCTTCATCAGGCAACTTTATTAATGTGACACATTTTATTTAGATATTTTAAAGTACTAAATATAAATAATGGAAAAAATGTGATGCTGCATAAAACACAAACAAATATTTTAAGAAAATATGCAAAAGAAAGTAAAACAAATTATTAAAGAAACACATCTATACAAACATACAGTATCTAAAACTCCCATGGGGTTTATCATGAATAAAATCAATTGTTAGTAAAGTGAAAATGATTTGTAAAAAAAATATTTAATTTCCACTTCTTTCAGAGCTCACTACCTCAAGAAAATAAAAATCGATTGTCATGTCTACACAAAGAAGTTTGAAGAAACACAAATCCATATGCTATAAACTTTATTATCTTACCAGTTCTCATCAAACAATCAATGCTGTGATTTTCTTTTGACAAGCAACATGTTCAATTAAGTGCAAATAGACTGTGAAATCATAAATATTTGGACTTCTTCAAGCATACAATAATTAAATACATCAGCCATACATTAATAAATTGTTTACTTGCCTCAGCAGCTTCCTTATTGCGCTAATAGGGCATGACAGATTTAGCTTGTTAATAATTCTGCCTGTTGCCTGCTAGAGATGATGGATGGGGTGCAAACAGCTGTGGTATCAACATGCATTTCATGTAAAACAGGGACATGAAGACATGTGTGTATGTGTGTGTGTGTTTGTGTATGTGTTTGCACTATGCGTTGTTTGGCACATTTTCACGGAGGGGTGTGTGTTATCCTTGTCTTTTGGAGTCAGACCCGAGGCTATGTCTAATTGGAGTCTTCACACTTTCAGGCTTGACTCACACTGACACGCTCGACCTTGGCTCTCCTCCCTTTGCCATGAAAAGGGAAAACAGTGACACAGAAACATGCCTTCTTCTTGGCTGAGAAGAAAAACTTTGCTGCTACTTATTTCTTTTTTCTTGTTTTCTTTCCCTCTGCCTTTCTTCTGCTGATGTTGTATGCTTCAAGAGACTTGTACACTATTTTTTTTTCATTTGAAGAGATGAACTTTTCAACCATAGATGCAGGATCTAAGAGACATGCAGGAAGGTCATAACTGTCTCTAAGCACTGTGTTGCAGCTGGACATATTCTTTATCTTAATTACATGTACTCTATGTAGCACAGAACTTGTGCACCTATATTTGTCAGCCAAAAATCAAACATGCACAGGTATACTGCACATGCATATTACGATAGGGGAAAGTGCTATAGGGTCAACACTTCTACTTCTCGGAACTCGGACATCAATATACCTCTCACCATACATTTCAATCGTCGGTCCCTCAGGTCTCACTCCACTTTTAGCATCCAAGGGCCTGTTTATGGGCTTGATTTTCCCCTTCCCATCAGGCAGCATTGATCAAACAGCACACTTAGGGTTTTTCAAGGTGGACATTACTACTGATGGCAACCAGTACTGGCGGCTACGGTGTAAAAACTATGGCCATTATTCACCTGATTGGCCTCTCCTCCACCTCTCAGTGGTAGGCATTTCATGATTCGGCAGGTATTTATATCCCCACAGGACCAAATCCCCATCACAGTGTCAACTGTGAAGTGCATGCTTTCTGGTGGTATCAATTTAGTTGTTTAGTTCCGACGAAGGACAGGAGGTGGGTAGATGATTGTAATGATGTGTTCAGCTTGGAAATACACTTTACCTGTTGGGTTGTCTGTCCGGTTGCCAAGTGTTTCAATCTGTCATGTTGGTGGCTCCTTTATAAATGTATAACTAAGTGTAATTAAACACTGCTTTAATATACAATTGATTCAGAGGAATGGTACACATTTTTACAAAGATATAGACATTTCTTGGAATACAAGTGTAGTTTGATTGAAGTAATACGATGTAACTGTTGTGCAGTATAAAACAGAAACAGGGCTTCTGTTAATAATATCACAGGTTTTTTTTTGTTTCCTTTTTTATTCAGATTTCAAAAAAAAGTTTAGAGTGAGAACTCACGCTATTGTTGAAAAGTGAAACCTGTTAATAACTTAATACTGCCAAATACTTGGTTAATGTGCCATAACCACATGTGGCTTTGTGTTGTTCATCAATGCCAATTATTCACCAAAACGCAATCCTCCATTCCGACAGGAATAATTGCTGAACTGCTTATTCACATGTTTGCATTGTTGATATAATTGTGTTGATCATTTTACTGATTAAAACGATTAAATAGTTGAGATTGGGCTTTGGAGGAATCATGTTGTTGCCAAGGAGACAGTGACTTTTACATTCCTTCTCCTCGTCAGTGGCAGGGAACCTGTCTCTGAGCAGGAAAACAACATTCCCTCGCACCCCATGCTCTTACTGTAGTCCAATTGGGCATACACACTTAATCTGCCTGTGTAAATGCACTCTGTGAGTAAAAGAGCAACATTCAGATGTGAACGTCTTCAGATTTTAAACACAGAAGTAGCAGTGGAAGTAGTAACGGAACAATTATAGTGTGCTTCTCTTGTGGCCCTCAGGCCCGCATCTTAACATCACAGTGCAGACATCATGAGTGAAAGAGATTGACAGACAAGCAGCTTCAAATCAGCAGCTGCTTCCTCAAGCAATTCACATGCAAACACCATGTGATGTAATGATTTATTCATTCCAAGCAGACAGCCGCTGTGTCCCTAAATGTGTCCATGTCCATGTAACCAAGAGTTGGCATAATAGACCCTCCTCATTTGTTTCCTGGGCTTACAGTGACACGGTTCACCATGACCTCGGCCTTGACATGTGCTGGTGCCACGAACCGTCCTTTGTAGCAGGGGTGTTTTTGAAGGGTGCCCAATCTTTTCAGAGGGCATTGTGACACAGATTAACATTGTGATTCTTTGTGTGTGTGTGTGCGTGTGGGTGTGAGTGTGTGAGTGTGAGTGTGAGTTTTGTGTGAACGCAGAGAAAGCTGTGTAAATGTCATGGCATCTGTACAGCAACCCATGGATGTGGTAAGCACCCCTTTAACACCTAGAAAAGGTAGCGATAACAGAGGAGCAGGGCTATTTGTCTGTCTCCACCTTTTGTCAGATACAACCATTTAAGGACCCACACACACACAAACTACACACATACAGTACATGCACACATTCAATTGGACAGAAACCCTTGTCCTTCACTGGTAATGAAAAAAAAAAGTAAAAAAAAAAATGATTGTGTAACATGTGTGTGTGTGTGTGTGTCTTACATTATTAGAACAATGCAACCATGCTACAAGGACTTTACCTCATCTTGTTAGAAGTTTGACATTTTAAGTGTCAAAGTCAAGTTGGATCACCCACATCAGACTCCAGACAAGAGAAATAAAGGGTAGTGATGTTCTGCAGTCCCACATAAAGGCTTCTTTATTTTTTCTGAAATTGAGTTAACAATGTCTCATTACATTTCATACTAAAGCAAGGGACCTTTGGGGTCTGATCCATAGATGAGAATGAGCACTCTTCTTCTGTCGTGTCTCACAGAGATGCACAGAGAAAAGGTCCTTAAGAATATCTTTCTCGCACTTGGACAGGAGGCGCAATTATGCCTGCCACAATTTCAGCAGAGACGCACAGATACCCGTCATGTTGAGTGGGTTTGCAGGCTGTGGGCGGCGTGCCAGGGGAAGGTCAGAGTGCCCATCTTGTATCCAGATTTGTCGGCTCTGCTCCTACATGTGTTTTGTCAGTGCTGAGCGGTCCAGAGAAATCATGAAAGAAGAGTGCTGATTGCTGTGATTGCTCCGCTGCCATACACCTAGTATGGCATTTCTCAAGAGATGTAGACGTAGAATATCTTTCTTTAATGTTTTTGAATTAAATTGCATTTTTTGATAAAGGATATCTTAATAACTTCATGGAACAACTAGATATACAGTTTGGCTTGTCTTCAGTTTAAAACAACAGTATCACAGGACAACCTTTTGTAAAAGTACTAAATAAGCTGATGCAAGAGAAATGCTAACTGCTCTATCCCAACATAACACACTTTGTATTCAGAGCTTTACACAATCAGTCACTGAGTCTGTTCATAATTCATACAGAGTAGGGCACTAAACACACCATGAAAGTGGGTGCCAGAATGAGGAGGGTGCTCCCAGGAGATTCCCAATCCTGCATTTGTACTTCATCCATACCTTTTCTCAGGTCCCATCTGTTTGCCTGCTCAAATCCCTCTGGCCTTGTGCTAAACACAATGCTCTGCACTCCTCCATGATAGGAGAGGGAGAAATGAATGGGCAATATTTGGTATTTAAATGTGGTCTATGTATTGCATGGTATTTCTCTTATGAAGCTATATCCCTAGAGTAACATTTAGCTACTGCTGAGCAGGTTACACATGTGACTGGGTGAGTTAGCGGCACCCACACACTGTAAGTTGAACAGACTGGGAAATGAATAGCAGAGGAAGTTGAGAGGGAATAAGTAATGCTTCACCAGCAGGCTCTAGTTGTTGTGTATATGAGTTACTTTGTAAGACAGATTTTCCTCTGAGGATGCTCATTTCCTCATGACTCGTTTCACTTTGTGAGGCAATTACCCTTCCAAAACCCAAAGCACCCAATCTCTTCAGCTTCAGCACAACGCTACATACAAGCAAAAACACTGCTTCTGTCAGGTTGAACGACTGATTACAGATCTGAAACGGAAGTCATGATGATTACTGTACACGTACACCTCAGGAGAGGGGCGTTCCTCTTGTGTTAAGAATGTGACACAGTCAAACCACCTCCCTGCGGTGTCTGACAGGTGCAGGGAGTTGGGGTTTTCTGGATCCTCAGCGGGGGCATTGGACAGGGTATCACGCCCTCTGATCCCTCACACTGTGACCGGGAAGTTGCCTGCCTTTTGTCTCTAACCCTCTGTTGACAAGTACCTCTTACTGCCATGTGGTCTCCTGGGGCAGCTGTCATGATGAACAGAGCCCCCCATCACAGACTACACTGTATTAATACCTACAACTCCTTGTACATCCATTCATAACATGGGAACTTATTCCCAGAGGATGTGTTTATACCATAGCCAAGATCAATTTGAACAAGACAAACAAATTCAAAAGGAGGTTCATGCAGGGTTTATGTCATTTGTCTTGGTTGCATTAAACGCTTGGCCATTTGGTTGGACTGCCTTTTGTTTTAGGTCTCTAATTATACTTTTAAATTGTTAGCTGCGGCCAATAGCAGATTTTTGTATGTTATTCAGTCAAACCAAACAGAGACCTGCTTATAATATCAATATAATATAAAAAAATTGACAATTCCCAGAACATAGCGGGACGGATACATATCACAGCCTTTCAGAAGAATTATTACTCTTGTATCTTTCTCTTAGCTGATTCCCAGTGATGCATTTATATGGGCTGTTCCCAGTTATTGGAGGCTAATGAGGAGGAGAAATGGGGTTTCTGCCCATCTCTCCTATCTGCCTGCATGCCTGTCTCGGCTGCTCAGGGTTGTCACGGTGCTCTGAGCTCCTGATGTGGCGTATTAGGCAGGACAATCGTTATTAAGCACATTTCAGGCTCAATTACCACTCAAATGCACAGCCATCAAGGCTCCACCACGGGCTCCCAACAGATGGTTGCGGGTGTCAGATAGGCAGGACTGATGATGTTTTCATCAGACTAGGTGCTGTAGTGGGGGGAAAGGACCATATTGGCCCCAAAACAAGCTCATAGCAACTCTATTCTGTTACCACTTTTTTTGTCTTACCGGATTCATCAATATCTTTTACCGCAATAGCAAGAAGTTTAACAAATTATAAGACACTGGTCTTCAAATCAGTCATCTGTGAAGCCAATCGACAGTATCATGTGCTTGGCCTATTTGAATGACTACATCTGCATTCATCAGATACCAGATGCATCCTCTTCACATCATGTCCCTCTTTAGATGCTACTATTTTTCGAAGTGACTTTAGCTTGTTTTGCTCACCCACGTTTGGTGTTTTGAAATATAGGGTGGCTGGCTGTTATCACAGGTTAGGCAAGTGCTCATAGAAATAGGAACAATATAAAGAAAAATCTTTATTTTTGTGGTGTGATATTCCTTTTTTATGAGTGCATTGTGTGAAAATGCAAGTACTGCATGTTTTCTGTTAAATAGAAGTATTTGAAGGTAAATATTTGATGAATTTATAATACAAATGGAACAGAATACAGAATAGTCTAGGGCTGGGTTTTGAAAGTCATACATTTTCAAGCCTGAAAATGTAATCATTCATCCGTCATTGGTACTGATAAACTGATATATTATTATATATTATAGATGTATATTATTGTATATGTGCCATTGGAACATAACATTTTAGGCAGCCCTTCATTTCGACCAACTAAAAAGCGTTACTTTTATACTTCCTATTTAATATTACTTGCCACTTGCTAAAAATACAGTGGAAGACATTGTACAGTGCATTCTCATTTTTCCATTTAAAATTGATGTTCACAGAGTCATAAAGCATTATTTCTGTACGAGAGCTTTACTTAAGAGAACACTGTCAGTCCAAGGTAAAAGTCCAGCCAAGGCTTTGTGTGTTGTGCGGTTTAGAAAAGAGACATTACATAGCCTTCAGATAGTGACTCACACTCTGCTTTACAGACAGCCAAATTATATAAAGATAATCACGTTCAAAGATAAGCCAGTTGCAGTTTCCCCCAGTGCACGCAATGTTACTTAGTCACTTTAGCCTGTCAGGGAGAATTACCCATGGTAGAAGCGAAAATCTAAATCTATAACTTAGGGCAACATTTTAAACCTCTCCGCTGAGGAAAGGGCTTTGTTGTCTATCAGCATTTGACTTGTGGGCCTCCAGCAAAAGGTTATCATATCTATGATTTAAATTTGATATACCTCAAGACCATAAGATCATGTTAAACTTTTATCTTTAAAGAAGTGTAGATCTTAATCACAACCAAACACAACAACAAAACTCTACTTTGTGTTTGTTTTGGTTTGATTTATTTTGAATATAGCTTTATAGCCTTCACACTGGTACAAAACATCCAATAAAATCAAACATTTCATTTATTCACATCCATTCTAAAACACTTTCTTGTGATGCGGCAAATATGAAAATAACTCTGCATGGTTTGGATGATTATGATAATGCTGATCTGCTAATGTTATTTTGACTCCGAGGCTGAGGGAGCTATCGTAGTAAGTAGCAGTCATCACAGCAAATCAAATCAAGAGCTTTGGTTTGTCTCCAAAACAACCTAGAGATATAACAGCGACGATCTTTGAACTGTAAATCACATTTACAAAGCTGTTCACGTCTCCAATTTGCAGTGTTTTAGCTACTTATCAGAATATCTCCCATGTGAAAGTGAGTGCGTTGGAGAAGCTACAGTTAGCCTATTTAACCACCCACCTGGGCCCATACCACCCACCTTAGCATCTGAGTCACACTCTGCCTTCTCTTTCAGATGGGCTGAGCAGGAGAATTAACAGCGCAGCACAGGACAGCTCAGCTCAGTGTACGTGTGTGGGTGGAACAGCCTTATGGCTTCAGTCATTCAACCAACCATGAGGGCATCAAAGAGACACAAACAGAGCGGGAGAGAGAGGGAGAGAGAGAGAGGGTGGAGAAACAACAACTCAAAACGAGATGTCAAACAAAGAATAGGAGAATATGAGGGGAGTTGAGGATTCATAGACAGAAAGTGAAATAAAAAAGGCAAGAAGGAGCAGGACAGACAGGCCAGACACCAGGGGAGCGAGCATATAGAGAGGAGAATGCACAGCAAACAAAAGAAACATGACAAACATCCTCTTCTCTACATCCATAGCCTGACACACAGGCAGCCACTGTTGAGAGCGGTAATATTACCTCCACCACAACTCAACTCATATGCCCAAGAACTTCCTTCGGCAGCATTGTTGGCATGAGCGCTGAAGCTTTTGTTCTGCCAAATAACATTAGGAGGTGGGCAGGCAGAAGAGACAGGGCCCGCTTCTGAGATGGCACAGATGCCGGCAAAGAATGTGTGAGACCAGTTAAACACAAGGAAGGGGATTGTACAGAAGTGACAGAAGTGACAGTTAAGCTTCCCGTGGTGGACACTAATGCTATTGAGATTCTGTCTCTTGTGCATATTTTAGAGATTTATAGTATGTCAGCAATGTTCCTAGTCAAGAGCATGATTTAGGAATGTTTATTGTGATATATAATATATATATATAATGACAATCAATTCATCATCTACTCATTGTGAATATAGGGAAGAGGTGATTGAAACTAAAACGCAATGTCTTCACAAGTTCTTGTGATCAAGCAGTTCCCTGCAATGTATTTCAAGAGTTTAAGACAGACTACCGAATGTAGATACCAATATTCCCTCTCCACCCCCTTTTCTGCCTGCGAAATTTGCCTGAAAAAAAACATTTTTCTTGAATAATCAACTCCTTTCTCCTTTGGCTATAGCAGTCATAGCTCTGAAGAGCCTTCCACCACTAAGCTCCTCTACACATTGAGCCTCTCAATTCTCAAAATGATATACTTTAAGTCAGGCCTTGACTAACTGTCAGCAAAAGCAGTCTCTTGCTCTTTTACACATTATATATCCTTGTATTGTCTGTTCATTTCCAATGTCCTCCAGCACTAAACAGATGATAAATCTTTTCAGCTAACTGTAAGACCAGTACTTCTTGATAGCTCCCCCTGATCCCATCAAGGAATCTTTGTTTTTAACTGCTGACGCTATAATGCTTCTGTCTGAGCAAAAAGCGGATGATTCCTAAGCAATGGAGAGAATGCATGTTTTTCCATCCCCGTGACTGGGTGAGCGTTGTGTGTTAATGTGATTAGTGAGACATTAACGCCTCCATGCTCAACCAGGCAGACCCAATAACAGGCTTGCTATAGAACAACTCTCTCTTTCTCTTATTCTCAACGGAGGCAGCTACCAACCCTGTGGTTGTTTTAAAAAAAGATTCCTTATCATATGGTAGTGGAACTAATACTATGAAAATCAATTCATCTGTTCATTATTACTTCGATTGATCAATTAATAATCTGATTAAAAGACAAAATATATATTTTAAATTATTTCCAGCATTCCATCATTTTTTTAATTTTGTATTCCTTGTCTTCTTGTATATTGCTCTTTTACTACAATAATGCTGATATTTAAAAAGAAAATCCTTCTGGACCCCCTAGGCGGTATTTGCATATTTGTCACCTTATGTTTATTTGGTGGTAAATGCAGAGAGACATTGTTTTCCATTGGACCGTGTCTACACAGTGTTATTGCCGTTAATGCGAAGGCAAATTATGTTAGCTAATGTGCACTGTATATTTCAGTTATTCAAATTCAATAAAACACAATAATGGTGTATACTGTTGTCTAGTTTGCTGATTTCTTGCTGCAGTAATGGCATTAATTTGTCTTTTTAGAAGTTTTAAAGGGGTCTTTAAAGTCATTCAATTTGTACTTAAAGAATATGTATATACCTTGTATACTGTATACTTGTATACCTTGACACTTCATTCAAACTCGACAGAAACATACAAAGCAAAACTCACCAAACCTGTCTCCTTTAGTGTTTCCAACAATCACTGACCCTTGGTCAAAATTATCCCAAAATTAATAAATGTGAAACTATGCCGACTCTACAGCTGTTTCCCCCGTTGTCTCTCTCTGCCTGCAAAAGCAACATGCACAGTGTAAACATGGCCTATAATGATGGCATGATATTGCTTTTTAAACTTCTAAGATGTGGGAGTAGTGCCAGCCAAACGTTCTTAATTAAATGTCGATGTGCCAACCTGCTTCGCCATAATATGAAATCTTTTGTATCGATATATGTGCAGGCTGACCTCTTTGTTACTTTAAGAACTACAGCCCAGGAACTAAAACTAGAAGTAGATTTCTTTGGTCACAATATTGAGTTGCCAACAGGGTGATGAGGTTTCAATAAAAGGTTCTTGTGGCCAAAAGACAATTTGTAAATACAAATGATGATGGTATATGTTTACAGTTGCATTCTATTGCAAATGTATTGTCCTGTATCGGGCAATTTTCTTTAGCTAATATGCATCGCACATACAGAAAAGAGCTGTCCATGTACTGTTCAGTGTCACTGGCTACAATAGAAGCTCCCAATCAAATAGGATAGAATAGGTAGTGAGTGTGTTCACACATTACTCAACGTAAACACTCTTTCCCAGTGTCCCTGTCTGCACTTCTCTTTTTCACGACTGGGCGCTACTTTAGCCTAGCAATGACAACCAAGCGCAAAGTGCTTGACACAAATATATTGTCAAAATTGAGAAATGCAAACAGAAGAGGATACATTTTTTCACCGTTGGACTTCATGTTAATTCAACAGACATCATTTTGTTCACACTGTTAATACCTAATAATGTCACTGAAAATATGTTTCCTGTGATATTACACTCATTGCTCTATACCGCACAGTATGTAAGACAAAGCACTGTGTAAAAGTGTGCATGTATGAGAGCCGGGAAGGCAGAGTGATGACTGTGCTGGAATAAAGGAGATCCATCTTGAACCCACTTCCTCAGAAGAACACTCTTGGCTTTCACTTTCCTCCTCTGAGGACTCTATACTCGGAGCCCCCTATCCTCCCACCCTTCCATATCCACCTTCCTGCCTTCCTTTTTCATACTCATTCCTTTCCCCTCTCTTCCTTTTCCAGCCCCCTAAACCCCCTCAGCTTCTGTAGCTACCCAAATCCTCTTCATCACACAGCACAAAGAAACAGATAAAGAAAAGTTGAGAGAGGAGGTTGGCCAAGACACTGAAGGTGCGGATTGAGAGGAAACGGGAAGGAGGTCTGCTGGGGCTGGAGGGGGAGGGTTGGGGGGGGATGGTTGTAGAGTGAGGGAAAGAGGAAAAAAATATATATATTAAAGGGAGTGGTAGAAAGTGAGTCTTAATATGTAGACTCAGAGGGTCACTGTGTAGGCAGCAGCAGTGTGTTGTTTGTTTTATCAGTGCCCCACTGGCGCTATGGGATGGGGTTTGAATGAAGGCCAGTGGCCACAGCTTGCCATGGAGGGTCCAGTGATGAATGTTCAGAGGCAATCTAGGACACTGCAGCAGAAACACCATCAATTCAGTAGCCGTATCACAGCACAACTGGGAGGAACTGCACTGTGGAATGTGTATTCGTATATGTGCGCAAATGTGTGTACCTACAAATTCCATTGTGTTTAAGAGAGTTTGTGTTTGTGTTTTAAACTCATATGGGGGGGTTAAAGGATTACAGCTGTCTCTTGGCTGTGGGAAGTAGCTGAGCAATGCTTCCCATTGGTCATTCCCATGAACCCTTGCTCTTTAAGGGGCACGGTGGGAGGCAACAGTGAGGACAGAGGAGTGTATCACAACTGGCTGGACCATACACGTCCAAACTGCCAGCCTAGCCCCTTGAGAAAATAAGTCGTTGAGTATGTATATGTGTGTGACACATAAATTACTGATGACATAGATTGCGGCATGCATTTTTATGCAAACACAGACTTCAACTTTCTAAAACAATACTCAAACACTCCACAAAGTCCTGAATATGCCCATACTTATTTTTATTCCCACTCTTCTCCAACTATGGTTTATCTGTGGCCTGAGCCCAAGACTCAACTCCAGGCCTCATTCCTGCCATAACACCAACCACTTATCAACAGGTTTTTCTGTATGTGAGGTCTGCCAGGCTCTGTCTGCGGAGGGTACGATTAGGACGAGAGGGGTGGGCATTACGCCTCAAACACCAGCCAGAAAAAAGACCCATACGGTGATAAGGGCAAAGAATCCCTAGCACGTCATGCATTTTACAAGCTTGTCATGGTTTTGCTCCCATCCCCTGCAGCAGAGCACATTTACTGTGAAGGAAACGGCACAAATAATCTTGTTGCCTTTGCCCTAACTGTATCAAAATGTTGTTTGGGGAGCTTCAAGAGACAGCTCAACTTCTCAGTCCCTCACTGTCACAAAGATAGAAAGGATGACTTCACAGAGCTTTTCCTGAAGGAGAAATATTTTGGCTGAATGTTTCTCTTCCTGGCACTAGCTAGCTGGATGTCTCAGTTAAAGAGTATAGCCCGTGGAAAATGTTTCTGTAATTTATTTGATCACATTAAAATTGGGAACAGATTTGTTTGCTGTGACAATGTTTGTTGAGTTAGGGGTAGCCAGACTGTCTCCCACAGTGGCCTGTTGGATGTGTGTGAAGCTACAGGCAAGATGTCTGTAGGCCTATACAAACAGCGTACTTTACCTTAACCAGCGCTGTCAAGGAATCTGTTCGTATGGGCTTAAGAAAACATCACATGTACGGAATTTTCCTACCTCACCATTAACTATTACATATTTCAACCTAGAATCCAATTATGATTATTAGTACTTTTTTTGATGCATAGAGCAATCATGACCACAAAATGTCCCATTTCTCCTGTAGCCTCAAAAAATATTCCACTGTTTTGAATATATGGTTAATGGGATGATCAAAGGGCTCTTTGACCGGTGAGCCAAAATATCCCCCTATCACCTCACAAGTGGTTGACTAGCACAGGCTACCAATCTTCAAATGCATTTCCTGTTCCTGCACAGCTGATGCATTGTCAACAACAGACGAAACAGTATGTTCAATGTATTATTGCATTAGTATGATCCATGCTACTGTATAGTTCACTCTGTATGGCGCTTGATCCCACCATGCCAGTTAGGATGAATGGTAGCCTCTCATTTAGTGTGTTATTTCTTGGTATTTTTGAATTCACACTCAACCCTCCCACTTCAGAGACCGTTTGAAAGCCATGACACATTGTCTGCTGTCCAAAGAACACAGGAGACTCAAATGAGCAACGGCTAACATTTTCACATTCTTTACATAGCTTGCTTTTAAAGGTCATTAACAAATTGAAGATAAATAATCTCCCAATGACACATGCATCAGCACACAGTCTTGATTAAAAAGGGGATGGGTAGGTTGATAGGGTACTGTGACAATCTTTCATATTAGAAAATATAATATAGCCAACATCCATCGTGATTTAGTAGTAATGTTCCATACTGTGAATAATAGTATCAGAAATATGTAGGTTTTATTTAAAAGGTCACACACTCAAGACCACAGGCCTCATTTAGCTGATGTGTAATATAGTTAATTTTAGAAAGAGACCTTGGTGGCTTTCAGTTAGTGATATCAAAGGCACAGAACAAATGTCTGTATAATTACGAGGCAGAGAGAGACATTCACCCTGTTGTGCTCGTTCAAATGCCATCTGAGGAGGATGCATGTTTTAAATAATTTTGAGAGGGCTGGACATCCGACTGAAACTCCAACTCAATATGTGTTACAGATTTCAGATCTCATTTGTTAAAGTAAATAAAACATATATTCCACTGCAGTCTACAGTAAAATAAACATCAAACAACAAACAATGCTTTCAGTTTCCTCTCTTTTCTTTTTTAAAACTGATTTAATGTTTCTCCATCAGATTTTTGATGGTGAAACATTGAATCAGTTTTAAAAGAGAGTGAATGAACATGCATTGCAAACCACACAATTTTAACATTTAAATTAAATACTTTTGGAGGTGGAGAGAAAGGTTCCTGCACATGTAAATTGTTGGGTGGGCAGGAGGAAAGTCTAGAATAGATGTCTATTGAAGATCAGGCTCAGAGACCATGGACCTCAATGTCACTGCCAGTCTCATGCAGACGCCAGAGGAATATTATGGCTCTGGCGGAAATTAATTGTGGGCACAGAGGGTTCCTCTTGTAGCGCAAGACAACACTGGTGTCAGAGAGGGAATAAGGGCTGCTGCCTCTGGGCACAGGCCCATGCCAAGTAAACATTAGGCATAACCCGCCAAAGGAATATTTTGTAAGATGTCTTTGAGGCCTCACCTAGAGGTTCTTTGATTCTTATTCAAAGAAGAAAATAAAGACTTCTTGATAGTTTCAGAGTTGGAGCTGCAGAGACAAGAATTGGACCTGACAAGAAAAACACTCATAAAAATGAATGAGGCCCTAAAAGGCTTTGAAATGAGGCCTCTTTACATTGAACTGTGGATTCTGAAATGGAAAAACCTAAACTGAATTCTTTATTTCAGTGACTCACCAGTGAAGAAAGCCCGCAGGAAAGGCTTTACTTTTCTACTATTTACACCTGAAGGTTAAACCGTCATCTTTGTTATCAAAATGTCCACCCATGTTAAGATAGTACATCCAGATTTCTAAAGCTTTTACCTTTGCCGAGACATCAAACTCTTAACAGCAAGAGTGTACGTCCCTACTTGCTGATAAGGGGATAACAGTGGCTCTCTGCGAGTATAAAGCAAGGTCTCTGGGTGGTCGAGTGGCCTAAGGGCCTGTGTAGAGAAGCTACTTCACATTGACCACCACAGTAATGGACTAGCAGAGCAGATATCATTATCATTATCTGTCATTAGTGATACAAGTGTCAGTCACCAAAAAATACCATATTTGGACATGGGCATTGGTCATTGTTTGAGCTATATATATGTAAGTCAGATCCATTCAAAGTGCACTCACTACTAAATACTTAAATAGCTGCCAGACAGACAATTGCAAATCTCTTGTAGAGAACAGAATGTGAAATGTGAAAATCTGGCCTTTCTATGCTTTCAGAATCACATCTGATATTTTTAATTATCATGAACAACACTTCTCAGACTTTGCTGTAATGAGTGGGTGATTGTCTTTGCCATATGTGTTTGTGATTATCTTTTACATATGAAATCTGGAAATGTCACCTTTTGTTTCTCACCTTCAGTCAGACCACTGGGAGAAAGCACATAAAGGTGCCAAATTGTCACCTTTTTTTTCTCAAGCTGGGGCTGATTTGGCATTGCCTTCACTGAATTGTATTAATCATTGGATCTATGCGATCTGTTGTACGTATGGATTGATTGATGTTATAATCACTAGAACAGAGGCAGAAATATAAGGTAGGATCTATAAGTTAATAATAGAGGAATAAAGTGTGTTCTAAATGTGTCACAAATCTGATGACCTTTGACTGTCTTTGACTGTCAACACCAGATTTTGTGTTTTGACTTTTAACCCCTTGACCATTGTTTGGGTAGGTATTATATTTCTCTTATTGGACAGAAGACAGTTGAGATATGACCAGAAATGAGAGGGAGAAAAGGAGGGGAAATGATATGCAACAAAGGTCCTAGGTCGGATGTGAACCAGGGACATGTAGTCCATGGTTGTTGCCTTAACTTTTTAGGCCAACAGGGAGCCCCAAAGATGAAGAATTATGGGGTCCTGATCATATGATGCCATCTAGATACTAATCTAGCTGAGGTAGATATAGATAGATCTAGATAGGTATTTTTTTTTTAAGTATTTATTTATTTACCAGGGACCATGCACATTAATCAACATTTGAGTTGCCACCTCAATGTAAATGTACCAAAGTTAGCTAATGAGTTAAGATCTAGATATGGAAAGATAGAAATTAAACAACAAAATACATCATCATTTGTGTCTGCCTTCCAAAACTGTTCAAAATCACTGCTGATTGATTAAAGAATATACATTTTTATAATGTGACAAGGTTGAGGCACAAACATGTTGAGGTTAGAGTTTAAATTATAATTTATTACAATAATAAACATGTTGTTAAGGTTTTGGAACTATCTTAATCATGCTTTAAAAAGAATTGGTTGGAAACAGGAAACATAACCTGTGTTAAACTCCAAGGTTTTGTTAACCCATCCGTCCACCCTGACATCCATCCTTATGTAAACTTTATCAATCTAAGACCATGTCACCCTCCGCCATAATCACTACGGCTGCTAGAGGGCCATGTCACTTCAACATGAACATGTAGTTTTGGGTCTTTTGCTAAAACAACTGAGGCTGTTGTGCTTCTTGAGGATCGAAAACTTGAGTGGGATTTCAGTGCCAGGATTTGGGACTTGTTCTGTTTGTAAAATATGTTTAATATAAAGCCTGACATAAATTATAGCTATTCTCTCATTCTGAACAAAAGAGGGTATAGCAGATTTAGTCTCCAAGCTAAGTTATCTAAAAAATCTCTCTCTCTCTCTCTCTCTCTCTCTCTCTCTCTCTCTCTCTCTCTCTCTCTCTCTCTATATATATATATATATATATATATATATATATATATATATATATATATATATCAAGTGGAAGAGCAGACTGAATGTTTGCCCTCTGTGAAGGAGAACATTTGGAAAACAGAGCTAACCATTTAACATTCCCACAAAGTATAACATTCAGTTGCTAATCCAAACTTTTATAATGCTTATGCTCATTTTACCCCCATAACAAGAGTAATTTCACACATCCTCAGCATTACCGCTCCTCTGAGCCACACCTGCACTACTTACAGACCGATGTGCTGATTAAAAAACGACTGACATCAGCAGTGGAGAAATGAACAAACGCGTCGTGTCACACCTCCGACCCCAGGGTGAAAGAGTGCAAATGAACGAGTGATCGGTTAGCTCACTCTTGAGTCGTCTGTGTAAAGTAACTCCCCTTGTCTGTGTTAACCACAAAGGCTTTATAATATCAGGCAGTGACAATTCTTACCATCTACTCTCTCTCTCCTACACTGACCCCCCCCACTTTTTCTCTGTTACTCTATTACCAATTTCATGCCGTGGCACCCTATGTGACACGTTGTACAGTGTAAGCCCCGCTGGTGCTTTTGACACTTAATAAAACATACCAGTTAAACCAATTACAGTTAACAAGGTGACGGAGAAGCAGAGTTTCACATTAATTGTTATTACAACCATTTTTTACATTTTTTTGTTCAAGTCCTCAAACTGTGACTATGGCAGCTATGTTATGCTCATGTTTTGACATATTCAGACACTATGTACTAGTTCTTTAGATGAATATTTGATTTAAGATTTTTAGATATGAATCAAAAAAGTCACACCCACAAAGCATTGTTAACGAGTCGGTGGTCCGTATTTAAAGACAGTTTGGAGGGTTGCCGACATCAACGCAGACCCCTTGTACTGAGGGCTTCCCACATTTAAATGAACACGCGTGATGGTTATATTGACATATAACATTCTTGCTCTGCTCATAGAAAGCTTTCCTGAATGTTGCGGCTTTAGTCCGAAGTAGGAGAGTAATCTACAACAGAGAGCAGAGAGGCTAAAACACAAATTCACTGGATTCCGGTGAAGAAGAACCTTATTTGAAGTCTCATTTGGATGCAAAGCTTTGTCAATTAGCTAAAGTGAAAGCAGTGCTCTGTTAATTTAACTTTGATGAAGATATTCTTTTGTAAAATTGCTTCTAGGAGATGCACTGTGAATAAGGACTAGACTTTGTTGTATACAAAGATGTGTACATTAGCAGGAATGTAGCACAACCATGAAGTGAAAGTAGTCTACTGTAGATTTAAATTGTAAAAGTGCAATACAAATATTTTATCCAATGAATACATCAGCTGATAAGTTTGTTGTCAGTGCAACAACACTGACACACTGTGTGCAGCACCGCTAAGGAATCCTTTCAATTTACATTAACAAGTAAATCAACACATCAAGCAGACGATTTTAAGTAAATTCAGTCCACAAATCTCGATGGCATTATGTCCCCCTCGTTACCACTGGCATTCAGTAATGAGTCACCTCATCATAATCACCTTCATTGTTTGACAGTACAAACTAAATGGCTTCAATTAAATAATAAATTACTCCATGGACAATAATTAGATGTAGGTGATTTGTTTCATTAATGCAGTATGTTTGTACTGAGATTGGGCCCTTGGGAATTAAACAGAGTTGCAGAATTCTGCAACAGCATTGAAAGACAGGACACATTTTGAGAGGACGGTGGAAACTGCTGGTGAACAAAGCAAATTCAGACAAATTACAAATCAGTTTGAGGAGCGTAGGTAGCCTATCTGTTGCATTGTTGCATTGTTTGACCAGCATCATATGTAGTACCTCTCTGAGACAGTTGTAAGGAGCCTGGATAAAACCTATTGGGAGCTCTTTAACTTGGCAAAGCTCAGAACAGGGCTGTATGTGAAGCACAACGCATATAGTTTGCAGGGTGGAAAACCATACCGACCTCTCTGAGAGCCACAGGACATTCACCCATGTCACCTGCTTCAAATGATATATGCGTACTTTCCTCAACGGAGCGTCATCGCTGGCCATCGTAATTATGGCCGGAGCAAAGCAGGAAGTCAGGTGATGGTATTATAGAACCACAACGTTAATGTATAGAGGAGATCGGGTTGGATGGATCAGTCAGCATAATATTGAGCTTTAACACGGGAGACTGCAGTTTTTCCCATTTCCAGCTATGAGTCAAGTCAACGTTGTTATCTTTTGAAGCACGACCTAACCTGGTGTTTATCATTGTGACCATAGCAACGAGGCTCCCCTAACCTTAAAGAAGTAGTTGATTAAACCCAAACCAGGATATTTACTTAAACCTAACCAAGTTGTTTTGTGGTAAACAAATATCAGCTGTGTGAGGTTGTCATTTTACGATAGTGAGTGGTTTCCGAGGACCGCTTGTACTCGTTTTTATAATACATATTATTCATACATGGGATTGTGTTGCATATATACGCTGCACACTGCCTGCTGTATTGCGTGCGTGCGACTCTGATGCATGTTGTCAATGGTAATGTAACATGTCAGCGTGAGGTAGAAAGTCGTTAAGGAAGGAAATGAATAACTCATTAAAATTGTTGTTTTGATAAATATCTTTCATATCATGATGGTAGCACAGAGTGTGTTTTCCACAAAGTAAGTGGTAAAATGGCGCTGACTCAGGTTTGCACCCACTTTCTGGCTCAGCTGTTCTGCACTAGTGAGCAACAGTCACCCAAGTGATTCTGACTCGGCTTGACCTAGGACAATATTCTCTCACCGGGTCCAGTTCCACCTCACTGGGTGCATATTGCCACTTATGCACTTAACAGTAGCGTGCTCTCTCCTTTCCCCTCTTCATCCTCTCTCGATCTTGCAGTTGTCTCAACAATTTCTTTTTGCGCACTCCTCCCATCACTCACCCTTTCTGCTTTCTCTTTTTACTGTCTGTTACTCCAACTCTGTCGATTTGTGCTCATAAATTCTTTACTCTACTCCCTAGTCATAATTTAATAATCAGAAGTAAGAAGCAGAAGAAAATTCTCCTGCTCCGTTTTCTTTTTCTTGAGATTTGCACAGTCATGTCCAATCAGATTAATAGAGGTATTTGAACATCACTAAAGGGATTTGTATTATTTCACATTTGAAATGTGATATATAGCTGTCTGTCAGAAGCAATAAACAGTGAGGAAACTGAGAAATGAAGTAAGAGTGCAAATACAGTATGTCTGACAGCTGATGTAAAACAAAGCTTGTGCTAGCACAGCAGCACAAACACGCATTAACAGACCACCTTGACCTGATAAAGACACATCAACAGTTCCAGCCCTTGCGGCTCAGATAAGGACCACAGTGGCAAAGTCATTGTTGTATCTCCTTCTAATGGCGCTAATATTTGTGTGGGCCATAAATAATGCTGACAAATAACCACATAAAAAGAATTAATGAAAAGCAAACAGAAGTGGAGCAGAGAGATGCATGGTTATACAGAGTAGCGACAAATTACCCTGGGGGGGACGGTGGTGGTGGTGGGGGGGACGACTTCGGTACAATCATTACTCTGTACAGCGAGTACGGTCTGGCTAACACCTGTGTTTCCCTCCGATCTGCCTCACCCTAATTAGCCCACACACACCCTGGGGATCTTCCGACACACAAGATTTGAATTGGGGGCTGGGAGGGGAGGGCATATATAAGTTTATGGTAGAGGAAATAAATATGAAGCGTAGGTAGAGAGGATGGAACCTTGTGGTTACTCAACGCACTCTTCTGCTGAGATCTGATTACAGAATATCATTATGATTCAGTGACAGAGAGAAGGAGAGAGGTAGCAGCGCAGGCAGAAGCTAACTGACACCTGCTGAGAACTGGATGTTGAGAGGTTTCATTTACACTCACCCCATGCTTCGGAAGTGTGGAATGAAATGTTTGCTAATTTCAGATGTCACTTTTAGTCTTGTTAAGAACACCTGGAACTCCTGCCCATCCTCCCAGTGATAACACAATTCCTCGCTGTCGTCCTTGACATCCGCAGCCTGACGGTCCATCTCGTTCCCGGAGGTGTCTTGCCGTTAACTTCATGCTGTAACACATCTAATCACTTTTTATCTCAGTGATTATGGCTGTTTTGTTTTATTTTGCTGCCAGGGTATATATATATAGTGTAAACTTTCACACTCCATGATTGATTGACTGACTTCATTCTTTTTTTGTTTATTTAAAACATCCATTACTTGGTTCAACCCCTAAATATTATGAAACACATCATTTTAAATATGGGATTTTTTCCTTTCATTTGTGGATACATATCTTCATTTCACTACCTTCTGGAAATGGTGTTGTTCCTTCTCTTTCTCATCGTTATCCTCTTCTTTCCAGTTTTTCAATGACCAATGCAATCAGGTTACAGCTCACCAATCCATTGATCCAGCTTGATGCCCAGAGGATGGAATCAGAAAGAGAGATGTTAACCCAGCATACAGCCAGGCTGCCCCCATTGAACTCTGAGTGCAATACACGGGAGTTATATCACAGTGGATGTTTCCAAGAGTACAAAGTTATGCCGGTATATAAATGTAGCTGGGCAACAAAAGGTCACAAGAGTTAATAACAACATGTTTTTTTTAAAGCAGAACCGGAGTAGTTGTTTTTTTGACAAGTACATGGTTAGTTAATTATACTTATCTCTGCTATATGGTTTGCTGACCATTGTTGTTGCTTTTTTTTGCTGTGAGGCTGAGCAGAATTAAATACTATAGTTTTAAGGATGGATCGTTGAACAGAAGAAGTCTACAGTTTCATATGTTTCCTTTCTCTTTCTGTCACACTCACTTTGCCACTTACCACACTGATGCCTGCATAGCAAGACACAAAAAGACAAACACACACACACAAACTCATCGCACTGTGTATGTCTTAGCACACACACACACACACACACACACACCACACACACACACACACACACACACACACACACACACACACACACACACACACACACACACACACACACACACAGTCATTCAAATGAATTGAAGTTGACATTCAAACATTTTGTCGATCTATCGCTGATCTCTGCCAGGAAAGTCTACCACTCCGGTACTGTATGCGTGTGTGCGTGTGTGTGTGTGTGTGTGTGTGTGTGTGTGTGTGTGTGTGTGTGTGTGTGTGAGTGTCAGTGTGTGTGTGTGTGCTCACTTAGTCAGATGGGAGAGTACCAATCCCCCACATGCTGACTCCAAAGACAAGCATGGATCATATTTCCCTGTGCCTCAGGACCACACACACACACACACACACACACACACACACACACACACACACACACACACACACACACACACACACACACACACACACACACACACACATACACACACACTGCACATTCTATCTCTTATATATTTATACATGCTCATTAACTTTAACTGGCCATATCCACATCTTGTTTTGTAAGACAATGTTAGTTTTTGTTGGAGCAGTGTAAAAGATTATTAAAAAAACCAAGGTCTATTTATTTAATTAAATTGGAAAACATAGAATTGCAAAGGAAGCAGTTGTAATTTAATATTTTTTCGTGTTCTATAAATCATATGTAAGTTTGATGTCTATAAATAAATCATAACCTCTCAAGATGGGTGGTTTGTGGTGAAGAAAATTACTCTGTTTCAAAACATACAAGGTGTTAGAGTGAAAGTGTTGATGCAGAATAGTGTGAGCAAAAAAGTAGAAACTGTGGTTTTCTTGGGCCTCTCCTTGCTTAAGGAAACTACACCATAGTGGAATTTACGCAAAATATGCTGGCTGTAATTTGCAGAGTATCGCAGACGTCAACAGAAATCAACTTGTGCGGCAAAGTTTGTATGCCAAATCTTCCTGTATTGGGTTGATGTTAGAGAAATGTTCCCACTTCCTCTTAAAATCCTCCTATATTAAAATATCACCTCTCACTTCCACCTTTTTTTTTTTTTCGGTCCACAACTCTTTCCTCCTCTCTTCTCCATTAACACGGAGACAGATCTGAGACTCCTCTGGCAGTGACAGAAGTAGGCTGCGCACGCCACAGTGCCGGCCCAATCAGTGACGATCTGCATAGTAATGTGTGGCATGGGCGGGATAATGAAGTTCCCAGCTTGCCGACTGGAAGGCTATCCTCCGGTGTGCTGAGTGATTTATCTCCTCTGTCAAGAGCCAGGACAGCCAGGACTTGTCCTTCCCCATGGTCCCCGGGAACAGGAGTCGAGCAGAGCCAGATAAGAGATGGAGAGAGCAGAGGGCCCGATTTGCTTGCAAAATATGAAGCAGAATATATGTATTAACAAGCAAACAATACCAGATATATTAAAATGAAGATTTTAATCAGAAGCCCTGTAACTATTTATACCTGAAAATGTATTACATTGTATTTTTTTGGAGGGGGGAACCAGTGCAGTTGTCAGGGTATAATAGTTAGTTGAACCTATTTCTCTCCCCATGTTGTTTCACTCATTTGTCCCCTACACTGTAGGCCTATCCATCACACTCATCCCGCCCAAAGCAATATGACAAAATGCAAAATAACTCTCATTCATGATTTACAACTCTTTTGTGATGTACACACAAACACAACCCAACAGTGTTGTCTAGTATGCAGAATGCAGGCCAACAAAAAAAGGAAGGATGGAAGAAAACAGTGTGACGTGGTCCCAAGATAGTTGTTTGAGGACTTACAGTATATTTTTTCTGCTATAGCTGTAGGTGTGATCAATTAAGATGAAAGTGGAGAACTGACATGTTGAGTCTGTTGGCTTGTCAGCTACATCTTATTAATGCATCATAAGATTATTCCAAACAACTTTCAGACCGATAGTACCAAGCATTTAGTATGGTTTCATTTCATTACCTTCATTATTCATACTTAGTTTGTGTATTATGTGTTAGTCTATTATCTATATATCTATTAACCCTCTCCTTTCAAAACCTCCAAACAAACTGTTTACCTGTCCGTCATCTTGGTGGCACATTTGACTGTTTTAAAAATGAAACAGGTACTCAGGAGCCTTTGCTGCTATTATTGTGATCTGCTGGCATAATATTGGATAACAGATCCCACAAACAATGTTCAGCAACATCAGCTCTTTCAATCTCAGCTTTAAGTTCTTTACTTTCAACATAGTGTGGCATGATGACTGAGTTGATTTATTCATCCCGCAGGCGTTGGGATAACGCTGTAGGCAGACTGCTGTGTCATTAAATGCTGGTGTTTCCCTCCATGAACTCTAAACACAATTAGCTGTATCCTATTCATATTAAATGTAGGCCATGCATTACAGCCATTTTCAACAACTGCAGTTATTTTGCTCACCTGCGATCAGATACAACGGCGGGTCCCTACGCTTCACTCTGTATCGCCGTATATGACCTACCCAACTTGGATTTGTTTTCCATTTTTTACACCATCATCTCTTTTCCCCTCATTTTCTACATTCTCTTCTTGGCACTCAACACTGTTCCTTGTCTCCCAGGCCTACACACTGGTCACTTTAAATCTCTGTCAGACTTGACCTTGGACGAATAGTTAAATTAGTCCAGTGAAGTACATAATGAGTTCATTTAGGTAATTAAGCATTCAGGTGGAATGAAAAAAAGGCTCACTGAATATGCCTCAGGAGTTTTTCATGTTGGTGAAGCAAAATTATCACGATGTATAATACATCTCGCTGGATTTATTCCCCCCACGAATAACAATATTTATATAAATGCTATCTAGTGTAGGGACCGTTCATCTGGACAGATGCACACATCTTAATATAATAAAACAAACCTCAAACAATTTGAATTATAATTAATTTTAAGAAGTCATGCTAGCTATGCTTGTAAAATAAGATCCAAAGTTGATAGGCAAAATAATTAACTGTCTCTGCAAAAAAACAAGGCCGTCCAAAACTTTATCCTAGAAATGATAAGTATATACAACAATTTCTTTTGTCAATTACATTTTGGTGAGAAATGGAATCGCGGCACGGATTTAGCACTAGTTAAGCTCAGGGAAAAAGCATGTTTCCGTTAAATGTTGATAAACGAAACCAGCCGTGTGTCCTGCTTTAAGTCACTATCGACTTTTAAAATATCTAACCGCAATCTTTCTTAACCTGAACCGAGTGCAGTGAGTGCCTTAACATAACCATACACGTTTCATCAAGCTTGTATTGCTTTGTATAGCAAGGGCGGATCGTGTAGTGAAAATGTATGAAACATTTTGCACATCCCTACAGTACTCACAATTTTAGAATTTGGCAAATACGTTCATTAAAAACCATTTCCTCATTGTGTTGGAAATGCAATGTGGCTTATATCACATTTCTCTTAAAACGCATTGGCTGTTACACATTTGTAGTATATAAATGCAATTTCTAGGAGACAGGTTGGTCCTAATAAGTTAACTGTATATTTGTATTTGTATTCTGTGTGTACAGAAATGCAATATGCATGTATATATATATGTCATATACAGTTATTATTATATGCATATCAGATCTGTATAAGCAATGTAGTAGTTCTACATGGCTCTGAGTCAAAGGAGGGAATATTGTAGATCCGTGTTTATGTCGCTGACACATGTTGCATAATGCATCAACATGTAGTCGTCAACATGTTTTTTTGAAAACAATTTCTTAATCTTACAATTGTGAGATATATGGTGGAACTACTCGCTACCAATCTTTTAAAATGAACTTCTAAATGGAACTTTTGGAACTTGTTCTGTCATGTCAGCACAATGAAGTGTTCCCCTCAACAATAACTCAATCGACACTTAAACAGTTGCCCTAGGTTTATCCTCAAATGAAAACACATTTTCGACAAGAGGAGTGACACATGAATTGTGGTCCTTGAAGCACTGCTAATGCTTAATGAATAGGAGTAGGAGCGCCTGTGACAGGTTTTATGTTAAATTATCTAAAATTAACCACTCTGTTTTATGTAAAATGTGGATATCTTTGCCCAACATTAGAGACATTATCACACACATAATATTCTGGAATTAATCTTTAATTACACTAACAATGTGCCAGTGTTTTTTTCTCTCACCTCTCCTCTTCTGTTTAATTAAAACAAATGAACAAAGCCAGGGGTTCTCGTAACCTGATTTGGCAAAGATCAACCTCAATTTGGAATGAATTATAATATAATGCAGTGGAATTAATGATCTTATTTCCATTGTGTATTCCATAAGCCAAGATACAGTATTCGTGAAGCACAAGGAGCAGAAAAGATATTTTATCATTGTCAAAAAGGTCTAACCTAAAAACATTTGCTGCAAGTAATGATTGACATAATATTCTGGATAATCGAGCACATTGAACAGTGTTGTTCTCCAAACAAAATGTGTGAAGGCAATGTGACAGCATCCTCTAAATACCCAGTTTTAGAAATGAGTTGCCACTTTACTTTGTCACAGCTCTAATTTGAAAATGTCAAACCTTTCAATTACTATTTCAAAAGTAATTTAGTCTTACTTGAGACTACACACGGTGTTGGATAATGTAAGAGATCAATCTACTTTAAGTGATTAGTGGAACAAAGTTTGCTCTTGTGATGTTATTGGTAACTACTGCTGCTGCTTCTGTAACTTGACAAAGTGATCCTCTTGTGGGAACAGATTTGGGTTTAGTATTGCGTATTGGTTTTACTGCAACATTGGTGAAGTAGTTAAGTCATTATTAGATCAGACCAGTATCTGTGGAAACAACATCCCTTTTAGATTCTACATCCAAATATTGGACCTCATCATTTACGTCCAATACCATCCTTCAGAGACAAAGCAGGAAGTAGTGTAACCCTGTATGTAGTGAGACGGAGCGTGGCGGTGTGGAGGTCATGTTTGTAGATGGTGGCGTAGCTTGTCTGACTTTCATGCAGGAATTGGTGTCCCGTCACAGAACTACAGTTACCCTTAACCTTTTTATTAACAGTAACTATGATCTTTACCAAAACAGACACACAAACATTTAAAAATATGTTTTACCTAGTATTGTGTTCATGGCTTGTACAAGGTAATGTCCAGTTTCAGTTTCATAACGGTAAACCTGCTCATGAAATTCAATAGAAGAACACCAAAAGCTTTTCTGCTTTAATGTGTTTGTTAGCCACATTTGTGTTCCTTCTGTGTGGAAAGAAAACAGTGTTGATATAGAAATGGTTTAGTTGCTGAGTGTAAAGAAAGACTTCCTTATGTGTTGAATTTTTAAAAACATCTTTCCCCATCTTCAAGTTTATGCCTGCTCTGAACACTCCAACCCCCTTCGCTGCCCTCAGCTAACAACACAAATGTATATAATAGAAAGGTAACAATCCGACACCGACAGAAACCACACCTCTAAATTAGATAACAATGGCAAGTGCTAAAATAAAATTAACCTCTACTGTATTATTAGCAAAGGTAAGTTAGTTTACATGAGTAGTGTATAGTGATGCAGAAAGGGAGTTTGTGATGTGTGGAGTGTTAGCGATCTGGCTAATTACAAAATGTCAGTTAAAGACAGCTCTGGTGTGAGTCAAGTCTTTTGGGACGGCATTATCGGCAGGGGAGGGCCTTTAAGTAATATCTTAGTCTCATCATGTTATAGACCACATGAATCATGATCCAATTTCTTTCGTCTGCTCACTACCTTACGGGTATAGTGCTTCACAAAAGCAAACATAACATGCATAGAACCTTTAATGAAACATGTCAGTATACCGCTGTAATATTATGAAAGAATAATGAGCTTCGTGATGTGTTCAGCTTTGCCCCGTCTACCATTGTATTAACAACAAAAGCCTAGGACATCATTACAGTTTTAAGCTAAACATTCCCCATGTACATAACCTCTTTATTCAGTTTTTATAATGCATCAGTGGTAGGGCACACAGAGAATGAAAGTCAAAAGGATCTAGTGTAACCCTCTTGTTCACTGTAGTCATTATTAGGAAGCGTTAACAAGTCAGTGTTCAGACAGAGGGAGAATAAGTACACAGTAATTGACTTCTGGCCCCTCTAATTGCATTTGAAGCCCAATAAAATAAGCTTTGCTTTCACAGGCATGGAGGAGGACTGAGGGAACATGCTTGTCTCCTTTGTCATCAGAACTGCCTGAAATAAGCATAAGGCCTCAGCAGATGAACCATTTTATAATAGGCTCTGTGTCTCTCTTTGCATCTTGCGTCTTGATCTCCTCACTCTATCATCTGCCTCAGTGGGTGAAATAGCATTTATGTGACAGTGTTTCACAGCATAAAACAACATTTTAACATTCCATTGCGCACACATTCACTGTATATGCACACAAAAACAGTGTGTGTTGGTGCAGAGCACAGCCGCGGTCTGGTAGCAGCTGAGGCTGGCGTGTGTCTGAGAAGGCTCCTTAGAAGCAGGCGAGGGTGAGGGTGACAGCGTCAGCTTGGCTCTCCTAATGAATGTCTCACTTCCTCCGGCACACTCCCTTCACTCACCCCTCGCAGGCACCTAGCACCCCTCCGCCTACGGCCCCCACATCTCACCGGTCGACAGCTAGTGCCATCATTGGTATGACCTCATGGCCTCCCAACCTCGCCTGCGGAGCCAGTGTCACTTTGGTTTTGGCAAAGGCTGGGGTTCCGGGGCTGGTGTCAGGGCACCGTGAAGGGTAAATAGATTAATAGAAACTAATGAGAGGCAGAGGAGCAGTGCAGTCCATGCCGACAAATTAGTGTTTGTCTTTATCTGTACTGTTTTGGTAAGACAATACAGGAAGACAGTAAGGCAACACAAACAGTGCTTATTGTGCTGTGTATTTAATATTCTTTATTAGTCCAACTTTCATTGGGTAAAGCCACATACATTCTAAAATACATATCATTTCTTTGTGTAACAATGCTCTTCCATTAAAAATGGTAAGAGTTAGCCTTCTTTAAGTCAGGTGTACTAGGTCCCAGAGACAAAGTAGAAGATGAAGTATTTGTTGTCAATGTCAATCTAATGATTAACACTCATGACAAAAACAACGAAGAGCTCAGAAAATATGATAACACCTCACTATGCATACATAACACTCATGTAATAATGTTGTAGCTACTCTATACTCTATGTATTGTTTGACCCTTTTTAGTGAATTCTACACAGAATGTTTCAGTATGGACTTTACTTTGCACCCAATGCATGCTGGGATAAGCTCCAGCCCCCTCTACCACTGAGCAAACAAAGTGGATGCAGAATATTGATGGATGGGTAGATGACAGTTTTACATATATATTTGTTATTAATTCATACAGGTGACTGTTTTTGTTATTATTGGATACATCGTGCATTAACAATTACTGTACTAAAAGATAAATCCCAACAAATGTCAAACTTTAATCTTCACTAAATAACAACTTGCATGGGCACAGCATAGTATTAAAGACCACAGGATTTCTGGGAAACCCCACTCATTTACGTACAGCTCAAGTGTAGCATTTAGTTACATTCATGGTTTAATGAAGTGTATTGGAACTCACCTGAACATGTCGGTCTGGTTTTTTTTAGTGACAAAGTGGAAACACTATCAGTGTTATTGGTCGCTCAGGCACTAATAACATAATGGCTGTGATCACTGGAAAAGCTTTGATTGTCCCTCACTCTAGTTGTTTCTATCTCTCCCACACACACACACACTGGCAGACATTCACACACTGACTTGGTTGAATGCACACTCCACATGAGCTCACACATACTGTATGTACTGTAGCACACATAGTGTAAATCGCACCACCAGAGCATTTGTTTCAGTTGGTCGCTGAAATGTTCACCTCCCAAATTTCTCTTTTGGTCAGGTCCACTGTTTTTTATTTCTTGTTCTTCATCCTGTTGCGTACCTCTTTCCCTTTCCCTTTTCTTTGATTGCAGGTTCTTAGTGTGGTTATCCAATGAGTATCTCTCCCCTCTCCTCTACTTGAGCAAGGTGACAATTACAGGGTTTCCAAACTGAGAGGAGACGCTCATCAACATCTATAATCTGTGGGGACCCATGTCACACACACACACACACACACACACACACACACACACACACACACACACCCACACACACACCCACACACACACACGCACACACGCACACACACATGACCATCCAGCTTGTACAACATTGCACATACAAAGCCATATACAGCATGCACACACACACACACACACACATGCACTTTACCACCCCCACATGTCCCCTGCTGTTCCTCACGGGAGCGTAGCAAGCGAATCCAGAGGCCTGACAGACAGTCAGACTCACAGACATATCATTATCCAAGCCTCTCCATCAGGGTGGGTTGTCTGACGATAGCGGGGCTGAGGACCACAGCTTTCAGTCCCATGATACTCTAACACGACTATTGGCATACTAACACATGCCCAGTCACCCACACATTCTGTAAAGCCTGTGCCTTTCATATCATCTATCTGTAATATTAGTCTGTATTGTGCATAGTTTATGATTGAGTTTAAAATGTGGATGCTTTTGTAGAAGAAACAGGGAAAGACATAGCAGCAGTAAGTTGTTTCCCTTCAGGATAGGTTTGCAACTCTGGAAAATGAAGACTTCGATCAATCTTGAAGATGTTATCACTTTACTTAAATGACAGGTTTGAAAGGTAAGGAGAAAGAATCAAGCGACGTTACTGAATCCAAATAAGCTCTTTCAGCATACGACAACTACTATGTTAGTTTTTCCCAATCTCTTCCTCAACTCCTCTCTAGATCTTTCCAACTCCTTTTCATACTCCCTGTCTCCCCTATCCCCTTTTCACTCCTCCTCTCCTGGCGTAGACCCTGTCTGGACCTAAACAGGAAGGGTGTGGCGCTGAGGTGGCACACCAGGGTCGCGACCTGGCCTCCCTCCCGTCATTAGAGCCTCCAGCTGGGCCAGGACTTCCGTTGATGTGGTCCACCGAGGAGGGGAGGCAGGGGAGGGACATCCCCTTAATTGTACCCTAGGTCATAGCGAAAGGAATGTCTGAGGTCTGAGGCCTTGTTACACACACACACACACACACACACACATCCAGAAACGCTCATATACACGCTCTCTCTCGCTCTTTCTCCTCTGTCTCTCGTTCTTCTGTGTTCTCCACCTCCCATACACCCACCCCTGCGGAGAAGGCCACTAATTGGCACATTGGCTGCCAGTGTGGGTGTGGAGGGAATGTCAGAGCGCCACGCCATAGCAAGGAACCCACAGACATCTCCAGAGCAATATGGGGACCCTGGGGAGAGACAGAGAAAATGAAGAGCACCCTACTTCACAGCTTCCTTTGACCACTACATAATCAAATAATAGGTAAAGAAGTAAGGTGCAGTACAGTAGGTCAGCATGTTTTTGAGGTGGAGTGGCGGGTAGAAGTTATAAGCAAATCTCATCCATCCATTGCTTAGGTTTTCATTAGTTTGAATAGTGGTGGTGCTGTGAGAAGATTTAGTTTTCAAAACTACCTCATTACCTGTCCACAAAATAATATATGAGTATAAAGACATTTATATTATGGAAAATTTCAGGTCCAGAACTAAGTCTCCATCCTCCAGTAACATTTGGAGGAAGAGTTAATTTGATCCAGAGCATATAAAAGACTCTACATCCATTGCCAGGAAGATAAATAAAAGTCCTGTTACAGTTGGGCAAGTTTTTTTTTTTTATGGGTCCTCATCCTCTCTTTTATTGACTGCTCATGCCATCTGGAATGCTCCAGCTGTGAAAAATTTGTCTACTGTAGTTTGAGGGTTTTTCTACCGGGCCATATTCCCATAGACAGCAACATACAGTGTACATGAAGTACACACATTTTCCTTAACTGGATCAGCATGATTTAAACACCAATTTTCAATTATTACACACATAATATAAATACAATTTCTGTGTAGGTCACTTATTTCTCCACTGAGAACAGTAACCGCTATGTATTATAACAGTTGATGACTACACCAAGAATTGTAAGAGCTCTCAATGGTACCCTATTCCTGACATTTAATGGGTACTTTATTGGATTAAAGACACTTTTTTCACTGTGAAATTGATTAAATGAATTCTTAATATCAATGACTGCCAGTATACTACAGATAAATATGGCTTCAGATGTATTTCAAGATGTATTTAAGGAGTATGTGCTTGGTTTTTTTTAAGCCACTGAAGCAAAATAGGCTGTGCGGAGGGATTTTCAAGTTTTAGAGTGAGTCTTCCCCTTCAGTAAGTCTCAGTCTTTCACAGTCTACAGCTCCTAAGATTTAATTATGAAGACGCATACATCTTCAGGTTTGCAATTAAAGATCAAATAAACTTAAGATATCCCAAAGCATGTAGCGCTGTTTCTATTTAATTCTGTATTGTAGCGCATAAGTCACATCTGCTCTTTCTCTCCGCCTTTTTGTCTCTCTCTTTACTTTATATATTCTCATAAAAAATGCTCCCAAACAAAACAAGCTCTCAAACAAAACATGTCACACATGTCCATCATAAAACAACCCCATTGATCAGCCCTATAAAAACAGCTGAAGGTCACTGTGAAACAATAGCAATTCTTCAATTTGAGACTAAGAGCAGGGTGGTAGGTGGTGGAGCTGACATAACGACAAAAATAGATTGGTGATGAGGGCTGGTTAGAGTGGGTGGGAGGATGGGAGTGGGTGGCTATTGGTGCATTTGAACCTGTGGTGGGCTGAGGTGCAAGAGGCCCAAAGGAGGGGAGGGCAGGTCAGGGACTGATAGCCCACAGGCCTGGTGGAGCCTCGGCCCATAGAGCATGCAGCCAACTTTCCAGTCAACACATGAGTCAGTCAGCAGAGATGCGCCCAAAATAAATGGTTTTCCTGTTCCAGGCGGAACCACACCCTCTCGTGGTTTCTTAGAGGGCAGCGTGGGCAGGCTGGGCGACCGCCCCTCTGGGGTTTCTGGGGCCGGGGATGGATCTGAACGGGGGAGGTGGCAGAGGTTGAGAGGGGGAGAGAGGGAGGGTGTGGGTGGTGAGTAGGGGCTGTGAAGAGCATGGGGGCGTGTTTGAGTTCCCAAAATGGCAACATTAGGGTGAGGAGCTGGCAGTCCCTCAGTCTTTTCATTGTTTATTGTTTACTAGAACCGCGGACAGTAAACAATGGCACGCCCTCTCTTTGGGCACACTGCGGCGGAGGCTGGAGCTGAAGCTGACCCTGGAGATCAGGCTGTGGGCAGGACTTGCTCCAGTTTCCCACCGTCGTTGTTCCAGCACACCACTAGGCCTCCATGGAGAGACTTAAAATCTCAGTCGCTGTCTTTTCCTTCTAAATAAAGAGGTCCATTGCAATTGACTTTGTACATTAGTAAAGTTACAAATAAACTGCAATCTCAGGTTTTTTAGCAGCTCCGATCTTCACCTAATGGTGGCTCAAGAGGCTGCGGTCACGGGAGAGCTCTGAGTGCAGGGGTGGCAGCGGGTTGGGAGGACAGGATGGATTCAAAACCGTAACACAAACGTCTCCGGTCTCGTGTTGCGGTTTCGGCCACGTTTTCAGAATCGTTACACCCCTATAAAGCAGACTCGGTTCCTGACAAGACACCAACTTGTTTGGCAGGCCAGAGGTTCTGACAACACCTCTTTATATTTTGATTTTTTTCTCTATTTTACTTTTTCTCTTATTTCTTTCTATGTATGTGTGCATGTCCCCGCTCGTGATGGGTCTCGTTAGCTGTCAAGTGTCATCTTTATTAGCGCTCTCGGTGAGTCAGAGGAGTGACAAGAGAGAGCTGGGAGTCGGTCTTTCATTACCCTTGGCGACGGAAGTGTCATTCCCTCCATCTATTATTCATATTCTCTTTAATTTAACCAGGTAGAAGTGGCCTCGCAGCACAGATACCATGAGTCACCCCAGCAAGACAAACATGGACAGGGAGTTTTTTTATTTGAAGCTGTTCCCAGTGAGGCAAGCTGCTTGCTTGCTGTCAGGAGACAGAGCAATTATATGTTCGACTTAAGATTCAAGACTTCAAAAATGTAGTGATATGAGTGCCATCTGTTAAAAATATTGTGTATACTTGGCACAAAGTTATCAAAATATTACTGTATCAGATTATTGTCAGTTCAAACTTTGAATTAATGAAAGGCTTGATGTGATTGTTTATACTAATACAAAAGTGCTAAAGCTTTTCTGTGTTTCATGCTTGAAAAGAGAAAATGCTAATCATTGCACAATTAATTACATGAATATGATAAAATTGTTGTTTTTCTTTTGTTTGTTATTGTGTTTTCTTTTTCTTTCTTTGCAGACATTTCTTCAATTTGCTCAGGCAAAAAAAAACTAAATCTGTAGGGAGTACCACCTTGCCTGCATTAGATAAAAAAGATCAAACTGTAAGCATACACCCTTTAATCCAACACACACACACACACACACACACACACACACACACATGCAAGCGAGCATAAACACATATTCAAAATCCACTCGAAACCACCCAAAACACACACATTCACTAAAGCCTTTAGGAGCGCCAACTTCTCAAAGTTGGAATGATAAGAAGTACAAGGAGAGCAGAAAAGAGTGAGACAAAGGAAGAAGGAAAGAGAGAGGGAAAAAAACACATTACATCTGCTAGCCTAGAATTAGAGCGTGAATGTATTGTCACTCAACTGAATGTTGCAAACTCCAGGTTCCCTCAAAAACAGGGATGTCTCCCTCACCGCCTTTTCCCCCCGAGGACTGGGTGCGTTTGGGGAGATAATTGACGAGTCCCCTGGCATGCAGGGAGAGAACGAGCACCACACTCAGCGACTCACAGCCACACAAAGCTTGGCTCACTTGGTGTGTGTACGTCAGTGTGTACGTCAAAACAACAGACTGGAAGAGAGTGTGTGTATGTTTATATGTGTGTGTATATGTGCGTGGATGTGTCCGCGTGCGCCTACGCATGTGTTTATCAGAGGAGGAGGAGAATAGGGTGATTATTCCTTTCTTTGTGTAGCATAATCCATTTCCGCTAAGCTTGAGAGAGCACCCAGGAGTAATGAGAGATGAACCTGAAAGAGCCAGACTCCATGAAAACAGTTCTGAGGAAGGCCTGCGCTCTTTCTTTTTCTTTTCATCCCTCTCTTTCCCTACGCCTCCCTCTCTATTTCCTTCCCTCTGCCTCTCCATCCTTGTGCTGTGGAACACTTCTGTGTTTGACTAACAACTGTTGTGTCTGAGCTTCAACTTCTTCTCTGCTTTCTCAAACTATAAGATGGCTATGCCAGATCCAATGTGACGGATTGAATCCAACCTTTTCTATTCTTTCTTTCCTTTTTTCAACAAAAGAGCAAACTGCCTGCTAGACTAGAGGAATTGTAGATATCAAAGCTGTGTACAAGAGGAAAGTTTACAGGGAAAGTTCTGTTGCAAAAGTAAAGTTGGATTTGGAATCAGCCTTCTGTTCAAAAGCCTTGGCCATCTTTTTCAGTAATTCTGTAAGTTTGAAATTACGGGCGACGAAATATGACTCCGTCTCAATATTTACAATAATGTTTATGTTCTTTACTTTGTAAATAAAGCTCATTGTTTGGTCATTAGTGGTGCTGGGTTTATTTTCAGATCAGCCGACAATAGCTTCATACAAATCTGTACCATAATTATAACAATTCATTCATGTTGTTTTATTTACTATTACTATACACAATGTTAAAGCATTAGAAAATGTTAACCCTTGCTCTTTTCTCTATCAAAAATAATTAAAAATCTGTTAACTACTATGACTGCCCTGCCTTTTAAGTGAAACGGTGTATGTTGTCACATAATCTAAATCGGTGCGCACTAATGAATGCAGCTGTTAGTCTGATTTTATTTCATTTTGAGCATTACTGCTAATTACAGTAAATACTACGGTGATCGTTTACATAACAATTCAACTGAAAATAATTTTTGGAGGAATGAAGCCATTGAATAGAAAATGGCTAAAAAAGTGCATCTTGGAGCAGCGAGTGTCGCTCCAGTCTTTAGAAAATCTTCAATTAAAAGCTCTGAGCTTCCTGTAAGTGCTGCCAAACTGGAGCTATAAATACAGCGGGCCAGTCCACTTGTCTGCTTATTTACTTTGTCAACATTTTTGCACAGCTCTCATTTATTCATTTAGTTTGTTAATTCATTTAGCAGAACTTTTGCAAAATGGAACTATCTGATGTCGCATGGGTCTTAATTCAATACACAGTCAATTCCAGTTTTATCAATTACAATTTCCATGTTTCTTTCTCTCTATAGTATCGAGTTCCAAAACAGCTCTAGTCTTCTTCATCTCAGGTGAAACAGACTTTCACTACTCATACCTAAAGTAACACAGATATATATATATATATATATATATATATATATATATATATATATAAAAAAAATAAAAAATAATATATATATATATATATATATATATATATATATATATATATAAATAAGACATGTTAAAATAAGCATTTGTTTGTTCTGCTTTGTGGTTTTCTAAAATTGGAGGAAAAGGGAGAATCCAGTCAGGCATGACAAAAAACAATGACATACGGCCAAGTTCTCTAAAATTCTGACTGGAACTGTAAATACTTCCCCAGTTAACAGATTGACAAGCCTGCACACATAAGACGACATCTCTCAACATACAGTTCCGCATATTAGAAAGACACTATGAATCACTGAACGATCATCACTTTGTCATATCGTCTACAATGAGATAAATATTAACATGGACACTTTTTTTTTTTTTTACCATGAAACCTATAGATGAGGCCAAATTAACAGAGAGAATATTTGCAAATGATTGTGTGATATTGGCTGCTTCTGTGTTATTTTGTGTCCGTGTATGTGCGCCCCAGCATATGTGTGTGTATGTGAGAGAGAGTGCATGCCAGCAGAAGTTTCAGCAGTGAGTGCAGTAGGCTCTCGCACTCAGTCAGTTTGTCCCTGCTGTGTGCGCTCCCACCCAACGCCTCCATTCCCGACCCCCTGCAGAGGCCTCTGATTGCCGTGGAAACCGCACTTAAGGAGAAAATTAGGATTGCCTCCTCCCTAATTTAAAAGTATGGCTTAATTGGTTTCATTTATTATGGATGGAAATGCAAAATAAATGTTGTTCTATCTGATGTTATAGGTGAACTTATTTGCTGAAAGATGAAAATACATTAATCAGAAATTGTAACAGCAATTTAGATGAAGGAAAGAAGCGGCTGCCGCGCAAGTCTATCGCTGAAAATAAATAAAGAGGAGGCAAAGCAAAAACACACGGATGCAGACAAGCGATACAGATACACACACACACACACACACACACACACACACACACACACACACACACACACACACACACACATGGACCCATACAGCATTTATCCTCATAGAAACGCCCTTCAAGGTGGACTCACGTTGGCTGAGTGTAGATGTGGAAAATTACTGCTCTGATCCGACCACCCCTTTCACAATCAAGAATCGAGCCTGTGGGCTCGGTGCAGGTATATTTATCTCTTGTGGCAACCAACCTTACATACATACAGACATGCAGACATAATTGAATACCGCAAAAAGCATTTTCATACACATGTACTGTGTACAGCAGACACAGGTTCAGTTTGCGACTATATGCATGCATCTTTAGTACGTGCCTCGCCATCCAAACATGAGTATACAAGTACTCGTAAACATAGAGTTAAACACCATTTTGAAATAGACAAAAACACCACTTTACTTTCTGGTCTTCTGCCTACCTCCCCAACATTCCCGGACCAGGGGTGTGCACGGTCCCACCAGAGGGTGACAGCGGTCAGTGGTCACCTTTCTCTCACTGACTGGTTCTGTGTTGAACCATAACCACACCATCACCACACGACGTCCTGGGGCCAGGTGAGCATGCAACTATCCAGGGCACAGCACAAACATCACTCCAGTCTTGTCTCTGTACATATACGCATGGGGGGCATGCAGCGGGGCATGAGCGGTTAAAGTTTATTTCTGGATGTATTCATTACACAGTGAAAGGGTTGCAGTTGGGGCTAGGCAATTGTGGCGCCAGCGTGTGATTGTGGCAAGACAGCCTGACCGCCCAAAAATGGCTGAGCTAACAGGGACAGGAGAGCAGACGAGGTTTACACTTGCACTCGCTAGCCTTTGGCAAGTTTAGTCTCCTTAACGCCCCCACCAACACACCTTATGATGATTATTCATCCCAATGAAACCACTATACACTGCAACAGTTTGTTGATGGATGACAAAAAAGATCCAGAGAGAGCTCAAAAGGGCAGAGAGAGAAGAGAGGCAGAGAGATCAGAAGCAGAGCATCTGAGTCTCTCTCCTTTTCTGTCGAAACCAAAAACTTCAGAAGAGACAGCCACCAAGCAATCCTGGCAATCACATACTCTTCCACAAAGAAATAATAAGCAGCAACTGGAGAGAGCGAGAGTGAAATTGTGAGAGAAAGAAAGACGCGAGGGTTAAAAGTGAGAAATGGATAGAGAGAGTTAAGAGAAACTATTTCTTTGGAGAAGTAACTGCTCAACCTCTGAATGTTGAGAAAAAGAGAGAGAGCAGTTTATTTGATGGCTCTGTATGTTTGAAATGGTGAAAAACTTGCTCCCGTCACCTTTGCCTTTCTATGGCCTGTGTTGCTGAGGGTGTTTCACTCTGAGATGTTGTGTAGCTGTTTTGTGATGAGAACACCCTGAGGGAGACACAGCGGGACGCAGGGTGTTAGGGTTCAGCTGTGTTTGCTTGCTTACAACCCGAGGAGGAAAAAAAACAGAGACATAAAATCAATGATGAGACTGTTAGTGGAGGTTTAAAAGGGAGCGTTTAGAGAGGATCCCTGGGTGGAAGGTGATGTAGTTTCAGTTTGTAAAAAGCATGTGATCCAACTCCACACTGCAAGAGAGCGAGGGGCAAGACAGCTTCTATGTGAAATTGCGGTTTTGTGTGAAAGCATATAGGAGTGATTGAGCCAGAGGATGAGCCAGCTTGAGAACATGGGTTGATCTGTTTTTTTGGGGTATTTATGTGAGGTGTAAGGGGTGAAGATTTAGTGTGTGTGTGCAAATGTGCACCCTCACATGCATGTGTGTGCACATATGCGGACAAATGCCAGTGCTCTGGTTATCAGTTTTGTGCGTGGTTCAGGATGATAAATCACGTCCCATTCTTTAGCAGCGACAGCTCTCCGTCGCAGCAAATCTGATTCTGGCCTCTTAAATCAAGACATGTGGTTGAACGGAGGCTGTGATATCTGAGGTTTGCGATGCCTCTCAAAGAGAATGTCTGAATGGGCCTTTTGATAAGAAAACAGCTTGAAGCCATCCCACACAGGCATGAAAACAGCATGCACCTCCCGTGTGAGAGCCAAACAGATTGGAGGGGATGCGATGCTGGATCTGTTCCTATTACCCAACGAGCCAAGTGCGCAGAGTGATTGACAATGATTAAGTGTAAGATGGTATGCTAGTGTCATTCCCTGAAACATATTTCCTACTTGTCAGTGTGTAGGAGGGTTGGGCAGAGCCTGTCCATCAAAAAAGACAGGATGAATACATGGCCTCTGTCATTTAGAGATCTTATTGCTCTGGATCAAATTATCGTCTAACAGGATACCTGAAGTCTCCTCTGATGTTTTCCCTACTGCATTGGTAAAGTGTAATTTGTAAGTGCAGGTCAGCACAACAATAAACGGGTACATCACAGATATAAAAAAATACTCCTCCAGCTTTGGAACGCGATCATCCAAGTTTTAACTTAGAATCTGTTGTGGAGTCTCTGCCAAGTTTCAGGGAAACAGCGTTTGTTGACAAGTTGGTTGAATCATGATCAAAGCACCTGCCACATCGAGAACCTGAAACAGGCACCATTTGGCGGTTCAAAAGGTCACTCATTCCGTGTTGAGGATGGAAAGCATGTGCCAAATTCTCCTTTCAATCATATAGTATATGCAGAGAATACCACCCGGTTTTACAAGGATGGTTTTGGATCAGACGAAAAACTTGAAAGATGTGCTTATTAGTGGCACCGTTTCAGGGCCGTTCTTTCGCTCACTTGCTTTGTACACCACACAGTTTTAGAAAATGAGTTCACGGCCTTTTATTCCGAGATATGTTTCATTTAGTACCTGCTCACGGTTTCCTCATTTTCAGAATCAGCGGCCTGCTGTGTGTGTTATATGTTTTTCCTCATTGCAACTGCGTAGCAAAATATAAACACTAAATTGAAGTGGTTATGGCAATTTCACACTAATCACAACAGTCTATTTTCAAACACGTAGAAAACAGAACCTAGTCAATTATTTTAGTGAAATGTCTTCATTTATTCGTAACCAGCTTTTAAATGAATTGTAAAAAAATCATAAAATGTTGTGGCTTTCAGGACAATATTGGGGATATTATAGCACTAAATTCTAATGTATTTTACTCCATATGATTCTGTCCTTTCTTACTAAACCTTTCAGAATTATTATTTTTTATTTTATTGAAATAAATCAAAAAAAATCAAACTTTTATGTAAAATGTTTTTACAGTTGCTCAGCAAATCTCAATAGGGCATTACATGTATGTAATGTAAAATAGAAAGTGCAATGCAACAATAATGTGATGGTAACATTTTTATTTTCATACCACATTTGATTGTTACACTGCAAATCAAAACATAGCCTAATTAATAATGCAATTGTCAATTATGAATAATAATGCAAAGTACAACATAAAGAAATGTGGAAAACTTTTTCTGTCTCATTCTAATTTCAAGGAGATGACACATTTCCCGTTGTACTTTACAGAATGAGCTGCTGAACATGTCGCAGTCAACAAATGGCCACAACAAATCGAGCTCTGTGTCACCTGAGCCTGATTTGGAGGAAACATTATTCCTGCGGAATCTCTGCATAACAAAGACTTCTATGTATGTGCTATTTAATTAGGAAAAGCAGGAGATGTGCCATCCAGGGAGCGTCGGTAGGAGAGTGAGGATAGAAAAGAGGGGGGAGAGAAAGCAAGGAGGATACTAAAGGGGGTAACAACAGTTGCACACAGTGCTCTGTGATTTCTTTTCTTTTTTTTCCAGGAGCTTCCTCTCAGGTATGCTGAGAAGCGGCATGCAGCAGTAGCAGCAACAGCAGCGCAGCAGCAGCAGCGTGTCTTTGGCTGACCTATTTAGGTAATTGCACTCTTCATTAAAAAAACTCCATCTGCAAGAGAAATTACACTTCCCCAATGGTATCTAGGTAACATAATCTCCCTCCGGCGGACTAATTGCATGGCATGATAACCTCATAGGCTCGGCCTGTTTAAATTTTCATCTCTTTTCAAATAATTATGGATCAGCAGAGAGAGGTATTGATTTGATTCATTAACTTCCTACACTGAGCCAAGGTTAACGATTACACAGATCCCCCAATTACACAGTAAAGATCCACCGGTCTATTTGCTTTGATTGGCTTCCACTTTATTATTGGCAAAGGTTGTGTTGAAACAATGCACAGATTTGGCAGCGGGGGAACTAAGGATCAGGTGTACTGTAACTGCACCATGCCTCACAGCTATAAGCACATTATTGACAAGTAAAATGAAAGTGTGCAGCTGAATAATCTGCTTTAGAACAGACTAAAGCGATGTTTTCTGCAACACAGGGTTGCATTCCCACTGAGGAGTGTCTTTCCACCGCTGGCATCTTTTGCTCATGCTTAATGGGAAGGACACACTGTTGCACATCCTAGCCTCAGAGCGTAGCGTGTTTTGTTGAGAAATTGAGAGCATTTCAATAAATGAGTCTCACAGCAGCAATGGGAGCCACATTTCCACCTTGCACTTTGCTCAAACACCTGCTGTGCTCTAGTTGTGAACAAACAGGTCTTTAGAAGACACAGGGCCTGAGGCAGGGTGAACAGGCAGAGGAAGCAGTTCAGGCTTTGACTCCAGGGTGTCTTACTTAACGTGCAACAGAAAGGTACGAGGACATGAACAATACTGTAAAGAAACAATCCCAAATCATATATTACATTTTACAGTATATTTTGTAACAATACAGTGATGTAATTATTTGTATGTGCGACGCTATAGCACCAATTGTTTTTGCAATTGATATCTTTAGACTATATATCCCCAGAGCTTTGTATCAGACGGTTTCACTTCCCACAATCTCATGCGATGCCTTTTTGATTCTGTTCCTCAGATTTCTAATTAGAAAATAATGTGTTTAAACACAATACCAGCTCTTTGTGTGTTGGAGTAAAAACCTTTTTTCTTGTGTTAGACAAGTGTGTCCGGCCCTCCCGGATGATTTGAAACAGACATGAGGACATAAAAATGACTGCAACGTCTAAATGATTTCCTCCCATTAAGTTTCCTCTGCTCTCTCCTTCCATAATCATTTCTCTTATTTCCGCCACCTTGTGCCGGCAAAGGAGAGGAAGCTTGACTTCACCCATCCACAGATGAATTACATATCTCCTTCATCACATCAAGGATGAAAAAAATATTAATAAGAGAGGAAAAAGTTACAGAAAGTACCATATTTCATACATGCGTATATATAAGTGGTGGTATAATTGCCGCTGGCTGTAGAGGCAATTTTGAATCTGTACTATTACGTCCACAATAAATGTATGTTCTTATTTGTCACACAGTGGGGTATGTGCTAATCTACCCCCTCCTCTCAGGCTCCAACTGAGGACTCCTTCGCCTACATGCCCAGTCTTAAAAACACACACACACACACACTGTCCGATGATCTCACCTGCTCTGTGTCTGGCTCTCTGCGAGCCCTTCCAACCTTGTTATGTATGAAAGACAATAGCCAGCTGAGTGTGTGTGTGTGTGTGTGTGTGTGTGTACATATGTGTGCAGAAATGCATGCATGTCTGTGTGTGCTTGTGTTTTTTATATTGTACTACAGTTGCTATGATGCGATGGAATAACATCACAGGGCTTGAAAGTGTAAAAGGACTTGGCTGGGTGGCTTAGCACCAGTTGTTTCTACAGTCTCACCGCTGCCACCAACATTTTGACAAAACGAGGGAGTTATCCACGCTATCCCACGCTTCTGGGTGAGATCTGTGTAGGATCTGAGCAGGACCTCACCCACACATTACAAAACGACCTTGGGGTTATTAAAAAAGAATGTCTAAGTTAGTGGCCTCTCTTTTCTTTTGATTTTTCTCACATCCTCTTTTTCACTCTTTTTTTTTCCGCCTTCTTCCTCTCTCGGTCCCCTGTCACCCGGCGGACAATGGAAACTCCTCAGACAAGCTAGACTTTCCATGGGGTATACTAAACTAGACCCTTGGACCTATAGGGGCCCAGAGGGGAAACCCACCAACTATTCCTGCAGTCTCTGCAATGGAGGCTCAGGTTGCCTTTCACCATCCATCTGTGGGCATAGAAAGAGTGCAGACAGGCCAGTCTGATTTTATTTGCCCAGCATTTCCATTCAGGGTGATAAAGCTTGCCAAGGTTTCACAGGTACTGGTAATGTAAGCCTTGCTCTTGGGGTCTCAGTAGTCTAATTTAGGGGGTTTAGACAGCAGGTCAGGGGCGTTGGAGCGGTACGGTTGAATGGCTCTGAGTTGGGTTGCTGTGTCTCTCAATCAGGCCCTTCATGAAGCAGACAGGGGGAGGAGGAGAGCAGGGGCGCTACTTCCACTGTACAAAGTTATTCCTCCCTCCATTGCTTTCCTCTCCCACTCCCTCTCTTTCATTCTCTCTCCCTCTCTTTCTCCCCTTTTCTTTTCTGCGTTGAGGTTCCACAGTGTATATAGTGCAGTAGCAGTCCCAGAAGGCTCGTTTTCAGGCTGTTGACATTGCAAAAAAGGTGTACGTTTTAACAAGTGTTTAAAGAGCACGGCTGGGGACACGGGTCTGTGACTCTGAATGTTTGGAGTGTTAACAGGGCCCTGGGTACGGTTCAGCACAGCTCACGAAGGCGATTCAGAATGACATGTTTGGAGAAGTCTGGTCATTGTGGCTTATTGCTTTTCCCCAGCAGCCCCACCCCACGCCAACACAACTGGGACAGGCTTGGGGTCAGTACCAGATGATATTACTAAATCGGTGGATACAGAAGTTTATTTTTGCAATTAGCTATTGCTCTCTGATTGAAGCCTCTAAAATCATGAGAAATAAAAACAGAGTTTTTCTACCTGAGTTGGTGGTTGTTGGGGGAAATTGGGTAATTTTGCAAATCACCCCTGCAGGTGCTTTTACCGATTTCATCAGTGTGGGGGACAATAAAAACAACAGAGAGAAAAGCAGAGTAAAAATAATTCCTGTTTTAAGTAAGAACCCAATTACACCACAGCCATACAGCTTACGCAGAGAGACACTTGGATGGGGTAAATTTGAATAATGAGTGTAAATACTCTCCCTGGGCTACTCAACAATCATCTTCATTGCCCACTTTATAGGTTTTTATTTAAGTAATTACACACGTTTCTTAACTGCATGAGTGTATATTTATGGTTTTATTGTCAAATAATTTCCATTGCCCTCATTATATCCGGATTAAGATGCTCATGCTAGTTGCATTACATTTTCTGACTGTATTAGTCAATCCTGTAAATCCTGAATCCTTATTCACTGAAGTACTTTTAATGTAAATGGACTAACAATATAATTTTTCAAATAAATACAAACAATATAACACAATACAATACAACCACCACCAAAACTAACACTTTTCAAACACAAATGATACCAACAGTCTATTTCTGTCTGTATTGTAGGCCTCAAGTTACTCATTGATCCGATTTTAAACTCTCTTGGTTCTGAACCGCTGCAGTTATGTCCCTCTCAAGATCTGTAAGAATGTGTCTAGGTTACTCACTGCACCCCTAAAACCAACCTCTAAATCATATCTATGACATCTCTCCATCATTGGTTTGTTGCCAATTTACCTCATGGCAAAATCCCATCTGAGTTATACCCCACCTATCCCCCTTCATAGCTCCCAATTCAAACATTTGACAGCCTCTGGAAAGGTGCAGTTCAAGTTGTTTTCACTCAGACATCTCTCAAATGCAGCGTTAACAGACAGTATGAAAAATACCCCGAAGACACATATCAGTTTGGCTAAAAACAGGGTGTTAGGAGGAAAACATTCAGAACCCCTTGTGAACCAATATGTTTGAAAGTCCCTGGAGATGTGGTGTTACTGCTTTCTACCTATTTTTTTTTGTTGAGACCAGCAATTAGCTTATCCTGAATTGTATCCCAGAGGAAAGTTTACTGTCAACACACTGTTCAGTTTGTGAAGGTCAGATTGTACACACAGACAAGGGCTGTGTGGGTCTAAAAGAAAGTTTTACTTGTGCTTTAAATCCACTTGAACACAACACAGCAGCTTATTTCTCATTTCCCCTCAGTGGCTGTGTGTAAGCTTTTTTTTATGATTGACATTTAATTTAATTTTACAAAGACATAAGAATAAAAAAAAAAAACATAGAACAAGGAGTGAATGACAATATATACATAAATAACTTGAAATAGAGGACGAAGACATTAACTATAAAAAAAATAATAAGAGTATAAAAGAGGCTGTGTTGAAGTGAGCAAATGAATGCGTGTGTGTGTGTGTGCACATGTGTGTGTGTGCACATGTGTGTGTGCGTGAAAGAGAGCTAAGCCATTAGTATGTCATTAAAGGCCATTGACTGTTTGCAAGCTTGACAGAAATCAATGTTTCTTATTGTAGTCCTGTGGGGCGTCAGTCAGGATGATAACTTACTGCTGGGTCCACTGCACTCTTGAATTTTTGATTCCGAACATAGTCCACAGCTTTGTTTTTTTTACTTCAACAAAAACATAGTTTGATACGGAACATACCTATCTCTCAACAGAATTCTAACCCCAAACCTGGACACCAATGATCCAGTGTATGTGGTGAACATTTATCAAGTTTCGTTTAACATACTGTTGCACAAAGAGCTGAGTGTTCTGCTATCCTACAGTAGGGGACAAAACTCAGAGCCCACATGATCTGCATATATGTGCCGTATATCTCACCACACTTATGAGGGGATATTTCTTCTTCTTCTTCTTCTTTATATTTTAGATACATTTCTGTGGTCAGCATGACATATTTTGCATAAAGTTGAACTGAGGTGGTGGTTTTAAAGGAAGAGAAAAAGAGGAATTTGTAAAAGCTTTTTTTTTCCACCATCAGTATGAAAATATAACACAGTTGAGTTAAAGGAAATGAAATACCTTCAATCCCATATACTGTTATTTTCACGTGTTTCCTACTCAAGGGAGCTGCTGGTAAAAAATCATAGTGAAACAAAAAAAATATTTCACCACCTCTCTTGAAACCCTGTATAGCCCCTCACCCCTACCTCACACACACACACACACACACACACACACACACACACACACACACACACACACACACACACACACACACACACACACACACACACACACGCAAGAAACCTATGTACACACAAAGTCATACACAATAAGAGGGAGACCCTTTTTTCCTCAAACGGGATACGACAATCCAATCAGGCATGCAATCATTCTAAAACAGAGTAAACATGGCCAATTACAGAGCATTTTGCTGGATGCTGATTAGTGCCTGTTACCCCCGGGCTACAGCGAGGTAAACAGAAGCAGTGACCGACAGCGCGTTGACGTTCTCCCTTCACTTCACTCGCCCAACTGGATGAGGGATGACAAGTCGCCGTGCGTAATCTGTTAAAGGTAGAATAACAAATACCAAAGTGAGACTTCGGTTCCTCCATCCCCCCGGCAGCCGTTTCCACCCCTGGAGGGCAATTTGGACCAAGATTTATTAGACATAATTAACTGACTGTGCCGCTCCTGTCTTAGCCCTGATATTTAATGTGTTCACTTAAACAAAAGACAGTCAAATGAGATGCATATATTCTCTGTGAATGCCTTTTGTTAGACTTGTAAACTTGTCTGCCTTACCGACTGTGTAAGACTTAATGGGGTTTACATAGTTGCCACAGTAAAATGATATAAATACTTGTGGCCATGCATACAAATGCACACATGAGAAACTGAACTGACTGAGAATGACATTGATTATGTTGTCAACACAATAATATCGTAGCTCCGGTCACATTACAAGTGAAGTTGCAGTAATTTGATAGATAATAATAATGATGCCACTTGACTTAAGACAAGGTAATAATACACACTGTAACAACGCTTACAATGCATTTGATGCAATACAAACCAAAAGAACGGTATATCTAATAATGCCCAATCATACATACTTTGTATATAACATTCATTCTGTATAACTGGTTATACCAGATGAGTTTTTTTGATGGAAAAAAGGATGCTATGTGTAATTATAATGTGGATCTGTTCAAAGAAGATACAAATAGAAAACACTTACAACTAGTTTAATCCTTGTCCTGGAAATCAGCTTTAAAACAGTTCAAATATTCATTCAAGCATTTTCTTTTCTCCCAGTGCAAGAACAAGGTTTATTAGTCCACGTCAGATAACAGTAAGGAATATATTTTAAATACTTCATAAAATGACTCCTCTACAAATTCTCCATTAAGTGCAGTAAAGTATTGCAATCTCTATTACAACACTGCTGCACGTTCTCTCAGAGAAGCACTGTTAAGCTTACAAACGTCTGTTTACACTTACAGTAACATCAACAAACTCTGGCTTCTACCATGCTCCACTCACAATGTGCAAATGGGCAGATCTTCATTCACAAACACAACATTATGTAATTGCAGCAGAGTAAACTATTATTCCACTCTCGTCCTCATTCTGTCACCCTGCACGGTTGTAGTGGTAGAGGAGGGGGAGTGATCTGTGCACCGTAACCAGTGAAGACAAAAGGCCCTTCAGATAATCTTGAACATCAGTCTACATCAAACGAACACGCAGTTCACCAGTGCACTGGCAAAAAAGAGTACATTTTAGGTAAAGTGGTTCATTTGTGTAAGAATCTATTATCATCATCATCACAATAACAAAGGATCTTTTTTAATGTTATATTGGAGTATTGGTGACTTATCTGTGAGGGTTGGCGGTGGTGTATTGGGCATTAGTGGTACCAAAGCCTGCACAGAAAGGGGAAGTGTGTTCTTTGTAATGCTGGAGGTTGTGGTGGGGTGGGCGGGGAGTGTGTCCGTGTCTGTTTGTTTCTCTGTCTGTCTGGTTTTCAATCTGAACCTATAAGTGTTTGAAGGGTTTGAGTGTGTTGGAAACCCCCTCTCAGTCCTGACTGTCTGTCCAGCTGCTCTGCGAGAAGACAGAAGTGTTGAAACATTTCACTTCCTGAGATGCAGCAGACATCGGGGTCGGTCAGCCTAGTTGTTCACGCATGAATTGGGGGAGGGGGATATGACAAGGCAATGTAAATACATGTATTAATATTTCTATATTTTATGTCTTCATATTATTATTATTATTATTATTATTATATTACTCAACTTATTATTTTTCTCTCATTCATAAAGTATTTTGTGACGCATATTCATCACTAAACAGGAAAGGCGAGTATACTGAACACGTCGTCTGCAGTAGCTTCCCTTACATGTGCACTTCCTGTCTCACTTCCTCTTAAACGAGACAGGGTCTTTTGGTCTTTTGGTCTTTTGGTCTTTTGTCATTATATTCTCATTGTCCGTACGACTAAATATATGTGAAGCTGGCACATTAGAATACAGTAAAACCCCCAGTGACTAAGTACTTCTCTAAATACAAACTTGCAATGGAAAAGGGATCTGAAATTAGTAGTAGTGCTGATACATTGATATTGCGTCTTTAGCATATTTGATAATAGTTGACCCGTAGAATAGTTGATAATTCTATGGATGTATGTCCTGTATATGGAAAACAGCATGAGTAATGTGCATTGCATTGTCTGCAGAGTGACGGTAAAAGAAAATGCATACAAAATACACAGTGTACACAGTGCGTGTATGTGTGTGTGTGTGTGGGAGTGTGTGTGTGTGTGTGTGTGTGTGTGTGTGTGTGTCTGTGTGTGTGTCTGTGTGTGTGCATACGCGGATGACTGTGTGCCTGCACACGTACTTGAGTGTACGTGTGTAATGACAATACCCGAGACAAGGGATGCCCTGCAGCTGCTTGTTCCATCTGATGAGGCAGAGTCAAGCTCTGATAGATTCCATCTACCTTGCCTTAACCTTAATTTGCCAGGATGCGGCACGTCAAACAGCCTCAGGACCAATAGAATCTGTCAACCAACTTCAAAATGTTTTTCATTTCTTTATCTGCCGTAACAAAGGGGTTCAAACGTGCATCCACTCAAGCAGCAAGAGATCTCCTATCCTCCCGTGGTTGCCTGTCTCCTTTATGAGGTGTTAAGAGTGCGCGACTGTTTTGCTCCAAGGAAGCTAATGTTGACACTGAAAGTGGTTCAAGGTCTTTTTAAATGTATTTTCAAGTACCAACCTGTTGGTCATTGGCAAAATGTATACATACCTTTCAAGTGAAGAGTGTTATATATGTGCCTACAAAAACATCATAAACTAGATGATTATGATTACTTTAGAAGCAATTACTTTCTACCTATTAGAATAATGTAACCCCCACTGATGTGACGAACGTGCTGGTAATACTGTCCACTCATCATCTTCTTAGTGTGGCACATATGGCATGTGCGTTCTGCAATAAACACTACACTATTGGATAATGCAAGTCTTTGTATTTGCTGTTTCAAGGGTGCTGATCTCAGTTGAAAAGTGTTGGTCTTCTCATGCAGACTTGAAGTTCAGACAGAGATAGACATTTTCAGTTCCTCAATTTAGCACATGTAATTGCTTTTTACTGGCAGTCCACTGTTACTCACACTGATAATGTAACTGCTCAGTGAAAGATTAGGCTACTAGATACATTACAATTATTATTGTTCTCTTATATAGTTTAGTTTATTTTACTTATACCGTGACAGCTCGCATGCGTGTCTAAATGTGTGTGTCCATGAGCGTGCGTGCATGTGTACTGTACGTGCAAGTTTGCATGTTTGTGTGTCTGAGTACAGCTGTTTGCTTCTTTCCACAGAGTGCCTCTGTGGTTGCCTTCTTGGCCCTCAATGCCGGAAGTCCCCTACCAGTCGCATGTGACATTGGTTCCTGACACCCTCGTGTTTACAGTGAACGCAGACGGACGCGGCCCCCTCCAGAAACGTTTGTCCTCAGTAAAAGAGGAGGTGTTTGTCCTTCCAAGCCTCTTGGGAAATTGTCCACGGCTCTCGTTAAGCGGCTCCAGACCACACTGAAAACACAGCCCTGTCCACAACAGATGTTTGTTTTGCCTCGACTTTGCTCTGTTGCGCTTGGAGCATGAGAATAGAATCCTTATGGAGGCTGCTGTCCACATGAGCCACTTTGCTGTGGAGACTGTGCTTAGTGAATTATATCAAATTATCCCCAGACCCCTTGTTTGAATTCAATCTACTGTACATAAAGATTTCACACATAACATGTTCTAATGTTCACTCAAGAAAATAGCCAAACATGCAAATACATAATGAAAGAAATGTGTTAATTAGGAAACTAATATCTGATTCAATCCATATGCTTTCCTGATTGAAGTATTGTTTCCCAAGTGTTTAAGAGATGGAAAGTATTTGTATAATCTTAAAAGGAGAGAAGGTTTATTAACAAGAAAGAAAGCAAAAAGAGAAGTCGGAAAGAGAAATATGGCCCAGTACATTACCACCAGCCAGGTCATTAATGAGCATTGCTCATGCTGTCATGGCAACTATTATCACAGTGATGTCGCTAATGGCATCTGAGACAGAGCAAGAGAAATATGTGAAAATTATTGTCAGATTCAATTAGGATCCTTTCATCTGAACTCAGCTGGTCCTCCTCCAGGCCCCTCATTGATTAGCTATCAAATTGAAAGAAGAATGAGAATGCTGGAACTCAGACACCCTGATGTGAGAGTCATCACAGGATCCTGACGCCTACTGATAGAAGAAGGCTGACCCTATCCAGCAACCTTAATCACCATCATTGCTGACATATTTCTATTAGTTGTAGTGCAAACTATCATCTGCAAACAGAATATAATTGTTCTGACAATGCCTGAGACGGCTGGTGTTTCAGCGGCGAGCATTCACTACATTGTTTGAAACAAAAACTAAATCGGTGCACAGTCAAGAACTGTTCATGTTGATTCACAGAACGTTGTTCATAACATTTGACATAATTAAGTGAAAAACTAATTATTCTCACTCTTTGGGAATTTGGGGTTAGTTTGCATTTTTGTTTAGGCACCAAATTATAATCCTATCACTGAACGTTTACCGGAAAATAATGAAGCATGGCTTGAGGAAATGGTGTGTTGAGAATGATGTCAGCTTAATGAGAACCATATTGGCAAGATGGGCAGGTGGTTTGGTGAAAGGGAACAAGTGAAAAACAGCGTGGATGTTTAAGAGCTCGGTGCTGGAGTAATCTGGATTGATGAGTCCCGTTTGGTCAACATGTTTGTGTGCTCTGGAATGCATGAGGTTGTGGTGGCGGGCCACATTAGAGGGGCCGGCCGGGATGGCCAGATTCCTGTGGTCAGACAACGACAGAGCTTCTTGCCCCCGTAAAAAAAAAAAAAAAAAGAAGCAAAACCTCACTCGTGTTTGCTGGCCTGCCGTCGACAATAAACTCTCAACTCAAAGTACACTTAGCTAGTCTTCAAATTGCCTGACTATTTTAGCATAGAGGTATATATGTTCCAGTATAGCAAACCTGGGTCTCATTATGTTCCTCAAACGGAAAGTCTTCCATAAAAGACAGGATTTTGAAAAGGACACATGTTAATAAGAGAGAATAAGGACATTTTCTTCTCTCTGAATGAACATCAGTATGGTTTGGATCATGTGTATATTTAGATTAATAACCCCCTATGTCTGCAACCTGACTGTGAACCACAAACTACAACACAACTATGCCAAAACTAACCTTTAAGGTTGTTGGGATTGTATCATTGTCCCAATCCCTTTCAAGATCATGTGACAGCAATAATTGCAGGTTATCGTCTGCGTGTTTTCAGGAAATCTAAAGCCATGTGGACAATGTGGCCTGTGTTTCTATGTTCGACACTTTAACATTGAAGTTGGAGTGTCTGTAGAGCACATATTTCAATGTAATGAAACTGAGAGGATATTGCAGAATCACTCTCCATGTGTGGTAAAATGTAATCCAGTTTGGAGGCAACAGTCATAGTGGTCAGTGTTAATTCAGTGGTCACAAAGGGAACATTGTGTATCGGAGGCTTTGGCTCCTAGATTTCACAGAAAGCACTTCCAGTCTAGACTGGAACTATGATCCTGTGAACCCTAGAGGTTCAGTACAAAATACTCACCCAGGAATGGTTGGCTTCCCCTGGGACTTGCGTGCTTTATTTTTTAGCTCAGTCATCCAGTTAGCTCTTATGGGATTGTCTAGTTTGTCTGGGTGGGGGCAGCGGTCAGTCCTATGGCGGCTGGGGAGCACAGTGGTCTGCCTCCTTCATTCTGTGGCAAAGATCGTGATCAGGGTCAAAGGAAGAGATGTACTGTAACAATACGGTTGCCTTTCTTCTGATGTAAACAGAGAGCCTTTGATGTTCGGTGTGTTTTCGAATGTGGGTTTGACATGATGGAGGAGCGCCTTCTTGTCTGGAACATGTGGAAACTACTCTGTTTTACCTTCCTTTATCTTTTCCGTGTCCTTCTCTTATTCTCAGACATCACAACATGACTTTATTCAAAGCGATGGAGTTCAGTAAGAAATCAGACATCCTGGGGAAAATGTATTTTACCCAAAACAATAACTTTGCCTGTGAACACTTTAAGTCTGCCACAGGTGCTGGAGACCTTTTAGTGGCAAACATTTGTTCATTTCTTATAATAATGCATTATGTTGAATGGCTTGGCTTTCAAATCATGCAGACCAAATAACTGCTATTAGTTCATGCAACCATGCACACAGCATGACATGTGTTCACGGAAAAGCTTTTCATTTGAAAAAGGGGCTTTCAAATTATTTACAGGCCAAAACCCAAAATTATATGAGGTGAAGGAAACATGCTGCTTTCTTGCAAATGGGAAATTCTGTTCTTCCATATTTAAACTGTATCAGCTTAGTGCAAGTAGATGGATAAGGTGATTGAGATCTAATAACCACAACAAATGCCCCTCCCTCATTAGAGTCATTACTAAATACTCCCATTCTTCTCAGTTTGGCAGGGCATCAAGAACCGGATCACCAAAACCTCACTGTTCAGTCCTTTGCTTTTCATATTGAAACAAATCAACCATTTCCACACTGACAAACCATAAAATGTTGCAGGCTGCCACTCAGAATGAGTGACATGTCTTAGCTGAGGCTAATATTATTACAGATAAATAAAGAGGATGTGTAATAATCCATACATGTTATTATCCCATTATGAAATTCTAGCCTGTGGCACAGCCCTTTGGAAACTTTTAGACTTGACTGTGTTTGCTCAGGGCCTATTAATAAACTCCCCTTTGAATGATGGAGTGTGTCCCGAGCAGACAGCACATGTCAGTGATGAGAGAGAGAGACACAGAGAGACACAGTGAGAGAGAGAGCGAGAGAGAGAGAGAGAGAGAGAGAGAGAGAGCGAGAGAGAGAGAGAGCGAGAGAGAGAGCGCGAGAGAGAGAGAGAGAGAGAGAGAGAGAGTAAGAGAGCAAGAGAGAGAGAGAGAGAGAGAGCGAGAGAGCGAGAAAGAGAGCGAGAAAGAGAGCGAGAGAGAGAGAGCGAGAGAGCAAGAGAGAGAGAGGGAGAGAGCGAGAGCGAGAGAGCAAGAGAGAGAGAGAGCGAGAGAGCGAGAGAGCAAGAGAGAGAGCGAGAGAGAGAGAGCGAGAGAGAGAGAGAGAGAGAGAGAGAGAGAGAGAGAGAGAGAGAGAAAGAGCGAGAGAGAGAGAGAGAGAGAGAGAGAGAGCGAGAGAGAGAGTGACTGACCAGAGAGGCAGGCTACCACAGCACTATTACTGTTTACAGAAGAAGTATACCCAGTCCGCTTGTTCGGACAGGCTCTCTCTCTTTCTGGCTGGATAGTGCCACCACACCGCGCCATCTTACTTCCCCCGTTACAGTGCCCTGCTGCAGCCTCCACCTCTGTTCTTTCCTCTCACGCCAGCTTCCAGCCTATTGTCACCTCATCTGCTCCAGCAGTGTTGGCTTCCTCGTTTGTCTCACAACCCACTTCCCAGACCTGATTCACTAGACCCTTACCACAGTACACCAACTGGCTCAAATGGCTTATGAACAAAGCATACTTTTCACATTATAAAAAAAGGAGGAAACTCTCATTAAAATACAAACCAGTACATTTGCGTAATAGCATGGTATCATAGAGTAATTACACCGAAAAAAGGGCAACATAATTTGAATGTGGAAGGTTTTTGCAGTTACATAAAACACATAAGTATTGCTTGTTTGTTTTTCAGAATATGTCCTTCTGTAGACAAATTCTTTAAACAAACAAGAGAAAGGATAAATTGTTTTACATTAAATCACTGAGTAGAAATACATTCTTCCTCTGTGCATGTTTAGGGTAGATCAGTGCACAGGCTTGCATTCCAGCATGCCCTACAAACAGTTTGACCTCTAGGACAGATGAAACCATCAGGCTGGTCTGATTGTACGCAAGTCTGGGTGGAGGAATTCAAACCCTGCCACCAGGAATGCTTTTCCCCGTACCTCCACATTCCAAAAGCAGATGATACACATTCCCAAACATTTTACCCCGGTGGCTTCTTGAAGGCTTGTATATGTGATAACCACCCCTCACATGGTGTCCAAAGCTGAACCTCAATCAAAACCACACTTTGGCAGAGAAAAGTATTTGGTCCTGGTTAAGTATCTTTTGATCCCAGGGCAGGGACGAGTAAGAGGCCAAACAGCAACAGACATAGTGTCTGCTTTGGGTGTGGTGATCACATGCCTTTGATGAGACAAGAAGAAGAAGTGGAGAAAAGTGGTCGAGGATGGGACTTTGGCTAACATGCAGTCACACACGTAGTTGCACAAATGCGTATAGCCGTGTATGGCTGTGCACTCCTCTACCATCAATGCAGTAACACTGCAGGCACTAACAATAGAACACACCTGTTGATTATTACCGCAGAGACACCAGACACCATTTAGACGCACCAGACTCACCCCCAGAATCCCCACAGGGGGGCCTGCATGGCTGCTGCTGACACACAGTAGCTTGTGGAGAGAGACACTTTCCGGACAGATGTACACACATCTAGCAGCAAATACATTTATACATTCACACTCAGCTACACACAATTGCACAAACAGAAACGTAGATATACAGTGACCAACAGGCTACTTTGTTTTTAAGAATCGTTGAAGTATTTTGTCTGTAGTCTGTCTGTCCGTCTGCACATCCCTCCAATCCCCATAAAAGGCATCATAACTCGATGTCCCCTGTGTGTGATTGTGGGTGTGGGTAGATCCACACAGGCGGTGCTAGAGACTGATACAATCCTTAGGGTGGAGAGTAGATAAGTAACACACACAATGCATGCAGTTAACTGTATTAAATAAATGACACAAAGAAAGGTTCACAAGATTAATAGCAGGAGTAGGAAACTCTGTATGGCAGCAACTCCCCTGTATAAGACCACCACAAGGACTTGTAATTGTAATTCAGAGCTTCATACTTGGATCTATCCACTGTCCTCTTGGAAAGACCACCAACATTCCTTATTTTCTCATGTGTTACTTGTGCTCCAATACCAGGTCCCCTGCCAGGGCCACAAATGGTATGAATGCAAGCTGTTGGGAAGTGGACGGGGAAAGTCCCATATTGGAATAGATTGGTAATATCAAACCAATCTCTGGGGTAAATCCAGTCAAAACAAGCAGAACTTGAACATCTCAAAGTAGCTGTGAGTAGCATGGTGCCAACAGTATCATCATTCTAAAAGGAACAGTTCACCAAAAATATTTGTCATCATTTATGTGAGTAATTAGAAACATTAATAAAGTTTAATTAAGTTTTTAGCAAGACACATTATTAAGAACACAGAGAAACCAGAGCTTTGCGATGTAGAAGCTAATAGATTTAAGCAAGAAGCCACAAGAGGCGGTATAACAAAGTCCCTTAGCTGTTGTAGAATCTCTGTAAATAACTGCCTCACAAGGCGTATTGCTTTTATAAAATGGTTAGTACGTATACCTGGCAAGGTTTTATAAAATAAACACAGCAACAAGAAGTTAAATCATTTATTGATATCAAATAATCATTCTTGCGCCAAGCTATTTAGTTATTCTGCAACATTTAGCAGAGTGATTGCCAAGCAACACACACATAGTGGAAAGCATGATTAAACATTACATTTACATTTATCTGGATTTCGCCATTCATTTTGCAATTGTTGAAGTAATGTTCAATAATGTTAGCACTCTTTTTTGCTGGTACATGAGTGTTTGTCTGTGGACAGGTGTGTGCGCTCTAGAATAGCCAATGTAAGGAAAAAGAAAAAAACATTACATTATAACCACATATGTATCTACCATCGTTATCTATATAAAAAAGAGCACATTAGGTTGCAAGTAAAAACGTGCAAGCTAGCTAAAGCAACATTGGTAACATACCATATTGTTGGTATAGTTTGTCTGCTTTGGATGTAGATAAAAGGTCGGTGCAGTCATCAACGGCAGGTAACATTTTTGCCGCAACAGGACTCACTGGGTTCCCAAAGGCTGTCTTTGTTTCTTTCACCAGCATCTTTGTGTTGTTTTTGAATTCATTGAATGACAGTGTTACACACGCCTGACTGTTCCCGTCCTGGCGGATGATCAGGTCTGAAAACAGCAAATGGACCACATATTATTTAACTTTTCCAGTCTGTCTCTTTAATTTCAGCAGATCTCCTTTATTTTTATCTTCCTTCTCTATCCTGCCCATCTCTTCCAACTACTTATCCAATATTAGCCAATCTAGTAATACTAAATTAACAACACATTTGGAGATTTTGAAGCAATCGGTGACTAATTGGTGATTATTTTGTAATGCACTCACAGCTGTGTGTAGTATTTTATTACAGGTGGCTCACAATCAAGGACCGCAACTATGCCTTTTATAACATTTATTTTTTAACCTATGTTGATCTACAGTGCAAAGTTTGGCCACAAAGCACTGCAGTTACTTATTAGTGGATATTTGCACGCATTGGAAGTCACAAGAAATAAGTCATGTCTACTTCAGCTGTTGTGTTTATAGGGGACATATTGCAGTGCGGGTTGTAGACATTATTTTTTATCGATGTTTAGCCAAAAATGAAAAGTTGAGTCTAAAGTATTTGTTAACTGCTGCATGTTGGCTACTGTGCACTGTAAACTAAATACAAGCTTGGCCACCTTTTTATGTTATAAACAGTAAGATAATAGCTGCCTGCCTCTACAACTGGAGCTTTCAACTTCCCTTGTATATGTTGGACGCTATTCTTCCAACCATCTTGTATCCCAAAATTCTGGGAAGAATAAAGGCACATTTTATGAACAGACTGGGAATGTGAGCAGCTAACCCAAATCAGAGAAATGTGAAAATATTGCTTGATTGTCTATGAACATTTGTCAGCTTAGTGTTCCACAATTAATTTACAGTCCATCCACTTACACAAACCAAACACCATCCTCTTTTGTCATCCACAGAAATCAATTTAGGAACCAGAGAATGGCCTCTTTGGCCCACTCATTATCCTAGCATACGATGTTGCATTTGTAATTCTCATGTAATCAAAATTGTCATTGATGTGTGCTCTCGTCCCACTGGCAAGCCAATTCATGAAACATAGAGGTAATCACAATAACTGTGTAGTGACAGAATATGCTGATTATGTGATTAAGTGTGCATGTAATTGGCATTATTGTTATTTTTAGCTAGAAGTTAATTGCTAATGGAGATCCTAGTAATTGGATCACCAAATGGCAACACTGCAAATCTATTAGCTCCTAATAATTGCTGCAAAGTGAGAACAGAAAGAGTGGGTGGAAGGTGTTTATGGGGGGGATAAGTAGCTGTCTCTGTACTGTAGAGGGAATACAAATAGCATATTTGTCAAATTTGAAATTTACAGCATTACACTTAAAATGAGAAAGGTATAATGGTGAATTAGGTGGTAAGATGGGAACCAATTAAAATGTGGGTATTCAGTGTTTATGATTATGGTGTGTGTTTAACAGAAGGACATCAGTGAGCACAGGAAAATGCACATTTGTTGATGGCAAATAAACAAGCAAGAAAAAGAGACAATAAGACAGAACTGAATAGAAAGAGAAACACAGAGAGAGAGAGAGAGAGAGAGAGAGAGAGAGAGAGAGAGAGAGAGAGAGAGAGAGAGAGAGAGAGAGAGAGAGAGAGAGAGAGAGAGAGGAGCCTGTGCTGTATCATTTGACAGGGGACCTCTCCAGTGCTATCAGATGGAGGCGTCAGAATGATCAGTCTCACACACATACACACACTCTTTCTCTCTTGCTCTGTCTCCCTCTCTTTCCCCTTGTCTCCTTCCAGAGCAGGGACCAGTCGTTCGCTGATAGAACAGGCCCATTAGGATCCTGCTATCGCCCTCCACAGCGGAGAGATTGAAAGGCCCTGATAGCTGCTCTGCGATCCCCACAGTCCCGGGAAAATCACTCTGTATCAGTCATTGGATCCCTTGCCTGAGACAGAGGGAAGGGATGGAAGGAGGGAGCAGACAGAAAGGATGAATGAAAGGCAGGTTAGACACCTAGTGAGAGTTAAAGAGGGAAAACACAAAGGAGAGAAAGCTGAGAGGGAATGACAGAGACTGTCAAAGAGGGAGAAAAATTCAGAGAGAGACAAAAGGAAGAAGAAGTGTGTGAGTCTTTGTCTTACTGCTTACATGCTGTTTACCAAAAGGAGACAGCAGCAGATATCAGGAACGGCACATGAGTCTTTCTGAAGTCAAAGCTTATACCGTCTGACAGAAAAGAATCCCATCCTCTAACACAAAGTGTCAGGATTTTATGCATCTCACAGTGACACAAACTAAAGATTTCAGACGTAGACAACGGTGTGCTTTCCTGTAGCGCAGTTATCCTTCCTTTCAGGCTTCTACTTTGTATCTCCTCCTCACTGCCTACAGGGAATCCTGGTAATTTAGGCTGCGGGGCAAAAGGTCTGCAGGTCGGGCCGGAGCAGGGTCGAGGACAGGACAGGACAACTGGACAGGGTACAAAGGCATGTCCTTATATGGGTAGACACTTGACTGGCATGGCAGAGGCCAGCTCACTGGTGCTAAGCTGTATGGCCTCCTATCAGTCGGGACACAGGAGCAGCCAGATCCAGGGCACTTTGTGGATGACTTCCAGAGAACAGACCGGGATAAACTTTGTGTGTCTGTGATGTGTGTAAAAAACTATTGTGGACATTTTGCGAGTGTCAAAACCATGCATGTATACGTTAATGTCCGTGTGAGTTGCAAACGTGGATGCCGGGGTTCATCTGAGTCACATTTATGTCGTCACGGAATTGACTGACTGATTGACTCATATAAGGTGGAAACCACATTGGTCTGGAGAAGCTGCCTGCAGCATCTGATTGAGTAAATGAATCACACAGATTGAAATAGGCAGTCTGAGCTGGAGTGAGCTTCACTTGAGCTGAGTGACTCTGGATGTAATGTAAGTTTTAAATTGCTGTGCGTGTGTGTGTGTGTGTGTGTGTGTGTGTGTGTGTGTGTGTGTGTGTGTGTTTGTGCGTGCTGTCCTCCGTGTGGTAGTGTAACAGACAGAGAGCAGTGTCTCTGGGAATTTCGTTGCTCTAATAACATCTTGCCATTGAGAGGCTAATGAAGCATGTCTGCTTTCTTCATCCTGACAGAGAATGAGCGGGCACACACACACACACACACACACACACACACACACACACGCACGCACGCACAGAGCGATGCAGAACAAGAGCTCTCTGGAGGTCACTATGCAGAATCTGACTTCACATATCTTTTGTACATCTGCAATAGAAAGAAAGAACGTGAGGCGAATCAAGCAAAGAATGCCAGTATCCCAGCGGTTTGTCTTGCTTCAACTGTAAGGGTCGGTGGGTTTGTGCTGCTTAGACCTCAGGATGCCTCCTGTACTGCCCGGGGGGCCTGTTTGAAGAGCAAGAGCTGATGAGCCTTCACCGTGAAGCCACATAGTAGTTTAACGGTGCAACTAATACGCCAAAGTTCCAGAGTCGACCCAGCCAAAGTAGCAATTCCACGGAACGGTAGATTTCTATTAATTAAATCATAATTGGGTTTTATATATTTATTTGGTGGAGACATTGGCAGGGAGAGGAGTAAGATTAGGCAGAGATTTGCATGTAAAATGTACGAGCTTCATTACACTACCTTGGCAAAGACGGAATAATTCGCCTGCCTGCGGGGCACACAGATGGCTCTGTATGTTTGCTAATTTGCTCTCCTTTCAAGGTCATTAGTTCTGTTTGGGGAACCATCGAAAAGTTTATTTGAGGTGGGTAAGTTCCTGAAATGTTTGCAATGTGACAGATCCTTTGTTGTAGGACTGAAGATTAGAAGCGAACTCCAACATCATCAAGTATCAGAACAATGGAAATCTTCACGATGTAAAGGAAATGAAAAATAGAAATAAAATATTGAAATTAATATGAAAATGCATCAAAATGTAAATATAGACAGCACATATAATGAAAAATGTAGTTTTTGCAATACTGTCTATATAACTCATCGGTCATATGTAATATTTATTTTTCTTCACATTTTGTTCTCACCGACACTAATGAGCGCTGTACAGACATAGTGTACCATGTGTATGTTATCTAAACAGCATCCAGCCACGTCTCTCTAAAGCTCATAACTCAGTGGAGGTCTGGAAAGCTGAATCAATTTTTCAAAGTGCAATATTCACCATTTTCTCTTTCCTCTTTAGACAGGTCCTGTTTAGTTTTCTTGTGCAGGAAATGAGTTTTGACATAATGGATTTTTTGCCCAGCATTACATAAACACTGACAGCACTGGCACAGTGTGCCGCGCAGGTTGCTATGGCTTTGTTTGCCCAAAGACCTACCGGCCCTCATGTCACTCAAATCTGGCTGTAAATTATCTACATTACTTTTTATTTTATTTTCAACATTTATTACAAACAAAATATTTGCCTGTCAGGGAGCTAGACAACTTTTTTGGCAATTACAAACCTGGTTACAGCGATTTAAATGAAAAGCACTGTAAATGCCATTCACTGCCCATTTGTTGCTACAGTATGTATTAAAAACATATGAGCAGAAAGTGTAAAGAGAAAATGTTTGAGCTGCAGGCCACACAGCTTGTTGTTGTGTTTCCTTTTCTTTGTGGTTTTGAGTCTGAATCATTGATGAGCAGAGTTTGATGACAGCTATCATTTCCAATATTGCCTTTGACATTTGACAGACTACTTTAAACAAAGACCGAGGATAAAACTGTGTAAAAAAATGTCTGAATCCACGAAAAATCAAAGCCGTGTCAGCATATTGTGCAGTTTGAAAGGAAATATATACATATGTGGCTCTAAATTGGTCACGTCTTGTCAGTGGAATTGATTTAAAAACCCAAGAACACAATAGGATTTGTTAACTAGAGAATAAGAGAGATAGTTGTGGGCATGTATCTTTTTTGTATGGCGCTACTGTAAGTGTGATAATTCAAAATTAGCATGTCGAATTCTCTGTCTTCCGAGATAGGCAATAGCAGTGTGTCTTATAGGGCTATGTTTCATTTAATAATGAAATAGACGAGGGAAAAAGTTTAATCAGCCTGGGTATTATTGAGGATATAGTGCAGACAGTCTTGCATAGTAGATATAGAATAAAAAAGAATCACTTTTATTACTATCTAACTGCAATTAGTTTAACCCTTTTATCTCTCACCATTTGTAACGCTATTTGGACCATTTCACAGAGCCTGGAAATTTGGGCAGTAACAGTGAAATTGATATAGTGAGGGAGATATCATCAGCCCAGAGGGAAGGGTCGGGTGGGGAGTGGGGGGCCCTGCTTATTTCACAGTCTGTCCTTATGGTTTAAATCCATCCAGCTAGTAGCCATGGAGGAGCCTCTATTATACAGTACCACATCATTTTCATCCGTAAATCTATCTATCTATCTGTATATCTGTCTTCCTGTCTGTCTGTCTGTCTGTCTGTCTGACTAATTGAGTGTTGCATTTCACATAAAAGTAATGAAACATCCTCAACCAAACATGGTCATTTAGGAGAGGTAGATAAACCGGCTTCACCTTTGTATAAGTTTTAACCCCACAAATCTTCACAGAGCGATACAACCAACACATCCTCGGCCTTAAGGACAGGTCTGTGGTTGACATGCCTTAATACAAAATATCTCACGTTCTTCTTCATGAGATTTAGGAGATGGAAATTAAAATACTCTCTTTCCAAATAATAATATGACTAAGACATCTCATTAGCATACAGTGCAGGGAAGAAGTCTTTAATGAAGGTATCAGAAGGATCTTATTGTCTGGGGATTAACACTTTCTTTTTCTTAAAAGCCATTATTCAACATTGACTAATGAACGTATTGTATTTATTTGTGTTATTTTTGGTCTTTTCTTCATGTTAATTGGCTGTTTTCATATTTCTTCTTTTTGTTTTTTTTTCAAAATAGGGCATTGCAATTACTTCATTTTTTTGCTGTATAATTAGAGGTTACATTTATTTGTTTATTTCAGTGCAACTTTAAACTTGAGATTGACAACAACTGAAAAATATATTGGAGGCGTAGTTATTGATATGATATTTTCAGACCCTTGTAAAACGAACAATAAAAAAGAAAAGCGTGGATTTACAGTAAAAAATATCGGGTTGTTCATAAGACAAATGCAACAAACAAACAATTGAAATATAATTGTGCATTTTAGCGAAGAAAGCATTTAATAATTTAAATAATTTAAGTAAAATCTGGTGATTCATTTCACTCTGAAATGAATACAATGAATATTTGCAATTGTAAACAGAGGGTGAAAATCATATGGTACACGGGCAGAGAGTGCCTAACAACAAGTTAAAATGGATGAGAAAAAGAAACTACCAAAAAAAGAAGACAATTTTAAGACATGCCCGTATCTGTTTTGTATGTGGCAAAGATATAAGCACGACAATGCACATCAAGGTGTCCTTATATAGAAAAAGATCTTGGCAGAGGAAAGGTACTGTGACTGCCACACCAGGGATTAATCAACACAAAAGTTCTAACTTTGAACCTAAAATAGCTAAAAGTTATTTTGTCTTGTTTGCCTCGAACTGCCGAAACAGGAAGTACGGCAATATTTTAACACTGCCCTGGCAAAACCTGACCGGTTTAAATTTCTCCAGACCTCTGCTGTTCAAGCTGAAGGTGTGAGATTGGACGTTCGGGAGTGTAACACAAATGACAAGATTTGCAACTCTTTCACCAAGTGAGGAGAATGTGTCGCGATCATTGGCAGGGAAAACGAGCAAGGCTCGGTGCCACATGGCCAAAAACTGTGAGCCCACTGTTGGCAGCGTCGGAGGAGATGGCTACCTTCCAGTCGTCACTCAGGGCTGAGTAGCTAGAAAAAGCCTACTACAATATGAATTAAGAAATGTGAAATTGTGAAAACTGATCTTGAAATTGCACACCAAAGTTAAAATTAATAATAATAACATTACATTTTGAGGCACAGCATTTAATTTTATGTAGTGCCATAAAAATTCAGTGTCTGAAACAATTCAACAAATCATTTGTTTAATGGTCCTGCTTTCAGTGGTTCAGCGGTGCGTCGCAAATTTTAATTTACACAATTCAAATGTAATTTCTGCTGGCACGATTCTCTTCTCGCTTCGTACTGTAGAAGCCAACTGATATATCTTGAGCTCGTCTTTTGCTATTTGATATAGCCATTGAAACATCCACTGCTCAAAGCGGAGGCTGAACCAATCATCAAACTAATGAATTCAATGACATCAATGAGCAGCAGTGTTGATAATTTGCATCGGACTAGCTGAAGGCCAACACAATTGAATGCAAAGACATTTTTTTTAGGCCCTCTGACACCTTAACACCTTTAATCCAAACAACAACCTTTTCTTCTTCTTCGTCAGACCTCCAGCATGAAATAAACCACAGCTGTCTATTCAAACGTATTTAGTTTCTTAATAGATTTATCAAGGATCAGATATCAGAGTGCAATCGGAAATGGCAAAGCAAATCATGACCCAGTCATATTTGTCTGAAACTGGGAGTTGTTATCCTTGTGCTTCCTAAATATTTTTAATTTTCCGTTCGGGAAACTCCCCTGACTCCTTGTTACTGGGAAATATATAGTACATAGTGATTTATTCTTGTCTGGGGTCAGATGTTAAAGACTGCACAAACTTCCTGGTTTGTGAGTGAACCATAAAAAACAGCTCTCACAAACCTTTGTTTAAATAAATGAAAAGACAATACTAAACAAAAAGTTAATTAGGCAGTCTATATCACTCTATATCTATTTATACATTATATTTTTATTTCAATGCAAATGGTTTTTGGTATGTGTGTATGTGTATGTGTGTGTGTGTGTGTGTGTGTGTGTGTGTGTGTGTGTGTGTGTGTGTGTGTGTGTGTGTGTGTGTGTGTGTGACCAGCCAAGCTCTAATGGCTTTGTGTGTGAGATAGGCCAGACTGTACTGCTCTGACAGTGAAAAGAGGATAACAGGAAGATGAGGAGCAGAGAGAGAAATAAAGAGAGAGGGAGAGAGAAAGAGAGGGGCACTCAGATACTCATTAGTCACCAGACGCTATCTGGAGTGTGTCAATAGAGTCATGTTAGTGGGGTGTTAAAGCATTGACCAAGATACACTGAGAGAGGCAGAGAAAGACAGGGAGAGGGGGGAAGAAGGGAAGGATAGCGAGAGCTTCCCCACCATTGCAGCACCTGTCACACCTTGAGATAATCATCCATCATGCCTCGCCGGTGACTGGAGAGTGTGTGGTCCTTTTTAATGGCCGCCATTGACACGATTCGTCTTCTCCGCCACCCACAGCCTGTCACCAAATTGCTGCTCTTGCAGCAGGGATTCATTTCATTGCACCTGTGCTAAGATGAGATGCGTGCATTCTTGCCTCTAAGAAGTTTTGCCTAAAAAGGTGTAATTCCTATGTGTTGATAGAAGGTAAAGAAAGTAGTCATTTCTAATGTCAAAATGTTGTCAACTTGGGAGGTCCACAACTGACAATGTATGACAAACAAGTATTTTAAGTTCCAGTATTTACTCTGCAATAGCAATACTTGATTGACTGATAAACGGGTACCAAAAAAATGGCACTTTAATGAGACAGCTTTTAATTTGACAGCCAACTGACATTGAACTAGCTTGCACTTCTCATCTGAATTATTATTTTCCAACTAAAAAAGAGCTCTCAAGCTAAAAGCATAAGTTATACGATTTCTAAAATAAATCTGAGTCTGATGAGCGAAAGAAGCTGGGCCGACAGGTGGAAAAGCTATGAGACCATGTGAATGAATAGGCACAATGTCCCCCCACTCGCTGTAGATCCCTGGCCTTCACACAAAGACACTATTGTTTCTTACAGACCGAACTCTGACTTAACACAGGTCTAGCTTGACACCACAACAGTGTATTTGTAGAAGCATGCACGTCCAAACGTGTGATTGTTTGCGTGAGCATGTGTTAAGTGTACACATCAAAGTCTTGGCTCACGTGTGATCCTATGCTCTCTTATGCACATTACTGTAAACCTGTAGCGTGAATGTAAGGATATGTAACTCACCGGGATCTCACCAGGTCTCCTACTCCGCATGATGGCTCTTCCTGGGGAAACTGTGGTAAGGTGAGCTCAGACTTTGGAACAGGCGTTAATAGCGCATCTAACATGACTAGATGTCCCATGGTGCAGCTGGGCACGCGAACGGAAGAGGCCTAGCTAATGGTAGGACCCCGGTGGGAGGGTGGCACGCACCCAGGGCCTCTGGCGGCCCTTTAATAGAGGACCATGGAGATGCCTGCCTTCTGTGGTTTCTGGGTTTTAGATGATTCTAGTTTCAGGTGACATGCCTCATGCTCTATTAGCAGACTCTTCCGACCACAGTTTTCTTTGGCAGCCACACAGGTTCAGACTGCAGCAGCTCTGAGCAAGACTAGTTTTCCACACGCCACCTTTCTCCTGCTCCATCATATACACACATACACACAAATAAACGTATGCAGACACAAACCCACACATATGCGTTGGCAAACCAACACATACAAATCAAAATCTCTATTTCATTAATATATACAGTACGAGACACATAATCAAACATAATCATGCACAGACACTGACAGACAAGCCCCTCCATTAGTCTCACTGGTAAATAGAGGTCTGTTGATGTACATAGACAGGTAGGGAGTCCAGCACACAGACATCTATATATTTTGTCTGAGCCAATACTGTAAGTCGGCCTTGACATGGTGGCAGTAGAGGATTTAGGCTCCAGTGGTGTTTGTGAAGTACAGAGCTGTGTCCAAACATCCTGCTCATTCCTGTGAAGTGGTCGGATGCTGGTCCCTCTCTCTCTCGCTGCCCTTTTTCAGCACTCTGGCATGCGTTCCGGGTGGCATCAGGTCTCAGGTCTCAGTCAAAGGGCTGTCTGCTTGACTCCTGCTATGCTTCATTCTCTCCTTTCACCTTCTCTGACCACTTCTCTGTCTGCCTCTCAGCAGAATCATTCAGATGATAATTTTGCTCTCTATTTCAGGGGGGTCCTGTGACACTCAATAATGCTAAAATGAAGCCAATGTGTCATCTTCTGCGGTTTGCATGGAAATCTACAGAGTAATGTGAAATAGAATTCTATCTTCTGTTAGAGTGCTGACTTTTTTCTTTTGTCATTGTGACAAGTGTATTATAGCACCATATTTTACACACACAAAGGCGCTCTTTGTACCGTTCAAATCACAGTTCCTTAAGTTATTGTTCAGTGATATTGTTTGGTGATGCATACGAGTTTTCCACTAGTGATGTCTCAGTTATCATCTCGGCTGGATATTGGCTTTTGAGGGAATTTTGTACAATGGTATTGTGAAGCCTTCTCCAGTCATTCTCAATCTGCATTTGTTCAAAACTTTTCCATGTGTTCAGTTTTGAAAAGAGCAACTTTAATTATGAAATAAATGGCACCCTGAATGACAGTTGCACAGTGTTTCTGGCGTGTGATGTACATATGGACATCAAGAGGTTTGCTGAATCAACTAATTAAACCAACAGGACAACTGCCATATTTGTCACAGGGTAAAAAATGGTGTCCAGTGTAGTGTCTGTTTACACATGTCAAAACATCTACTTGTTAATTTTTCAGGCAGTGCGTAAGACAAACAATTCAAGACCAAACGGCTGTGAGTGAAAAAGGCATTTGGTCAATATACAGTAAAAGCTCCTTAGCCCGTATTCCTGAGGCTAAATGAAAGAGGATGTTATGCTCTATCAATTGCTCAATACACATAGCTTGTGACTACTTTATTTCAAGTATAAAAATAATTTAGCCTTGATTTACAATTTTTTTCTCCAAACCTTTTAACTGATAGTTCTTTGAATAGGACCTGTGCATTAAATCCATGTCAATCACTCGTGAAGGCATTCATAATGGATCTGGCATGCTGTGTATTGAAACCATTTATCTCAAAAGCTGATGAGAGAGACATCGGTGTATGTTCTTTGATGTAAAGAGAGATCAGTTTGACAACGTAGAGGGTATTCATGAATCAATGCACTGATATATGCCTGTTTATGTCTATGTGCTGTATAATCCGCATGGAATCGAGATTTTCAACAGAAGATATTTTCATCCGGGATGATCTGATTTTAATGAAAGCTTCCGTCACTCATGAGGCTAACCTGTGTCATTTTTTATGTATACTGTGGCTTGAGGGAAAATGGCTGGCGAACAAGCCTATAATGTTCAGGTGAGACCAAGCATTGAGAAGAAGGAAAACACACACACACACACACACACACACACACATACCAACACCATGCATTTGTATAGTCATTCTTAGTTGTTGCATGCACGATATACTTGTTATACTGTCACTGATTCTTGAGAATTTGGATAAAACAGGTTTTAAATTTGAAAAACAAAATGATTTATTGTTAAGAACGTATGTGTTTATAGAACAAGGTCTCAGCAATGGAGCAATATATCTGGGCAACCTCCTGATTTTGTCATTTTTTCATAAATGATGTCATTGCTTAGTATCATGCAACTTTCATCATTAGCATTAAATATAGAAAATAATAATTGTGGACATAAAAAAATCACATTTTTTATTTCAAATAGACATTTACTTCAATACATCAACTGCATTGGAGGAACATATTGTAGTCGTATTCATTTAAAACAAAGAAAGTTCCATCTGACGGTGGTGACTGAGACCTGACGGTGGTGACTGAGACCTGACGGTGGTGACAGTGGCCTCATTACAACAAACTATTTGTTATGTACATGTTATCCTTCTGTAAATATTAACAATGGCGAACGGCAAGATAAAAACTACAGTACAACTGCAATGTTTTAAGCAAGACATAAAACCTGACGGTGTTGACAAAAACACACTTTTTGACATGTCATGCATGAGTTGTTTACAGCAGCCATCTTGTTTTCCTCTCTGTTGCTAGCTGCCTCTAGCCTTTACTTAAAATGCATACATTTATGTCATAATATAAAATAATTATTTCTATACAAAAGAGACAGTGTTGACACATCATGGTTGTGACAGTAGCAACATCAATAAATATGTAAAACTTCTTTAAAAAAATAGCAAACTTACAGGAGCCTGAATGCTCTTGTAGCATTGAGCAGATGTGGAGGGTGGACAGCGAGTCATGTGGTAGCCTGATTGTATTGCTTTTTTTATAAATATCTGACGGTGTTGACAAAAACCTTGGACACATTTTGAGCAACCATAAAATAAAGTGAATATATTTCAACATTCATTGCTTTTAGTTTTAAATAAATATTGGACTCTTTCATTTGGTATATTATACATTTTGAATGAGAGAATGACAATCTCTTGTCTGGGGACAACTGATTTTCTGGGTATATCATCATCATATAATCATATCATTTATTAAATTAAAGACAAACATATGGAATTTTTTTTACATTTGTGCAAAAGACCCTCAGATGATCAACCCTGATTATTTTAAATGAGAAAATGTTATTGCTTTTTAATGGAATTAGCACTTTCCTTAGTGGGACATGTTTTATCCAAATTCTCAAGAATCAGTGACGTATTAACGATAGATACTTTCCTTACAAACAGTATATTACAAGCAGTACACTTGTAATATAAATTGACCGCCTAATATGCAATTCAAACACCAACCTCATTACGAAAATAGCCCAACATTTTCTAAAAATAATCATCACTTCAACTATAACCAAGCGCGTTTGCTTTGAACGTGGCCAGCGTGACGGCTCAGCTGACCAAAGAGAAGCCCGACCAGCTGGCTCACGTGACATCGACCGTGTTATTTACATTCAGCTCATGGCGAGCTGTTTGCTGAGAGGGATAATTTGACAGTCAGATAAACAGACAGACAGACAGACGGATAAACAGAGTGTTGGCTACTGACAGAGATCTCACTGTCAGTCTCACTGCTACTCTGTTCCTCTCTCAAGCCCAACAGCCACGGGGCAATATTTGAGCAGACAGTCACCAAGTCTTCCAAATATTGAACAACATGCAGTAGCTGTTTTCTTTCCAAGTGATTTTTGGACTCGCTGTCTCTGTTTGCTTCTTCTTCTTCTTCTTCTTCTTCTTCTTCTTCTTCTTCTTCTTCTTCTTCTTCTTCTTCTTCTTCTTCTTCTTCTTCTTGTGGCGCAATGCTGCAGGACAAGGGTGGCTTTAACAAGCCTCTCCCTTTCATTTATTTCTCTCTGTTGTCCCTCTTTCTATATGTCTCTTTTTATCATACTGTTGGATTCAAAATAATCGAAAAAGTCATTTTTTATCTCGTTATTTACTTCACATTATTTACCTTTCATGAGAGTAAAATTACCTATAGTGACAAAAGCTATGCCAATAAAAGTTTACTTGCTGCAGGAACATGGGGAAAATACATTTTCTCAACATATACATTACAGCTTTGATGTACAGTTTTTCAGAAGTATTGTACTTACTTACTATTAAGTAACTTTAATTAACCCCCATATATGATATGTCATGGCAGATATCTGTCTTACAGTATTCCTAGCATAGCCTAGTGATAGTTTTGCAATATCAGATGGTGTCGGTGCTTGTCTTTGTGTATCCATTGTGTGGCCATTTGTACTGTTTGTGTGTGTGTGTGTGTGTGTGTGTGTGTGTGTGTGTGTGTGTGTGTGTGTGTGTGTGCACACATGTGTGTTCAGTGTTCTGCGCCTGCTAGATCCAGTGACGTTGTCACACCTCTCTTGGTGTCCTGCTGTGTTTCCCGCGGCGTCCTGAGGTCCTGGATGCTGTCTTAGTATCACTGCTGAGGATGGTGGGCGTCTGGCACAGATAACACTCTGATAGCTCAGTGATGGACAGCCGGGAAACTTTTTTCCCTTACTCTCCTTTCCCCATCCCCCAATGAACACTATGACAACCTGCTGTAAATGGAGTTCTGTGTGTGTGTGTGTGTGTGTGTGTGTGTGTGTGTGTGTGTGTGTGTGTGTGTGTGTGTGTGTGTGTGTGTGAGTGTGTGTGTGTGTGTGTGGTGTGCGTGCGTGCGTCTGTGTGCGTGTGCGCAATTGCACTTATGATTGCAGGATTGGGTGGGGGTTGGACTTTATTTGAAAGTACATTATAAATTGAAATTTTGCCTTGAAAAACCGTTGAAATGAAGAAAACAGTCTCCATGAAACTCGAAGCAGCGGGATATGAAAGACAAAAGAAAAAACGGCCATACATAAAACAAAGAACTTTTAATAAGAAATGCGAATTAATTTTCCTTTTTATTGCTCTTTCTTTTCCCTTTGTATTAGCGGTTTTCTTCCTTTCTCAATTATATCACAAGTTCTAATGCTGCTGCTTAACTTGCTCCTATGTTTTCAGTGGTTGTTTCATTATTCACAAATGTCATTGGCATTCTTTTTTTCCCCTTATGGTGGCCTGTGGGGGAAAGGCTAATATCTTGTGTGTCAATTCGCAGCATGAAACTTTTAGATCTATATAAGGTTACTCAGAACTTATTTTCTAAGAGAGAAAGGAAATCCATTATTTATGAACATATTCCCAGTCCATGGCTAATTGTTTATTTTCTTCACAATTGCTTTGATGTAACCAGCTAGACACTTATAGAAGTCTGTCGAAAGCTGGAGATTTTCTATTACACTCTTTTAAATATATGATTATTATGTGTCATTCCACTAAAAGTTGTTTTTAGTTCAGTGTTTCCCACATAAGGATTAGAGTAAATTAAATAGATATTGTCTATGTCCTGCTCTAAAAGGTGCCACTGTGATTTGGAACCTTTGTAGTTTTTCCCTGGCACTGCTCGCAGTAGTGTCCTTTATCTTCAATGTGGTAAGAACCCATTTACTTCCTTTGGTTGTGCTTGTAAAACAAAATAGAGAAATCACTCGCCTGGCACTGAGTAAAATAACAGAAGTTGCCTTTTGAGTGAGCTGGGCGGAAGGCGCTGTGTTCTTCACGGGGCTTTCTGTAATTAAGCGGGCTGCACATTCCTCAGTTAACATTACATCTCAAGCTGCCTGATCAGCACTCTGCAGTATTTAGAGAAGTTTAGGGTGGGAGCGGACACCCAAGCCGCAGAAGAAATCAAACGGTCTTAAAATCAGTTTAAACTACAACAAAGAAAGTGGCCCCCCCTATAATTAGATTAGGGAAACATAAAACATAAAAAGAAGGCAGGGTTGTGTTGATGCACCCTGCCAATTGAACGTCTATATGATGCCCTGCAGTTGGGCTGTTGGATAGTTTGGGGAACAATAGTAGTAATCCCAGTGTGGTTGTTCTATACTTTGGTATTGTTTTGAATTACACTAAATAGCTACTGGATAAATTGCAAAGAGGGAAATTATACATCACTCTTTAAATAGTCTCCCATGCTGGTGATGCTATTTCTTACTAAATATAAAGTATGTCTTTTATGTCAATGTGGTTAAACTTGAATTAATTGCTAGTCAGATAATTAACAGGAGATGAGCTTTTTAAGAAATTCATATTTCATAATATAATATTTGTATGTTGCATACATTATATTAATTGCATGGCATCATACTTGCACTGGACAAAGTTTTGTAAAAGCAAATAAGTTATTACCTTACTTGCATGTTACCCAGGTTACTGTGCTATGTTCTCCACACAACCTCTCAGGTATGATCGGCTCTATGTACCAGCCTGCTCCACCTGTCTAGACTTAACGTTCCCAGCTGGCAGGCTATAGGGGAATGGCCTCCTCACTGAGGCTTTACACAGAGCCATGTCGTTCAAATGCCAGGGTGCCCAGTGGCGGGATCTGTAGCTCTGTTCTGGATATCAGCTTTCATAGGATCAAAGCACTGGCAGCGATATCCTCCCCCTCATCAGCCGAGCAGCAGTGCAAAGACCCAAGGGATATGATCGGCGGAGGGAAGGAGGGGAGTGAAAAGAGGGAGTGAGGGAGAGACAGACAGACAGACAGACAGACAGATAGACCTAGAAGAGAGAGAGAGAGAGAGAGAGAGAGAGAGAGAGAGAGAGAGAGAGAGAGAGAGAGAGAGAGAAAGAGGAGGGGTGAAGGAGGCTGGTGAAGAGGGGGATGGTTTAAGGGATAGGGAGATGAGAGCTAGGTTAAGGGCCTGCAGGGCTGGGGAGGACGGGAGTGGGTGAGAAAAGAGTTGGAGGATGGAGAAGAGGGTTGTTAGGGATGTTTGAAGACAGCGGGGGAAGTGCTGATGGGAGAGCGATGCAAGGAGTGCAAGAAGGGGGGGTGAGAAGGGATACGAAGGCCGGGCGATGTGTGTAAACGAGACAGATACGGCAGGCTCATCAACATATAGGGCCTGGGTCTCTAGATGGAGCCCTAACAGCTGAGTTTCCCCCAGCACAACGGCATCTGTGCATCACCCCCCCCCCCCCCCTTGCCTCACCTACCTTTCACCACCCTTTACGCCCATGAGTCTATTTACTCACCCGCTTGTTTGCCGAGAGCGACAGCATACCACCCCTCCTCCACCAACAGGGCCCCCTCCACCCAGACACCCTCCGCTCCAGCTCCTCTCCCCCCTCTTCCTATCCCCTCATCTTCCTTAGAGATATGAGGAACGAGGTGCAACACTTTACTCTTCCTGCTCTCCTCCCTCTCTCCAGGCGCTTTTTGATTTCTCCTCTCACCTCCTCTTTTTCTCTTCCTCTTTCATATCCCAGAGTGCTTCTTTTCTTCTGTTCGTCTCTTCCGATCGCGAGTTCTCCTCAAGGTATCAGTGTGTGGTATAGAGTTGTGGCGGAGTCTTTTCTTAAAAGTGCCAGCTCATTAAGGAGTGGGAGTGTTTGGATATGCGTAGTTTGTATTTTTAGTGTGTTTGTTTGTGCCGCTGTGCCGGGCTGTGTTCTCGGTTCACCGTGTGTGTGTGTGTGTGTGTGTGGCATGTGTGCGTGTTGGGTGTAAAGTAGAGGTAGGAACAGTGCTGAGTCTGATTCTTTCTGTTCCACCGTGGCGTTTGGGAAGCACAAACTTTATTCCTGTATAGCGGTAACATCTGTTTACAGTGTCGAACATACTGAACACCAGGCGAGGTGAAACAACAAGATGTTTATAAATCTTACTGCATAATGTAAGGATGTTATGCTACAGTAGATGCTGTTGATTCAAACTTTGTTGCAAACCCACGTTCTTATTATAGCTGTAGGAAATATAGCATAAACAAAGTGATAGCATAGACAAACATGTACTGATGATATGTTGTTTTTGACATTTGTACAATGAGAAGTGACCTAATAAAAAAAAAACTTAAAAAAGTAATATGTTTTGTCTAATATTTTAACCAGAAAATTGCAAATATACATATTTTTAATGAACTTGTAATGTTATTTTGGACACTATGAACTCTCCTACTGTCAATGTATTACGCTTACATTTTCTGTATATTGTGATAAGAACAGTTTACAGTGTAAACTTTACACAGTAGGTATCGTCCACATACATGCATTCTTAATGAGGTGGGAGAAACAACTGTAGTCTCATTTACATTACATATATAGTCTTATGTATTTTGTCGTCAAAGTTAAGTTTTACTTACTTTTCTTTTCTTTGTTTATTTTCATTCAAAAATACTTTTTTAACCATGTCATATTTAACCATTTGTCCATTACACTCCATCCTGGGAATTGCTTTTAAATTGCACGGTATACTGTCCGTCTTTGAGAAAATACCACACAATGACGATGGGAAGTATTTCAGTGACATGCCGTCATTCACACAGGCGGGGACACTGGAACAGCAGCAGCAGCCTACGTGCACGCTGCAGAGCGTTCACCTTCAATGTGTGTTCTTGTTTAAGACAGCGACTGTCCAAGGTAGGAGAAGAACTAGTTCCAGAAAGAAAATGAATCAGTGAAGTGTATTGAACTTATTATAAGGGGAAGTCAGTAGTGAAGGTATTTTTTTATTTATTTTAGCTAGACCCTCCACAATGTTATTAATATTTTGACATTTATTACCCTCTCATATTATATTTCAAAATACTGAAAACCACAGTAGTGAGTTTAATAGTAGGCTGACATTTGACATTTAGAATAATATTTATGTTTAAGGCTCAAACCTGCGCCAAACTCTCACTATACACGCAAAAATGGGCCTGAACTGGCACCGGGATGTAAATAACCTCGGGCTCTGTCGGCTTTTGGCAGAGTCGGTTGACCATATATTAGCGAGCAGACTCAAAATGGATGTGTCCGTGTACCCAGTTGCTGTCACCTTATCTCCTAACACCAGATAATATTACACACACACACACACACACACACACACACACACACACACACACACACACACACACACACACAGACAAACACACAGACACACCAAGAAGCTTAGCTGCCCCAGCACAGCTCTGCACCCCAGCAACAGGCTGGCAGCTCCCAGTTCTGAGGTCTAACCCAGTGTGAATATGTGTGATTATGTGTGTGTGTGTGTGTGTGTGTGTGTGTGTGTGCGTGTGTGATGTAGTCTACACCATGAATATTTCAGCCTTGACCCAGTTCCTCCATGCTAGGGATGTCCTGTCTTCACCAGAGGAGACGTGGTGTCATATATTCCAGGTGGTTAACTGAGTCACTGTGTGCACTGTGACATTTCAACCCACTTCCACTTAATTCATATGCAATCAGGATTATACTGTGTGTCAAACAATACTGTGCAGGCCAGTCCAGTGATGGATATTCATTATGAACAAAATGCCTGCTAGTGACTTCTATTAAATTCAAATAATACACGGTATAGACTGGTCCTTTGACTCATGTACAAAACAGTACGTATCTGTGAAGTAAAAGACCTACTGACTTCTGACATCATAGACTGAGGGCAATACATGCACGCTTTCTTTAAGTCGTGTACAAAGCACACTCAGACACAGACACACACGCACACACACACACACACACACACACACACACACGCACACACACACACACACACACACACACACACACACACACACACACAAACAGTGTACAATGAGATGCCTTAAGGTCTATCCTGTATGTGCAGAGTCTTCCTGGAAAGAGGAAGGTAGCAGTAGCTGGCAGGCTCACTGCTCTGGATCGATACAGGACTGCTTTTACTGCTGTTTGTGGACGCCTCCTCTCCACTGTGTTATTTTATCCTTCACTGAGCTCTGTTCATTTGTTGTTCATTTGCTCTGCTGTGTTGGTTCAATAAATCTTATATCATCTTTGTTTTCCCCCATTACAAATAGACGGCTCTCCTTTGCCAGGTCCTCCACAGTATGTCGGCTCGTCCTCAGCAGTTATTGTCTTTCCAACATTATCCGTCAGGCCCATCTGTGAGCTGGGAGAACAGATTTCATAAAAGCGTGTGATTTACAAAGACAATCAAATTTACATACACACATTACACATGCGAAACATACAACGCACTTTGAAACAATACATGACTGCATGCAAATGCACAGATACACACACCGCCCTCCTTCCCCCTGAACCTACGCACACACGCACACACACACACACACACACACACACACACACACACACACACACACACACACACACACACACACACACACACACACACACACACACATGCTATATCTGACCTGCCATAAGCCCCATTTAGGTCACATTCTGCCTGGCCACAGGTGGTCTTCCTGTCACAGCCAGTGGACCATGACCATGTAGGATTAGTTTGGAAAGGTGCAGCACCACAAAACACAGTTTGTATTAGACAGCAGACTGAGAAGCTTAGGTTTCAGTGAAAACAAGAGAGAAAGGTGGTACGATGTGGGACCGTATTGTAGGAGAGGAGACTGAGTTACTCTGTCCACCAGACTTCTGCAAAACAGAGGGTGCCAGGCCAGGGAAGCTGTCACTGCTCTCAATGCTGACAACCCCAGTGCCACCCGCCTCTGTTTGTGTTTTATTCACCAGCTTCCTCGTCATGGCAACCTGCTATGTTTCCTCTTCTCCTCACCATCCTTCTCCTCCCTGGTCTCCTACTCTCCACCTCGCCACCTCTTTTTTTCTCCATGTAAAGTGATTCTCCAGGTGGAGGTTGGCTATTTGGAAGCTTGTGGACTGGCAGTTGACTGGTACGCGGTTTCTCCCTGAACCCGCGCTCACCCGAGGGACTGAGGCCCAGGGGGCTCTTGAAGCTCAGCGTGGCTGACGTCCAGCATCTCCTCATCGAGAAAGACCGCCGCCTGGCCACGCTTAGCGCTCCCAGCTCTAGACAAAGGCTGCCATGTCCAGTAAATACTGTCACAAGCAGTTAGGAGTTACACTGATGGTTGATTAATTTGCGTGTGTCATTTCCCACAAACATTTGGGCGCAAACCAGATTTGCCTATGGAAAGAAATGATATGACCTTATTTGCCACCGTTCAGCAATTATCTGCCTTCTGTGTTTGGGTGTGTGCGATACGTGAGGGTGTGAATGAGCAGTACATGACAGTTGGATTTACCTCCTATAGATCAGTACAACAGTGACATTTCAATCTGTCTCTATTGCGTTGTCTGTGCATGTGTGTGTGTCTGTGTGTGTGTACCTGTGGAGGTGTGTGTTGTGGAACAGAAGATCACCTTGACTGTGGCCAGTCAGAGAGAGCCGTGGGCACTGAAACTGAGAAGGATGGGGTCGAACTGGCTCCCAGAAGGCCGTTCTGTTCAGCACAGCCGTCTGCAGCCCCCCCTTTAGACTTCCTCTCGCTCTCTCTCTCTCTCTCTCTCTCTCTCTCTCTCTCTCTCTCTCTCTCTCTCTCTCTCTCATATACACACATGCACACACGTCCCCCCTCCAGCTGGGAGGTCCCGAGAGGTAGTGAGGCTCACTGACTGATTAGGTCCCAGGTAAAGCACTGCCCGGGAGCCTGCTATAAAGCCAAAGTCAATGACGACGCTCACACGCGCACAATCACACACACACACACACACACACACGCACACACACACACACACACACGCACACGTACACACTCACACACACCCACACACACACACACACACACACACACACACACACACACACACACACACACGCACGACTACTGTGCACCTCTCCACACACGTTTTTACAGCACATGCACACACACATAAAGACTCACAGACATGCACATGCCTACTGTCTCTATCAGACAGCTGCTCATGCAGTCTGCTCACCACTGGGATTTCCCTGTATTGTATGATATAATGATATTATTCCCTCTATTTGCTGGGTAGTTAGGCAGCATGCCGGGCGGCTCACTTATGAAATTGGGATAAAAGCACAATGTTATTTCAGGATACGAAATGGCTATGGAGTGGGACCGATAGACAGACTTATTTGGACTCTCTACATTTTGTATCTGTTCCTCGTTTAATCGTCTCCTCTTCAGTCCTCTTTTATCTTATTATTTGTTCTTTCTCTTCTTGATGTCCTCGCCTCTAAACGTTCTTTACAATAGTCTTTCCTTTAACAAAAGCCTTCACAGCACTGTACCCACATTTATAAACCATGCACCACAGTGCAACGCAGGAAGTTACTGGACAATGGCGGCAGCCCCCTCCAATCCACAGGCAGTAAAATGTCTACGATTCTATTCTCTGCTTGCTGCCATTTTACACTCTGTCAGCCTGTTAGTAGCTCTGTAGTTCGAAGCTCAGACCGGAACCCTCCAATGCTATTTCCAGCCCTTTTCTGAAAACCCGCTATTGTGGAGGTATAATTACAGGCCTATATGCTGTGCTTAATTCTCAAACAATAGGGTATACTTTTACACAAGGACATGAAATTACTCTCCATTCAGAACATGCTTGACTAGACAACAGAACTCTTCATGTTCAGAGGGCATTTCTGCTGCTGTAACGATGCTGTGCAAAAGCCAGACTGCAAGTCTCTTCCTGTTGTTCCCTCTCATTACTTAAATGTTCGCCTAACGCTACACTGTTGATGGCAATGATGATTCAGGTAGTGTCTGTGTGTCTGCTTTTTTATTAGTCAATCCTAGCGTGAAGTTTTGTGTGTTTTCAGTAAAAACAAATCCAAGTTGCAAACGACAACGAGCCTTCGTGGCAGATTCTGCTTTTTCTTTCTAAATTATTCCCCTTTCTAACTTTCATTTGTGGAACAAGTTGACAAAGTTTCCTGATTAATTAGTAACCACAAGCAACCGTCATTGGAATTAAATTTCACTTTTTACATTCCGTGTTTCTCACTGTCTTTCCTCTGGTTTATTTTTTTCTCTTTCCACAGCTCTGTTGTCCCTCAGTGGTCGTAGCTGTGTCTGACAGTGATGGTGTTGTTCCCCTGTTCTCTGTTGGCCTTCTCCTCCGACAGGCACCCAGCTCCTGACTCCTAATTGGTGGTAATGCTAGCAGCATCTGGTTCTGGTGAGCGTCTTTGTCGACGACGGCGGTTATCCAGCCGTTTGACAGCTGGTTGCCATAACGTCATCACCTTGGCGACAGACTGGACTCTGGCGCTGTTCTGGAGTACCTGTCACTCAGCATTACTAGCCGCCCTCACAGAAGAGACAGGGCATTTCATGCATCCAAGAAATCAGGCACTTTTTGAGAGTGAAATTTGATAATGAGCTTATTTCAGCCCCTACCACAACACAACACAGCAAACAGCCCCTTTAGCTCTCCATGACTAACCCCAGCCTGTGGGAAAATAACTAATATTTTAGGGGATGAATTATATGGCCTGTTAACTTTAAAAGGTTCTGTCGACAGCGCATAGTGTCAGAATGTAGTTCATTCCATTTCTCTACTTTTCGCCGTAATATTCCAGCGTTACTAACGATAGGGAAAGCAGAAACCTCGAAGAGAGAACGGTAGGAGAATTAAATCTTTGGGAATTCTCTCTTTTTCCCTCGTCTCTCTTTCAAACCCCTACACTCTAGTCCTCTCTTCTTGTCTCCGCTCTCGCCATACCCCTGTGGCCACATCCATGGTATTCCAGGAATACTCAGGCTCGATGCTCGTTTGTGTGAGCCTTCAGTGCAAAATACTGGTGCAACTTCTGAAGCTGATGTAGTCATTGTTGTCTGGCTACAATTACTGTATTTGATGCTTAATTTGCACTGAAATAACAGAGTTGTTTCAAATTAAAGTACTGAATTAAAAGAAATCCGTATGTCTGTGAGGAACACATGCCATGCTGTCTTGATTAGTGACGGTAAATATTGCGGGGAAACTGCATGACATATAGATGTTATTTATTTGCATTAACTATATTTTTTCTGCACTTTGGCCAGTTTGACTAAATGTGAAATGTAAAATGAATCTTTTGAATCTGAAAAACAAGATTAGCGGGATAAAAACGATACGTCCCACAACTTGGCTCAAGGAATACATCCAGACTGTTTACTCACTACTTTAGCAGGATATGAACTGAAAATACATAAAAATCAAAATAAACTAAATATTACCCCTACCCCTTTTATGATTAATAATTTATGGACGCACGTCTTTACTCATATTTCTACCAGGATTGTCAGGAGTTAGACAAACATAGACGCATGAAAAGAAAAAAACTTCATAAAGTAAAATAAACATGCACCTCGGTTCCTGCAAGGTGGCACTCATTTCCACACATCACATCATATTTGCTGCTATTTCATATCCACGCATGAGCAAACACAGCGCTGGCCATACAGGAGAGGAGGCGGCAGAGGAGCAAACAGCATGAGGGCACCGTGTTCAAACTGTGGTGACCAGTGGCTCCTGCCTGTCCGTGGTCTCGCAGCATCGCCTCGGCCCCAGTGGCTCAATGCAGGTATTCACAAACTGGATTCCAGTGGCCACCGAAATACCTAGCCCAAATGAACACGGTGACTCTTCTAGGTAAATAGTGACGCGTGCCAAAATCTAAACTTTATAGCCTCTCTTTCTCCCTAATTATCTCTGTCTCATTTTCTAGTGCTCTCTGGCTTTGTTTCCCTCTGCAGCCTGCGCCAGCCTAAAAATGAACATGAGCATGCTGTGTAACAGACCTCACAACTCACATCCTGGAATTAAATGCTCCCAGTCAGTAATAAATGTAAATGCTGTGTTGGCGCTATTTTCTTCCATGAAAAGGAACTAATGATGATTTGGGGGAAGGTTTACTTCAAACCTACGTTTCTAAAAAGATTAATCGAATGACATTACATTGTGAAAAAAGAACAAACATGTTAAGCAATAGAGAGTAATTTCCCATCCTTTATTGTTAAATTGTGTAATTATTGTTCTACATTTAGTGTCTCACCTAAGTAGCTGTGGAAGCTGGAGGAGACTCGATGATTTGGCACAGCTTTAGCAGAAACAAAAGGCAAAGATGGGGCTACAGAGTAGGCAGACTGCTCATGAGAGACCAAACCAAACCACAGAGAGAAAAATCAAACCAAAGCACAGCCTTCTGAAACCAGACAGCCCTGTCTCCCTGCACGCCTTGGCTCAGATTGTACTTATTGTTTACTTGGCTGTTTGACTGATTGGTTTATTGGTTACAATCCAAACGGGGAGTGTAATGATCTGAAGTTACATGTTTTACGGTTTCAGGGAGTGTTTGTCAGTACTTAAAAGTTTGTTTTAATGCTGCTGCATGAAGGCAATTTATTAATCATCATTCAGTAATGAATTCATTTACTGTAGATCGGCAGGCCAGCAAACACCTTTGTTTACATTGCAAGACTACAAGGTGCATTACATCACTAGTTTTCATATCGACACACAAGTGTCGGACTTGACTTGTCGTCGTTGTACCGTAAGAACGTTTGAGTCAATCAATCAAAAATAAATCAAATATATTCCTCAGCAGTAGTGTTGCAATCTGAGCCTTGGCTTTCCTCATTGTTTTGTTAATTGAGCGACAATTTATATAGATTTAAATCAATATGTGTTTGCCATCTCAAGTGAAATATTTAGAAAAAAGATGCAATTTAATAACATCACTTTGAAATCACAGATATTGCAATGGGCGCTTTTCACTATTTTCTGATGTTTTTTTCAACTAAACAATTAATTGAGAAAATGATTGTTACTTGCAGCCCATGGACCCTGCTGCTGTATGTTTATATGTAATAATTATAACTGCAATTTCAACACTTTTTTGTTTACTTTAAAATGTGTTATTCTTCTGACCTTCTTGAAATTCAATAAAAGTATGTTTGACACAAATTAGGATTTGCACATTTGATGAAGGTGACATAAAACATTGGTATTACACCAAACAGGGAGATATTTCATGTTTATATGTTTTATTGAACAACAAAAATATGCCCTTTTTTTTGCCTCACCGACAAAGAAAGTTAAGTGTGTTATCTTACATAGTGACTGACATTACTTATATGTTTGGGGTCAGTTAGACAGAACTTTAGGGACATGTTCAAATTTGAATTTGAGGTGTTGGCAATTGTATTTCCGGACCAAACTCTTACCTTATATTATATAAACCTGCAGTAGGTTCTGGGTACCTGATATTAAATCAAGTATTTCTCATTAACCTTTCTGCATGATTTATTGGCTATGACATAAGTAGCGACTGGTGTATTTTTGTAGGAGCCTCGACATCGTCTGGCTACGGCAAGCAGTGGTCTACAGGCTTTCCACATTTATCGAGCATAATTGCTGCTTAAAGTCTTAAATTATTTATTATTGTGAGATCTGACAGTGCTGCTCAGAAGCAAATTGGGATCATCTTCCATGACCACCAAGGATTTGCAGATTGGAGGCAGAACTAAGTTTATTTCCTCCGCTCTGCTTTTATCCCTGCAAACGAAGCGTTTAAAAGGATCACCCGCGACAGATAACCACGTTACTGTACAGACGAATAACGCCGCTGCTCTTAAGATCCTGATTTTGTCTGTGGATTTTTTTCTCTCTTCCCTTCACCCCAGTCTAATTGTGCTGATGCTCTCCCTGTGGGTTTTAATGTTTGACACGGCGAAACGCTCTTAAATCCTCCACACTGCTCCCTCCCTTATGAGGCCCAGTATCTTAAAAGCAAAAAGGATGTATGTCTAATTCACAAATTTATCACTTCGCAAAATGATGCATTAAATGAGAGGAGACACGCTCTGATTTGAAATGCTGACTTTAGAAAAGAAGTTCTGATTTTCGAAATGAGTTTAGATGGGCTCCCCTTCACCCCTCACCCACCCGCTCGCCTCCCACGTCCTCTTGCTTTCTTCAGTTGTATCACTCTCCCTCCTTGAGATGGGAGGCCATGCAGCTCTCTCTTTGTCTGCTTCTCTTTTTCACTCTCATTTTCTGTCTCTCACATATACACAGACAAACACACGCGCACACACACACACACACACACACACACACACACACACACACACACACATATAGAATATAGTCTATTGCTTCGTTAAGCTGGTTGTGTTTGTACATATGTGTGTTTTGCATGTGTGCTTATGTGGCTGCATGCACATATGTGCAGCACTCTACGTACTGTACATACATTTCTTTAATTTTTAAGATTACGCTCACATGATTGCCTGCATGCAATTATCTTTGCTTTTGAGGACAAGGCGATAGAGATACTCCCTCTTTCACAAACCATGACTGATTATCATTTCTCTAGCCTTGAGAAACTCAGCACTTACATCAGTATCTGCTTAAGGCCGGTTTAACATATCAGACTTGTTGCAACAGACTGTCTTTGCCTTATATTGTTTATCAAGGACTTCCTCAGATGTGCTCCATGTTTGTTTTTTAGAACCAAGAAGAAGAAGAAAGGTTTATTGTTCATAGAAAGCATAAAATTCCAATTTTATGTAGCCCAAACACACAATCGTATTTAAACCTGGTGGAAGGGAAGGTGATATGATCAACAAATTCATTTGTGAAGTTATATTTAAAAGTCATGATTTTATTGACGTATAGTATACTAATGTTGTTCAATATACACGATTCACAAATGCATTATTTGTTTTTCATTTATTTTCTTTATTTTTATATTTTATATTCTCAAATTTGGCGTCGACAGAAAAGCTGCTCTCTGGAGTATTCTGAGCTCCCCAGAGGCTGAAACCAGAGGAGGCATTTTTGAACACAGTTCTAACAGCTTTTGAACGCAGCTCAACTGGCTGTGAGGCACTGTGGGCTTCGTCTCGACAGGTCAACCTGCCAAGAAACAAGTTTAAAGAGGAAAAAAAAGAATCGGTGTAAAAAGAGTAAATGTAAATGTCTGCTCAAGAAGCAGTGATCCCTGGAGATGTGTTAAAACAAGGGCGAGGACTAAACTGATGACAACTCCGTCCGCACGGCCTACACCGTGGAGGGAAAAAAGCAAGACACGCTTAGTTTTAAGAGCTGCTCTCTTGACAGTGTTAATGACAGTGTTAGGCTACTGGTGAAATCATGAGGGAGAAGAGTGGGAGTTGTGTTTGGACAAAAAATGATTTGCTCTTACTTAACCTTTTTTTTTATTACATTCTTTTCTTCACATTTATACGATCAAAATTATATGAGAAAAGTAACCCTTGCTGTCAGATATGAACTTAAAATGAACATATACAAATAATTTTGTCACAAGATTGTTGTTACATAGTTTAGATTTTCAATTTCTAATTTTAATGACTGATAATGATACGATTCAACATTTTCATATAATGTTGAACAGTTTTGAGGGGTTACTGCGATGTTGCCCATATGAGTCATGTCAGGGAGCTTTGTTGCATATCATCCTTCTTGTCTCTGCTGTCATTGTCTGTTTCCTCTACACTGTTTGATATAAAAAAAATAAATAAGGGAAATAGCACATAAATGATGGCCCTGTGACATGCTGTGTTGGAGGGCCCACTCTCCATCTTAAAACATCTATCATGCTTGTACAAAACACTGAATAACAATAAAACACATCTATACTGGATATTAGAGTCATTAGCAATTCACAATATACCACATTTTAAGAAAATATCATTCTGTATTTATTTTTTATATGAAATTTGCTTGCAGATATTATTATAAAATAATTCCTTAGTTGTTATTTTATAAATAGCGTAATAAGTCTAAAATTGTTCAGTGCTAGAAAGTTGTTGTTCACTCTTGATTTAGATGTAGATATCCTTTCAGTGTAAACTGCAACATGTGATTTATATATATAGATAGATAGTCACCACTTTATGAGCTTGTCTCACATCGTTGGTAACATGAGAAGACAGGGGGAGGTAAATGCTGCTTAGTTTACCAGCAGGCTAACTATAGCAATGCTAGCTTGCTAGGCTAAATTTACATGCTAATACTAAGCGTCCCCTCTGTTATTGCAGCCTCTAAGCAAATTCAGTTTTTCAGTTGCTTGGAAGTTGACTTTAAATCTTTGCATAAGCCTCAGCATGCTACCAAAACAATTTTATTTGTATGCGAACGTATTGCAGGGATGAACTACTATGAGGGGGAAGGACACTCAAGTCGCTCCAATATTGTTTCAGACAAGTAATTATATGTCAAACAATTTATTAAATAAGAGTAAATATTTACTTATAAGCTAATCATTTAAACATTAAAAATTTGAAAATATATTCTGCTTTGTAAATTGTTCTACTGTTCCCGTCACCAAATCCCTGATAAAAATAGGGCAAAAATGCTTCCAAAAAATAGGCTACTGGAAAACATCAAAACTAAATTATCCAGGAAACGTTTGTATTTCCAGCAATTTCTTAACACTGACCTATGGACATACTATACCAGTATAAAAGTGTAATATTTTTCAGAATTCCTGTCATCTAAATCGCACCTTCACAGAGCCATTACACACTAGTTATTTGTTTCCCTCCTTTTGGTTTGGTATATGGCGTAGCTGAGTGGATCTAATAAATGGTGCACAGTGTCAAGTTACCAGGCAGTCAGAGTTCTTTGGCTACTCACCAGACGTAAAGCTGTAAATCAAAGGGAGTCAGCAGATTACTGAAGCATGGCGCGTGGTTAGAGGCTGGCTGCAGGTGTGTGTTCTCAAACACAAGAGACAGAGGGAGAGAGAAATGGAAGAAAAGCCATAGCAGAACTGAGAGTGTACTTGGTAGATATGGTCACTTCCCTCGACTCTCCAGGTGCAGGATTGTGTTGTTGGGAAAAAACAAGGTCCCACATCCTCTCTTGTTCTTATTATTTCATATGAGCACAAGTATATGAGTGAGAGAAAATAAAAATATATGCACACATATATATTCTCCAAATGATCAGACCAAGGGACTCTTCTAAACATGGCCGCTATTTGGTTTGTGTTGTTTTTCCCAATTGATTAGAATACTATGAATCTATATGTGTTTTTCTACATACAGTATGTGTGTGTATGTGTGTGAACGAGTCCCAGAGGATGCATCATGCTCTGTGTTGCACACTGTTTCATCCCTCATTGTATGTGACTCAAACACTGCTGTTCCCTTCTGTGTTTATGCATCCCTCCCTCTTGATCGAAGCAAACACAGCCTCATTAGACCCAAACACACTCACACACAAACACATGCATCCATACATGGAAATATACAAGCAGTATACATAATGAACACAGCCTTAGAGTAGAATGACATCCTCCTCTCCCTGGGTTCAGAAGGTGAGGTTTACAAACCTATGTTCCCGTCAAAAGCCACAGAGTATAATTAAATATAACAGTTCTTAAAAAGCAAATGGACAATACAAGAGTGTATTTTGTATTGCAGTGAACAGTACTTTAAAACATGTTTGGTGTTCAATGCATCGACTACACACTCACACATCCATGGGAATTTCACCTGAACAAGAGATTAGTACATCTGCTTGTATCTTATAGATTTGCAAGTATACAGGCAGCTGGTGTATTCTCAACTTTATCTGAGACAAGGAGAAGTGAAAAAAAAAAAAAACCTACACCACCAGTCTCCATGAACCCACTGGGTATAAGGAACGGGTGGGGGAGAGTTTGAAGAGACTGTAAAGGTGAACAGGTGAAAGAGAAAAGCAGACAAGTGTAGCTTTGCATGCCACCTCTCCGCCCTGCATTGCTCCCCCCATCCCTGCATCACCTCGCCTCGGGGGGTTGAACAACTGCTCTTGAAGGGGGGGCAAGTGTTCTCTCTGTTCTTTCTCAGTGCCTCTGGGTGTACTACCGACTCTCACTACCCTGGCGATCTCCTGCCGCCTCACACTCTCAGACTTTCACACACACGGAAACACAAACACACGTACGAGCACACAAGCGCTATGCAGCATCTGAACCCTCTTCACTCTCTGCTCCCTCTCATCTTCCTATGTGGGGCTCTTTGTAGCTGCTGTGCCTGAGCTTGGTAAGGAGAACAGGGAGAACAAAGCGAGGGAAAAAAGAAGGATGGAGAAAAGAGGACTGAGGTGGTGGTGGATGAAGAGGGAATGAGAGAGAGAGAGAGAGAGAGAGAGAGAGAGAGAGAGAGAGAGCTAATGTTCACATCGCTTTGGGAGTGTCGCCCGTTGTTGCTCGCAGAACATGGGTCGGCGAGCGTTTGTGCGCCACAGCTTGATTCGGGGGTTGTACCCAGCTGCGCATGGAGACAGCAGTACGGAGATGTGGCAGAGACTCTAATTAGACGGGCCTAAGTGTGCTGAACTGAGGGAGAACCCTGGAGCGCCAGCAAACGCTGCTCAGCTCCCCTGCAAACAGAGCAGGAGGAGACCCCCAGCAGTAATTACAACATTACACAAACCAAGCAAGACACCTCCAGGAAGTTTTCAATCAGAAAAATCCTCTTCAACTCACTGGGGAGCTGAAGAGGAGTTGCATTCTATTAGCCTTCACCATAGGGTCCCTTTAAAGAAGTGGGGAGTAAGCTTCTTGACTAGGGAAGGTCATCCTGTTGCTGTAATGGTGTACCATCAACTGTGAATCAGCATTGTTGTCGAAAATACACTAGAGACTGCATCTCCGGGGAAAACTATAACATCTCAATAGAGATTAAATGTAATCGTTCCAACACTCATAATGGAGATAGATATACAACACACTTTTTACTTCACAAATACACTCTCCAATCTCAAATCTATCATACCTGGGTGATGAGAACATTAAAAAAGGCTGTTTGAGAAAGTGTAAGCTACTTTGAAGTGTCAACGTTACTGCCTGCCCGGAAATTAATGAGTGCCCAGTTAGCAAAATGAAACTTTGTGAATGGTTTTTGGTAGTTATTCAAGGAGTGCAATCTCCCTTTGATAAAAATGCTACTTTAATGAGAATATTAACAATTATATGGCATGGATGCTCTTTTGAATGAATGTTCAGCGCAGGTGCAGGAAGTTAGATGCAGTGTGTAGATGTCGAGGGGATCCATCTTTCATACGGCTGCTGCTTGTTGCAGTCATGAAAATGTTCTTTGTTGAAATCAGATGAGATCCGTTGCACACAACGTAAACAGACGAGTCGTCATCAGTCGGACGCTGAACTATATAACATGGCAGGACATGTTCTTTAATCCCTTGGTGCTTGTTCTTGCAGATTGTGCAGCTGGAAACTGTGGTTGCAGAAATTAAGTGAAAAATGGAACACATGAAGATTTCAGTGGAGGATTAATCCTAAATCCTAAATACTTTGGGTCTTCAGAGAACTGGGACTACATTACACCCTGTTTACTTCCTTCATTTAAGAACTCCTCTCCCTGATAGTCCTCAAACTATGTGCCTTCAACAATGTTCTGTCCGTTAAAATGTTGAAAATGATTATAAACATTGTTTTTCAAATTCTCTAAAACATATATGGGGTCGCTAAATTATCCGAGATACATAAGATTGTATTTTGTATTCACGGTATGCTCGATGCAAGCGATAGCATCCTATGTTTGTTTATATTAGCCTACTTTCACAGTAACATGACGGTACAGCCCTGGGTGTCAGCTTTAGATCCGAGCGACAGTAAAGGGTAAAAATGACAAAGCTAGCTCATACTATAGGAGCTCCGAATGTGAAAATAGTCAGGATACCGTCCAAGTAGCAGTCCCAAGAGAAGTGAAGACTGATGAAGGAACCTTAGAGATTTACCTCAACTAAATCAACCTCGCTGCTATAAACACACAAGTAGGTTTCCTGTCCGTGCCGGGAAGCCGGAAGATCTTGCAAGCATCGCACTTTCCTGGCAAACCTTGGCATTTAGCTGCTGTCTCCTAAATGACAAAAATATTTGTGTTGTTTGTTTGCTTTTGTTAGTAATACATACAAATGTACAAGCCTTATGATTTCAAAATATGGATTAAATGTTAAAAAAGAAAAACATTTTTAAATACTGTTAGAAATGGACGCTGTATTCAGATTGCAGAGTTGAAAATGAATAAGTTACTGAACAGTAAAGTTTAAGTTCCACAATATATATATTGCACATTATTCATAAGCACAATGGTGGGATGACGTTTTTGTTAACTAAAGCGCATGTGTCACTGCTCTGTATCCTGTATCTCAGTAGTGTGTGTGTGTGTGAGTGTGTTTTTTCCTGTGTGACAAAAACAAAGGTGTGAAGGCACTCTCACCTGTCTGAAGACAGAAGCATGCCAAACCTACACACACTCACACACACACACACACACAGACACATACACACGCGCATACACAGATGCATGTACACATAGTGACATGTGTCAAAGAAAACAGATGTGCAAGGATCAACACTGCATCAATTATCCCACCAAGTTCACTCAGTAAATTAGAAAGGGATAATTAAGTCTTACTTAGTTTTCTCCCGTGTCTATTTCTTTCACTTTGTCTTCTTTCACTTCGATTTTTGGCATGGGTAGTGGCAGTTGTCATGGAGTGCATGTAAAATCATCTGTACAGGTACAAAATGTCTAATCTATGCTTTTCCTGTTGGGATTAGCCAAGGAAGCTGTGGTACGGCTGTCACTAAGTATTAGGGAGGGGAAAAGAGGAGCAATATGGGACATCTACAACTTTACTGCTCCACCAAATTCACTAAATAAAAAAGTTAAGAAAACATGTAACACCACCTCAAATACTGATTTGCAGTTTGAGTAGTTTTTTTAATTTATTAATTTATTTAGTTATTACAAAACACATCTTGCCATGTTGAAATAATAATGATTATTATAAAAATGTAAATAATGTACATGCATGTAACCCTCTTTTCATATAAATGTTTCTGTATATTATTTACTAACATCTGAAAAATGAATTTGTTTTAGCTTTATCTGCTGTTCCTCACTAAACCCTCATGGTTTTACTTCACCGCAGAGATGCTAATTACAATCACACTAAATAGGCTTGAACCGTATCAAAAATTAATTAATATCAAATTTATTTGGGTTATCCATTGCTAAAACACATGGTTTTTGCATGCTAATGCCACATATTTTGAAGCATTCCTGCAATTCAATTACTTGGGAATATCATTAAAGGCAAAACATTTACAGTTTAATTTGTGTGGACTATTTAAGTCGCTCCATAGCTACAGAATCCCCTTCCTCTATAAGTGGATTAATTAATTTGAATCAATAAAGTCTCTTAGTCGGGTTGCACTACTCCCCCAAAAAATAACTAAGTCCACACAAAGCCTTATCAGCTGCAGCGTCCAAGGAAGTTTTGCTGAGACAATTACCAGCAGATGATTTCCGCCCCGTCTTTTTGCTCTTTCAGTTTTTTGAATCCGTGCAGAATGTTAATTTGTTTGTGCGCTTGTTTTTGCAGAATGATTTTGTAATATTGCTTTTATACAAGCAATTGGAAGCCAGTACATGCATAGCTCTTTTTATTTACTCTATGGTGAACATTTGGTAGGCGCTTTTAGTATCAATTATGCAACATTAAAACTAGAGTTTTAACATTTCTGCTAAAGAAACATATATTTTTAGATTTGAATCATCATGCCAAAATTACGAAAATATCCAAGATATAAAATAAAAATGAAATGATAATAATCACACTGTGTTCTAATAACCCCATGGTGTTTAGTGCACGGTATGTACAGACATTTGTTATTAGCCGCTTAGCTCTCAGTTAGCACTGAGCACATCCTAGCTCCATTTGTGATCTCTTCTCTCCTTTAATGTGTTGTAAGAAAGAAAGCTTTGATGTTCCAGTGTGTTTGGTGATGGCAAACCAAAACCAAAAATGTAAAAATTTGGTTGGCCAGCCAAACGCTGTCATTCCCTGTGGCTGCAAAGCCGCCATTTTACTTCTTTGCACACAATAAAACCAAATTTCACTTTTTGAAAAAGGGACATCATTTTCCTCTCTGGTGCGCTCATTAAGGATGGCCTCAATGAACAAAGTACTCAAAGATGTGTTTTGAGAAGGGGAGGAAGGGTAGCGGGCAGAGCAACTACCTGCTACAAGCCAAAAGAAAATGTAGAGAAATTACCAAAACATTCAACTTTTTGATTGGAAGAGAAATAGAACATTATTTTTCTACTGAGTTGAATTGCAAGTAAAGCTTAAGAAAATATGGATAAAAAAACACTCATCATTTGACAGGTTTTGTGCTAAACAGCAGGAGAGCGAGTTGCTCGATGAGTCACTATGACTACCCTGCAATGTAAAATTCATGTAAGAACAATATTCTGCCTCCACATGTCAGTGTTAAACATTGGTGTTGCTGCTTTAGTGTCATTTTACATTATTGGAAAAGCATAAAAGTGCCTCGCTACGCCCTAACACATAAAACAGCTCCATTGGATTACTTCACATTTCTGTGTGCTCATGTTCATGGTTCATTTAGTTCCTACTTTCAATTAAGGATTTAGAACAGCTGTCTTTAAACATAAAGATTATATTGTGTGATTTGTGTCGACTTACTCTCCTGGTTTCTTAAAAGGAAAGCCTGGTTTAGTTTTGACACTCGCAGGAAACCATGTCTGAAAACGTGTATTGATAGCTGACTGTTATTCATAGCCGGTCATAAGGTGTTAATCACTTCACTGATTCTGTGTGTTTTCTCAATGGACAGGTAACAACATCATCTTATACTAGATTGCATATACACTGTACTGTATATATGTATTAGTGCCCACACTATGTCTGTTTCCCTCCCCCCTCCCTCTCCCTTTCTCTCTATCTCTCACTCCTTCCTTCAGCCGCGCTGAGGAATCTGATGCAGAGGTGTTGCATTTCTGTGTGTGTAAGTGTCTGTCAGAAGTCCAGTTGGGAAAATCTGAACAGCTTCACTTGTCCTCAAACAAAAACACGGAAGGCTTATGACAGGAAGCATTATTTATCAGATAACCAAAATCCTGCATGTGTACGGGATCTGAGCACAGGAGTACTGTGGGAAAAGAATTGAAGTGTTGATGAGGCGGAGATCGATGAAGTCGTACAGTAGGCTTTGTGCAAAATGGCCCGAGGCAGTGTTTGTTTTTCAGTGTCTCTCTTTTGTCGGACATAAATGCATGGTACATAGCTGCTGAAAATGCTATCTCCATGTATTTGTTTCTAATCAGCCTTTTTAATTTGAGCCAGAGGTAAAGATATGCTCAGTTGTTTTGTTTACCTTTTTCAAACAAAATACAGACTAAATTCTTCTTGTCACTCGGCAAAATGAAAAGTGTCTGTGAGAAATGAGGGATGACACTAAATATAACATGGAGCTAAACAGATGGTTACAAAAGAAGGGCTGTTTTGTGATGGGGGAGACCACGCTATTAAATTGTCACATCTGTGTTGAAAAGCTGCAGCCAAACCTGCTCCTTGGAATCTAATCAAACTCCGAAGGAAATGGAGTTCAGAGGGAGAAAATGTAAGACGTAGGAACACCAGTGGATGTCCTCCACTTTCAGAAGGATACACAGACCTGAATACAAGAGAACAAATACAGTTGTTTAAGAGGCAGTTGCTCTATCTCCAGTGGCTCTCTGATGTTTACTATTGAGGGAAAATTACACTTTACATTACAGATGTTCATAAAGATTTATTAATTGCACAAAAGGATATTTGTGATATTTTAATATTGCAGCTTATGCAAATGCAATAGCAGACAATTAATTTATTTTGACATGACAATTGAATGTAGACGACAGTTGTACATGCTTACATATAAGGTGCTTAACTGCTTATCGTCGAGGTGTTGTATGAATCATTTGTCAGGTTTTATATGTGGTATATGTTTTGACACATATGGATAAGGCACTATATGTTTGCATTCTTCTTCTTTCTCTCGCCTGTGAGTACAATTTAACTAGTGAGTAGTCGTGAATCCAGTAATTCCGTCATGAGGATACGAGCAGCCATGGCCATCATCGTTTATTAATCCTGATACAAGAGCCTGATCAAACATATGCATTATAATGCCAATATGCAGATAGATGTATATTATATTACATATATGTGTTTCATAACAAAGTATTGTCCTTTTTCCCATCAGGATGAAACCTTTTGTTTCTCCGATCACACTTTCACAGCAGATGAAAGTGCATTGAGTGCTGATGGATCGGCTCAGGTATTTGAGTGAGATTCTTAAATCTGTGTTAATGAGTCAGAAGCCACAATCCAATGTATTTTAATTTGCCAGCAGAACTGAAGCAGCACATTTGTTCATATAGAAGCTGCATTCACTAATCAGTCTGTGTGTGTGTGTGTGTGTGTGTGTGTGTGCGTGCGTGTGTGCATGCGTGTGTGCGTGTGTGTGTGTGTGTGTGTGTGTGTGTGTGTGTGTGTGTGTGTGTTTGACCAGTCTTTGGAAATGACTGCCAGTGATTGCCACTGATCTCTTATTTCCGTCCTTGGAGATGAATTTAAAATGTTATTTACAGTGTCATTGTCAGTCAGTGACACTAATTACATTAAGACATTATATACTTTTATGTTCTACATATTTGCTGTGAATATATAATAATTTCACATAGAGGATTCTCTAAATGTAAATACTATTATAAGTGAGAAACAGTCATGCAGTATTTCCTTCTTTCTTTCTTTTTAATAAAAGAAGAAAAAGTAAGAAAGCCCTGCACTATTCACTGTCCTTTTAGGTGCTTTTTTCAGTTAGCAGAGTGGTGGGCAGTTGGGCACTTTAACGTAAAAGACTGTAATGGGTGACGACTCAGGGTTATACTGGCACTACACATCTATATACTCACAACAGCTCTACCAGAAACTAAGCTCAACCAAGAGCTGCCCTTTCAAAATGCTTTTACTCCTGAATGCTCTACACAAAAGGTAGTAAGTTCTGGACTTCTGAAATAACAGAAAATCAATACTGAGTAGAAGCTGAGATACGGCAAGCACAACTAATCACTGTATATTACTTAACAGAGAACTATCAATCAACATGTGTAATTCTAAACCCCCTTTAAACCTATTAACTTAAATGAAAATGTTCTATTATTTCACTGTTTGTGCAAATTGTGCAAACATGCTATTTTTCATCTTGAGCGTTGCAGCAAGCAACTTGTTTTCATGCTTAGCTTTTATTGTATAAAGAAGTACATGGTTGTCAACAGACAGAAAACAACCAGAACTAGTGCTTCCAATAATACGAGCGAAAATCCAGCCGGATGTGATCATAATCCACCAGGAGTGCCAGGGCATATGGAAGATCCAGAGAAATGCCTCTCCATCTTGGTGGATCCATCTGTCAGTCTTTGGCGGTGCTTTGCTGCTTTCTCTGGCACATTTGACAGCCCCACGCCTCGGCTAGATTAGAAAATTATACAAATGTAAGGGTGGAAAGGTGTAATTGAAGATGGCAAAGGGCTGATTGGGAGACATTTAAATGATTATTCTCCAGTGTTCAACATGGAGGGCGTGTAGCACAGGCCACAGAGAGAAACACTTTGAAATGATTACTGCTCCTGACGGGTGGATGACAAGTCCCGCTCTCATTCTTTCAGTTGCGAACCTATGCATACAGTGTTAGTGTATGTATGTATGTATGTGCGTACTTGTACTCACTGTGTTTGTGTGTGTGTGTGTGTGTGCCCTATGTAAACGTTTATGTGCCTGCGTGCGTTTATCAGGATGTTTGAATGTGCGTGCGATATGGCTGGCGGGCATGCGTATAAGCCCTGCGGAGTTCCTTACTCAGAGCCACCACAAAGCAGAGAGGATTTACATCAGACAGATTACAGCACTGCCACCATGACAACATCTAATGGAAGAAACAAGACACCTTTTAATGAAGACGCTAATTTAAGAAATATCGCACTGTGCTCTGAAATATAAATCAGAAATATAAATATATATCAGACAAAGATGCAACAATGAAGGGAAGACATGGCCTGACATAGGGAAGTCCCACCCTATTTAGTTGTATTCAATTCTAGATTGTATCTAATGATGCCCTTCAAATAAAGTTTTTTCCTTTCAAATGATTACTTTTCTTTAAAGATAGGTAGTCAATTTTCATAATGAATTTAAGTATATATCTATCAGCATATAGGCAAAGATAATTAGTAATCTTCATAAATGAATATAGTTGATAAAGATTGGGTTCATGTAATGTCTATGTCTGTATGTGTGTGGGGTCTTAAATGTTTCCTGTTTTGTGCAGATAGCTCACTAGAACAATAAAGAATAATGTTTCTTACCCGAATCTAATAAACCTGGTTATACAGTATATTGTACATAAAGTATCAACAATTCTTTTTTTTCTTTAAAAGCATGCGTGGCAGTCATACAGAATATGCCACAATGAAACGACTGACATATCACTTTTTCCCCTGACATAGTCAGAAGTTTTCTATCTATGTGGTCTGAGTAAGAGTTGTGTTCTGTCATGTTAAATACAGTTGACAGAAGAGCCAGGCAACACCCTAAACCTCTGGCCTGAGACTTTGTTTTTCCCTGGGCACCAAAGCACTGTACTCCCTCAGGCTTTGGTCTGCTTTGAGCTGCAGGCTGTGGCTGTTTTACTGTACTCTCTCATGTCATACATTTAACATGAATGAGTGCTACACTCCTTTGTCATCATAATCTCAAAGGGTGTAGCCAAGTATAGATATACCTCAGCCTTCATACACTCACTCACCCAGCTCTAACTGCACGCACTACACACACTGACAATAGCCTCTTGAAGTGTAGATTAATAGGAATATTACAAGGTGTACGCAAGTCAAGGAGAAACGTTTTATTAAAATTCAAATGTTCCAATGGAACATTACAAAATTGCATTTGGAAAATATTATTTTCTATATAATTTGAATATTTCACTCCATTTAATTCTACTTGTGTATGTTAATAATTGGGCATGCCTTACCTGAATACCATATAAATGGAATTTGACTGATACAAACGAAAATGGTGATTGTTGTTAGTTGTTATGGGCTACATATAGAAAAGTGTTTTTTGTATGTCAACTAACATTTCAGAAATTCTATTAAAGTGTCCATTGTTTTAAAACATTGTATCCCAAGTAGAATTAGCTCCAAGGGATATAGGGTCAACTCGTTCACACCAAAATACATAAAAACCTAAAACCTGAAGCAAAACCACAAAGACCTCTGAAATTTGAGCTGTGAGATTTCCTAATGAAAGCAACAATATATCAAAAATAAATAGACAGAGAAAACAATAAAAACCTTAGCTGCTGAAAATGATAAATGAATCGGATGTTGGTGGTTTACTAACTGAATCCATATTTGATAAACATTGAAAATGAGCTATCAAAGTGATAGATTACTTACAAAAAAAGCACAGAAATAATAGGTTGGGAAACATGAAAGTGTGAATTTCCTGCGGGGTGCGTAATGAGGAGAAATGAAGACAGCGAAATTATTTCCCTCCCTTTAGAGGATGCCAATAACCCAGGAAGTAGGCTGACATGATACACACAGGCTTCACCAACACTTTAGTTTCTCCTCACTCTGAGCAAATAAAAAAGTTGATTCTGTACATTCATTTCTCACATTACATATTTCCTTAAAAAATGATTCTCCATTTTGCAAAACAAATAAACCAACATTCAGACTAAAAAGGAATTTGCAAAAAAAGCTTCAACAGATATAAAAAAGATGGGATATTTTTGTCAACAAATGTAAGACATGGGATGTTCTGCTTGTACTGTAGATGTAATTTAAAATAATTATATTTTCCGTATATATTAGAGTATAGGTCGCACGGACCTCTTGAAACCTCTTCCATACAATATACGCAGTAGGGGGCCCCTGCTCCACTCTACACCAGTTTGGGGGTCCTTGGCCTGAAAATCATTGAAGACCCCTGCAGTAGAGGGTTCCTCATGTGGTCAACCAAGAGGTTCACCAAATCGACCAACAGTAATCATGTGTGTTAATGTTAAAGCTACACATTCCATACACAGTCCATTAAGTATATTCACTGCTAAACATATTCCCAGACAATGCTGTTATCTTACTTTCAGTTCAATAACCTACAGCGGGTGTTCACTTTAAAAAATGATTTATTTAATGTACAAAGATGCTGTGCATATTTAAATACATTGACATGATAAACGTGCATGGTTATAGTATGCAATGCTCTGATTAGCTAAGGATCAACCCTTTATGCGTCGATGCTAAATATAGCCTTACTTTGAAAAAACTAATAGGCAATTTCTTTCCTGGCATGCGTTCAAAGGAAGTTGGAATCATATACTGAGTTAATATGGCATTATTGAATATGGTACAGTGTGGAGTTTAGCAGGGTTCAAATGACATCACAAGTTCATCACTGTCTCAGTTCCTATTGGCTTTCAAGTCAAAACATCTGCTGTGGAGGTTTACACAGGGGTGAAAACACTCAAAGAGCAACATGAGGAGTCAAAGCATTGATTTAATTGAATGATTTAGTTGCACTGTATCCAACGTAAGTGATTAAAACTTAAAGCGTGACTATTAATCAAGTGCTCTCTTTTTTTTCTATTGTGAGTTTGGTCGAACCAACTTGTGAAAGCTTATGAAATGTGGCTAATCAAGAAGTCATCCTATTTTCACCCTTTCTTACTCTTTTGCTAATATCTTTGATGTTTCCCCTAAATTGCAGATATGAAGCTGACGTTTCAAATGGACCGCCCGCCACTTTAAAAATGGTGCCTTAGGCCATAGATTGAATCACAGTATGGGAGGGAAGGAGGAGAGATGAGCTTCTGCTGCCACTCACAATTCAAAGAGTTCAGAAATGGCCATATCATATATGTTTCATTATTTTTATTGTATTTCTATACAGTAAATATGCAGTTTATTGCGTACATTTATTTCACCTTCAATTAAAACATATGCACAGTGTGTGTGATTTATATTCTGAATGCCCGATAGTAGTCACAGGACTCACATTTATTTCCTGTACAACTATCCTTTAGGAAAAATGTCAGAGTGGACTTACAGAAGGAACAGTGTGGGATAAAGAGTTAGACATGGCACCAGTCATAATCCACCCTTCAAAAGAGCCAGATGGAGAGGGTAAGGTTTCAGTCAAAATATTGTTTTTGGATTGAGGTGTGGACTCGCTCTCTCACTCTCGCGCTCTCTCAATCTCTCTATGTCCTTGTCTCTCTCAATCTTTCTCTCTTGTACTCTCCAGCTCTCTTTCAAACCCTCCTCCTGCTGTGTTTTATCAGATCCTGTCACAGGGGGCCTCTTATAAAACCAACAGAGCTCATCAGGATAGAGCTCCAGAGGACCGGTTCGGTCAACTCTCGTTAATCTACTGCGGTCCGGGTTGGGTTAAGGCCTCAGCTGGTATTTACAAGGCATCAGATTTTGAGTGCTGATTTAAAGTCAGCGCTTCGAATCCTTTCCATTGAGTGTGATTCGCGATGAAAACGATGTTAAAGGGACCTGAGCAGTGGTGCTAAATCAGCAGTCTTACCCTGAGATAAACATACAGCCCCTGGGTTTGTGTCTGGACTGGTGGGGCTGTGGGGCAGAAAGGTATGTGCTTAGTGGTGATTGTGAGCCGTGGCCTCCCCTCATTCTCCGAGGCCGAACACACACAGAGCGGCCTTGTGTTGAGCAGAGGGCTGGGCAGACACGCTGAAGTCAGCTCACGCCATGCAGTGTACTGTAGGCTAGAGAAGAAATTAACCTTCTGGATTATACACACACACAAATATTCACCAAAAAACATGGTGTTCTGCATTATTATCATTTAAAAATTCATTTTTTAAAGTAACATACTGCACACATGTATTCATACAAGTGATTCTCAAAATCATCAGCTTCAAGCCGGGCTGTAGGGCTGCCCCAGACTACTGTAGAGTTGTTATAGGAGCACTCATAAATCAACCCAGAGTTACATAAACCTGTCAGTGGGTTCATTACAATAATTACTTTAATTTTCTGTTGATGATTTAATGATAAAGCAACAGAAAAAAAGAGAGGAAATAAAACAGAGTGAAAGGAGTTTTCAGAGGAGACGCCATGCCACGTTTCCTGTAGAGCGCCTGTCACCTCTCAGCTGACAGAACACTTTGTTTCACCGTTGGCGTAGCCCGCAGCGTTGTGAGCCACAGCACGGACACGCGGCCTCACCCTCGGGACATACACTAATATGCGCAAGAACACACACATACGGTATGTATACTAATAAGTGAATTCCATACAGGAACACACACATACTACTTAGGCTACACAAAATCCTTACATCCAAACCAAGAGGAGTGTATGTGGACTGGGTTGTCCTCTTTTGATTAGGACAGGATGTACTCTTAAAGTTTACTGCAGCCTTGCTGGTTCTTGTGGTCGACAGTGTGCCACAGACTGCCATGCTGCTCGCTGTTTTTCCCCTTCTTGACCGTGCCACACTCATAAAAAGACAGCCAGGCTTTAGTCCTCTGTCCCTTTAGTCCCTCCACAAACCCCATTAAAAGGGAGACAGAGCTAAAAATGCCCTCTTACCAGGCCTCTACTGGCAAGGCAGTGCATTCAGAGGAAGTCTTTAGTCAAAATACACAAGCCAATAAAAACGACCGCAGTGGATGTGTGTGTACATGCAAATGATTGCGTATTATTCAGGCTCTGTTGTATCAAAAGTAATAAGCTGGCTTTATGGGCACAGCACAGATCACGTCACCATATCAAAGCTTTGATCAAGACACTGAATCCCTCATATAGGGATGTCATGATTAAATGAACTCCCACCAACATCCATCAACTACTCCACTCCCCGCCCCCCCAACCCAAAAACATCACCGAATTCCTGTCCATGAGGTCATCACAAATACCGGACTGGGCAGACACTGATCCCTCAATGTATAGGGGTGCAGGTAGTCATGGCGGCGGAAAATTTCCCAAAATAAACAGATTAGTTGATTACCTGTGCCCAGAAACATGTAAACAATACAACAGGATCAATACAAAGTATATTTCACTGTCAGAGGAGTGTGAATACCTATCATCAAGGGAGCACCACTGTTTTATCTCCTCTCATGGTGGATTTCCTCTTTTGGATTTATTCTGGGAAAATGATAATCTATATTCTACTCATCTTTCCACATTTGCAAATTGGTTGATTTAAAGGGATATATAAAACACTAATTTGGGTGTATGATTCAGTGTCATTATCTACATTAGATTTTGGCGTCAGGTATAAGACTCTGACTGGAAAATACTTGATAAAAATACAATTACCTCTGTGCCACCCCCACAAAACTCTAATGTGAAAACAGTCACAGAGGATATTACGATTTAAGCTTGTTGATACTTACATTCTACTGAATGTATCATTTAGAAGGAGAAATGGCTTACAGGATGCCAGCAGCTTAGGAAAAGTAAAAACTTTGCTGTTGGATGGAGATGTATGATTTTTATCAGGTATTAATGAAAAAAACGACATTTCCTGGGCATTGCGGTTCTTTGAAAAACAAGACTGTAGGCGGATTTTAGTCATAGACATACTTGGTTAAATGAGTTTATAATTACCAAATTATAGGTGTATACCATTGCATCTGGTATTTTGACATTTGACAAGATGCTATCAATGCCGGCTAATCTCTTCCGTTGAGTAATTTATTTATGATTCACGTAGATTACACTGATGCTGGTTATGAAAGGGGTGAAACGGTATTTGTACAGCAAAGTTCATATAATAGGTTTTGCTAGGTCATCAAATTAAAGAAATTACGTTTTAAATGAGCTCTTAGTCTGCGATGGTCCGTAATACCAGAGATCTGAGCCTTTCAGCATAGTCTGGTGTCTTTTCTGTCAAGTGCTTACAGAAAAGTTATTAAGGAAACATATTAAAATATGGATATGTAGCTTCTGCTGAAACAGCTCTGTTTTAAAAGATGAATGTCATCTGTACAGTTTCGAGCTGTGGATGTGTGAAGGTGGCAAAAGGGGAGGGGGATCTTTTTTCTGCCACTGTGAAGATGGCGGCATTCTTTGGGGGGGGGGGTAATAATCCAGGGCATATATGCCAGTGCTGACAAAGGTCTGGGGTGTGTGTGTGTGTGTGTGTGTGTGTATGTGTGTGTGTATATGTGTGTGCTTGGAAGGGGGTGGGGGTGGGTGTCACTGATCCCTCAGAAGGCTAAATTTACCCAGGAGTGATGGGGGCAGGTGGATTCAGCTGGGACAGTGGGGTGGTGGGGGGGTGGTTGGAAAGAACCAGACCCGGTTTCAGTTCAGACAGAGATCGCAGGAAACACACAACCCAAATCGGGGGTTTCTATTCAAAGCCAGCTGGTCTGGCTTTATCACATGCAGGACATTTATTTTAAGCAATTTGTTGATATTTGTTTGTTTTCTTTTGCTCAACTATCTCCTTTCTTTTCCTTTCTTTTTTAAAACTTTTGAACTGTTTGATTGAGCTGGGCCTTAGCTGGTGCTGCGGGGTGTAACTTCCTGGGGAAGCAGAGAAACTGGCACGGGTGAGTTTTCACAGCAAACATATTCCCTTCCTTTCCCCCCCCCCCTTGCCTCTGGATCTCATTCTGTCGGTGGAAAACCTGTCTCTGCCAGGATTTGAAACCATACTCTGCACAGTGGATCATGGCATTTTTTAACAGATTAATTCTTAATTTTGATATTTGAGCTGCTCAATTTCAACTGCTTTATTTTGAAGCGCTGTTGCCTAATTGTTTTATTATAGTCTTTCTGGATTTAGTGAATTATGTCTTTGTCGTGAAGCCCGATAAAGAAAAGAATACGCCCGTATGAACAAGGCAAAAAGATACAGTCAATTGGTGTTTACTTTGAGTTTCTCCTGCTCTTTACAAAGTAGAAAAGCCCCCAGAGAAGCTCTCACACAACTGAAGGAGGAGTCATGGCTCAGCTGTTGCCAATCACCACCGTGGAGCACTTGGGGAATAGCTTATTGAGGCTCCTGTGTGTTTAAGTTTTAAAAGTCTACATTTTTATTTCTCTCAGGCAAGACAAATGGTTTGAGTCGCTAAAGTGGAACTTTATATTGTGTTGTTTCTCTGCTTCTAATTCTTCACAGTCAGTTTAGGTTACTGGTACTTTTAAGGGTAATTGCTTAGAACATCTCATTGCACAATCTGGAATTATCAGCGAGAGAAAAGAGCATAGCCTTAACATGCTGTTTGCTTTAGAAATGACTCATTCGCTCAAGGTAGCTACCTAAGTGGCAAATACACACTTCAGTAGCAGTATGTGTCACACAGTTCGCTGTTTAAGTAAGACATATCGGGCAAACTTTTGAAACAAAGGAGAAAACTTTTGTCATATTAAATGAACGGAGAGGGTTTTTTCCCTAACCCAATGGAGACGTTAGAAAAGAGCTCTACTGTAGGGCACTTGTCCCAAAACAACCAAATGGAATTTCATACTAGAGCAAAGGCTTTGTTTGATTTTAATGAGTGGTGAAAGCCTCTGTCGGACATTTTCCTTCAACTTTTGAATTAACTGTAGCTTTTGGATAAAATAAGAGGAGAAGTAATATTGTTTCTGAATTTGATATCCTCGTATTTCTAGTAAATGTCATTTCTGACTTTGGTTTTACATCCCATATCTTTATTGTACAATATCTTACCACACCTATAATTAACACTGTGGAAAATGGATACAGTTTAATTTCCTTTCCAAGCAAACAAAACTGTAACAAGGTAAAATAGAGGAAATGAACAGATTTAAAAAAATATATATCATACAAGTTGACATGCACTCATGTCCCTTATTTCATACCTGGGGAGAGTTAATGTCCTCTTGCTATTAACCCAAAGAGGCAGGACCTGAGAAACTTCGACCCAGTTTACAGGAACCGCTTAGTCCTCACATATTAGTTTTTCTGCCCCTGAATTCCACAGCTTTGATGGTCAGCGGAGTAGAGGAAACGCGTTGTTTTCTCTCTCTGTAGGGTGGCGAGCGCTCTTACGCAGTTGCCTCTCTGCCTTTGAAACTCTCCTCATCCTGTCACTTCACCTTCACACTCTGCTATTAGTTTCATTGTTGGTGTTCTTTTTTGCAGTATGAATAGTAGAGGGAACGTTTGTTTATCTTCACTGATAATGTCTGAAATGTGAATATAGATGAAATCAAATGTTATTCAAAGTTAGGAACAGTCACATATTCAATGTCCTATTATGAAAGGTGAAACTTTCTCAAATGTTTGAAAGACAAACAGATGTGTGGTTACTGCCTGCTTCAGTTTCAGTTTGTTTTTAGTGGAATGTAGTTCAATGCAGATATGCTTTTTGAGCTTTCCACTTGTGTTTTTGTGTAAATGAATAGAAAGGTACAGCATAGATGTATGTTGCTGTTTGTTTATTCTGTAACAGAAAGCATAGCAGTAGTTACGGTAGTAGTTTCCATGGTTAGTTGTTGGCCACCACTGATCCAGATGCTCTTGAGTTACCTAAGTATCTCACTTTTAAAAGTGCATTTCATTTTTTTTAATTCAAATTATCACTGAACCAAGAGCTATTACACATATGGAAGCAGTTTAAATTGCGACGGCATGAAAGTACAAGTTTGTTCCACTGTAATGGCTTTCAGTAATGGCATAGTAACTTTGCTCTTATTTTTCCTTTTCATTCTCCTCAATTGTCTTTATTATTTCATTTTGGAAGATTTCCAGCAGCGGTCCAGCCTTCTGTATGAAAACTCTCTTTCCATCTACCCCCCTAAGCACTGTTGAGGCCAGAAAACAGTATGACGCTCTGCCGCCACTATATAACGCCTGTGCGCCGGGGCCGCCTAAATCTACAAAACACGAGTGCTGGCGCGAGGCAGCTCCTTTGATCTGCAGCTAATCTCAGTTGCCTGCCTCCCCTCTGATCATGTCTGAATAAGAATGAGTCGGGGGTGATCCTGGAGGCACAAAGAGCTTTAGACGCTGCTGCTTGTCTGCCGAGCTCCATCGTGCAACACGGGCCTGTAACGATGGTCGCTAGGCCTCGCTATCACACATCAGAGCTGGGAAGCCCTCATTTAGACGCACATTATATTCCGCTCCACTTGCTTCTCTTCACAGTGAGATGCTATCAGCTGCTTGTTGAGAGTGTGGGAGAAGTTACATAGCCATGCTGAGTGATCTTTAATTGTCAAGGGAATTGGCTGAGGTCAACAGCTGCAGAAGGGACTTCTGCTGTGTAATGGTTACTATGGGAATTGGAAACAGTGATGACTGTCGGCTTTAATGCTATAGCTGAATGCATTACAGCATATGGGTTAGGCTACTGTAAGTCCAACACAGTAGCAGTAAAACAGTGATCAATAGATGACGTACACAGGTCTTTACTCTAAACCCTGATCTGAAATCACTCAGATCAGGGTATTTATCATCAAAAATATTTGACATGGTCTGAAATCATTTCCCCCATACCTTTGCAGAGAATGGAGCTCCCTGAAGTGGCAGTAACAGTATTTATGATATGATTTATTTGGTTGATGATTCTCTTTAATAACAGCTCCAAAGTGATTTCAAAACATGTATTTTATAAAAAGCACTGTTTACTACAGCTATAGAAAGTGGCTTACAAGTAAAATGATAGATGATACACTATATATCCTCCAAACTAAATGACCTAATGCATTGTAATGCCTTCCAAAGTAACCCATATTAGCGTTTACTGATCTAGTGCCTTTTCTAAACACACATTCTAAAATATATTCATATGACATTCATATTTTCTGAACAGCCACCAGTATGGTTAAGATTTGGTCAGGGTTAATCAAAAAAACTTACATGCTTATGGTTAGAGAAAGATGGTGGTTTGAATTTAAAAAGAACTCGATTCGGGGACTATCATGCTCATAGGGTTGAAGGAAACCCATGATGACAGTTACAGGAAATGGATAACAAACAGTGGTCTCCCATGTTAAAGTCACTTGCAACCTAACATCACACTAATCCCACCTTTGCTTCTAAACCAACAGGTCAGGTACACAGAAACATTAGACAAACAAGAAATCCTGGAATTTGTCTGCGGAGCAATATGTGAACCAAACTCGAATGAAAAAAAAAGCTAATTTAAGTTTACATTATGGTGTAACAGTTCATGAATCTGTATTAGCGATAACCGTGATATTTAAATATATATATATATATATATATATATATATGTTAATGATACACATATGATAATTTGAGTAAATAATCCAGCATTCTTTTAGTATGCTTTTGAACAGTTATGGTTACAGACTCGTTCTATCTCCCTACACTCATATCTTGACTGTAATTCATTACATTGCCAAAACAGAGACAAGAGGCCCAATAAACAAAGCCAAAGATGAATTTCATTTTGTCGTGTAGCGAAAGTCTGATATTGTGACAGCCATGATTCACGTCATTTTAAACTTTTGCATTTTGATCATGTAAATTGGGATCTATTCCATTTCTGCATATTAAACACTAATAATGTTTCAGACACAGCTTTTGCATCACTTCATGAAACACCGGTGGGCACCCCCTTGTACAGAGACAAAAAAAAAATATCTAACATTGGCATCTCCCCTTTATAGGCACAAATTAGAGAAAGGGCAGCGAGAACAATGAGATAGCTGTGCGTGTGTTGGAACAGTTCATAGGGAATTACTTTCCAACCATTCAAAAGGAGGAAAAATCATTAGCAGAAAGTGATTTTCTTTTTTTTCCCTCACATGAAGCAATCTAGTGCAGACAAAAAGAACCCTGATATAGACAGAAGGTCCAGCAATTACACTGGAGCATAGAGAAGACACAGGAAGAGGAGGAGGGGAGAGGGGAGTGCCAGTGTCAGGGATTAGAATGAAAAAGGAAGTAAATTGAAATAAGAATAATTAAAATGTTTGTACGTGGGATAATGGTTACTGATATTTAATTTATGTTACAATAAAATTACTTTGTTTAAATTTGTAGATGATTAATCTAAATTAAAATGTTATTACGCTATGCCCTAAATACAAATAATGTAGGCTTAAAAAAAAGAATACTGGTTAAACTTTGCATGCGGGATACCTGCAGTTAACCCATGTGGTAAAGCAGTTTATTCTGTGCTGAGAAGGATGCAGAGCTCCCCTGCAGGCAGCACATTTAATTACACAGCAGCGTAATATAGAGATGCACTGAATGCACCTCGACAGGCAAAATGTGCTTTTCATAATGTAGCAGGTGGTGCAATGATGGTACTTGCCACGTATACATGTATGACATACGTGATATTAAAGCATTTTGATATTAAAATCAGTAAGTCGTTTTGAAACTTTAATTAACTTAATTAATCAGTAGGTATCAAGTCAGAATAATCAAATAAAAGGCTGCATGTAGGCAATTACTCAATATCAATATGTTATTTGGAAATTTGTCTTGCGGAAATAATGAATTATCATTCATTAAATTTAATAGACAGCATAGTCAAGTTATTATATTTTGAAGTTTCATATATCCAGCACAAAGATTGGTGGGAATTTTCTATGCAGGCTCCACTGTAAGTGTCAGTGTGTGCATCTGTGTTTGTGTGTGTGTCCGTATCTACATATTCACATATGCATGATAGTATAATAAAGTGAAGAAGCAACAGGTCTGATGAAGAGCTCGGTCAGCGGCACTGTGTCTCACTCAGTCAGGGCAGTCACAGGACCATGGGGCTTTTGGCTATGATGTAACTGGAGCATCAGGCAGAACAAAGGGAGAGCTTGTTGTTCGGCTTGTGCCTCATCCATAATGCATAAAAGGTGTACAGACAGAATACTGTTGGTTAAACACGACACATGCAAATCACCAGCGCTGTCTCTCGTTTGACACCGCTCAGTAAGGGGTCGTTATGAGGCATTACCGTTTCAGAGGCCTTCTGACTTTGTTATTATTGCATTTAAGTCTGTTCTGTATGGTTTGATTCAACAGGGTTCTGTTCTAAAACTGAACTATAAGGACAAGGAAATATATGAAATGGTACAGTGAATTTACTGCTCGCCAGACACAGTTAATGGCCAAACCGCACAGAAACACGGTGTTATTGAAAATAAGGCTCTGTATGGTTTCACTGAAAAATGAGTAATACCATTATAAAACACAGCAGCTAATGATAAGTAGACATAACTGTTTTTTCTTTGCCTTTTTTCTTACTTAGAAAACTACAAGAATTGCACCTAAGCAAAGCTGTAACAGCTAAAATAACTGAGGTAACTTTAAGTTTACACGATATGTGGGATAATTTAATTAAATTTTTTTTAATGTTTTTACGGATGAAAAAGAAAAGGGCTGCATTTAATAAGCTGCCATTCATTACCTTGATAATTGACCGCAATTTACAAAATAATTCATAACAAATCAAAATATATTATATTTACATATAACATATCTTTGCAAGGAAATTACTACAATACGCTATTGTATATGGTTTTGACTCAAAAACATAGTGCTTAACTGCTTTCTTTCAGGGATAGAATTATCAACGTTATATTGCCTGCAATGTAGCAAATTTAGAAAGAGGAACTTCACCTTTTATATTACGAAAGCTCATTTGAGTGTACAAATAAATACTTCCCCAGAATCCTGCATTTCTTTGTTTTATATATTGTGTAATATGAGGACATATGATTTCAGTTAATTAAAAGTGATTTTCTCACCTTTGCTTCTCTAATTATACTGTACAGTGGTACCGATATTGCCCTCTGAGTTTCATTATAAACCTTATTAATAAGGAGCTCCGAAACTTGTGTAATATAGAGCTTTAGATGACTTACACAAACACCAAGCGCGGATCGGCAGAGAAATGTCTCACATCTCTCCTACAAAGTGAGAGATTACTTCTAAAGTAGGTATGTTTTCCCTGAGAACAGAACCCAGATGATCAAGTCCTGTACAATATGTCATGTGTTAACATGAGCAAGGAATGAATGTAAAACAGTGCGGTTTAAATGTGCTCTATTTTTAAAAACCAACAACTATAAATTAAATGTGATACAAACACATTATGCACTCAAACACACATGAAACTTATACTTGCAGATTATACATTCACATGATTTATCGGGCTGATTTTGGCCTTCAAAAATATGATATAGACCAGTAGGTGTCATATAGTGCTGATATGACATTTTATAAATGCACTAATTCTTATATTTGCAACTTTTTCTAAATAATTTCCTCATTGTTTTTAATGGTTTATTTTGTTTCCCAGTATTTACAACTAAATATGTAAATCAGAATCTAATGATGCATGATCGTTTAAATACTTTCTGATGCTCTTCCATTCTGTAAATAATAATAAACATAAATGTATTTATTCATATTTTATATATATATTTAATATCAGTAAGATGTATTTAAACTTCAGTCTAAAATGTTTTGCCTAAGACACGCACGCACTCACGCACACACACACGAACACACACACAAACACACACACTTGCAAGATCTATAGATCCCCAGCTGAGCCTGTGACTTAAATTGGCCTGCAGGTCTATCTGTAACCCCTGTGAAGCTTGGTCGTCACATCATGTAGCATCAATCTAGTGTCAAAACACCAAATGTCTCTCAAATTCATTAGGGAACGAACGCAGGAAGAATGACTGAAAGCAGTAAATACCAGATAAAGCTGGAAGCATCCTCAGACATATCTGACATACAAAAAGCAATCCATGTGTCTCGTAGTGCTTCTGTAATAGCTGGCTAATTCTCAGGAGCAGTAAGGCAGAGTGCTTGACAACATCATCTACTGTGACAGGCAGATTGTGTTTTCACGTGAGCGTGATCGACAACAGATTGCACTGAGCCCTGGCTGTTCCTGTTTGCCCTGGAAATGTGTTAGTGTTTATCTTTTGCTTGAGAGAGGCATTCCTTTCTTTCTCCCTCCGTAACAAAAAAACACATTTTCAGGCAAGCTTTTTTTGCATGTGTGTGCGTGTGACACACGCTGTGAAGTGACTGCCAGCAGAGGCTTAAGAAACAATCCAAGCAAGATCAATATCAGCAAACCGCACTTATGTGTTTGACTTAACATGCAGTCGCAGTTTCCCCTCTTCCCTTTTTATGCACAGCTGATGCCAAACCTCACGAAATTGCATTTACCCAAAAGCCTAAAGTGTGTGTGTATACACACTGTGACATATTTGAAATGACATAATTGTTTTGGCAAACTGTTGATTTTTCTCCATCAGGCTTTGATGAGACTGTCAAAACTCACAATTGAACACACACACACACACACACACACACACACACACACACACACACACACACACACACGCACACAAACACACCAACACATAAGTTTGAGTTTGCATGTTCTAAGAGTAGATGGGAGGGAAAATGGTTTATGAGTTGAGCAGGGAAAGTTTCTGATAGCAAGAAACTAATAACCTAGTTCCTTTTAATTAAAGAGAAAATGATTTGGTTCAAGATAACACAAATGCCAGAACCTACAGATGTTTGACCTACGACACACTCTGCTTGCTTGCACACACTTATTGGATACCTACCTCTAAATGTAACTGCTGTAAAAGGCACAGTGTGACACACTCTGAACGACATAATATTATCTGGCTATAATGCTTTGAGTTGTTTCTATCATATTCAGATTTAGCTGTAGACCCCCACTTGGTCGTCTCAAGAGCAAAATATACAGAAGGTCTTCCCTACTTTGCATTAAATGTGTGAGCATAGAATGAAGCTGTAAGCATGCCTTCACTATAAGTTTATCCCTGTAGACAAGTCAGACAGTCATTTATGAATATGCATGAGCCGAGTGTTTGCCTCGTTTAATGATTTTTTTTACCATTCAAATATATTCAATCTTCTTCCCCCCATTTATTTTTCTGTACTTCATATGGACTTTAAACACACATACATACACACACACACATAGATGTTAACAAGGATTCTGCTCACTATGTGCAAAGTGCATGCAAACAATTACCATTTCAATGGCAGGTTCACTCTCTTCCCGTTTCTCATGCTTCACAATGTTACTTCTCCTCCCAGGTGCCAACCAAAGACAACCTCAAGCATCGTGAACACTGAGAGGACCTATCTGATGAATCGCTGACACACAGCACAGAAAGCTACGAGACTGAGGGCACGCAAGACGGCACACGAAGGAACACTGAACGTGGTATGTACGATCACCCAGGCACCCATAGGCTTCGATATGTCAGTGACATATTTGATGCGATTGTAGCATGTGCTGAACTGGGGAAATGATCTATTAAGGGTGTCAAATCTGTATGTTTCATACACGCTGATATGTGACGCCATTAATACCTGCCATGTTGCATTTATGAACACATTGAGTCTAACAGACTACACCTTATTGATTATTATGGAGGTCTGGGGGCCAGAGGAAACGCTATTAAAGATTAAAGGGTCAGGTGATGTGAAGGTGGTATCCCGAGTCATCAGACACCAGCAGCTTCAGTTTCAGGCTGTAATGTCCGCCCGTCAACAAAATTAGCCAGCTTGATTTATTTATTAACTGATGTCCCGCCATTTCCTACCCTGACTGAGTGACTGGGTGACTGGCTGCATACATGGCTTATGCTTCACAGGTGAACTTCAAAGGGAGGGAAAGATTAGGATGCCGCTTGGTGTCCACTTACACTTCACGCAGTCTTGTGACATGCATTTACTGTAAAGCTATAAGCTCATAAGAGAAATGCTTCGCTTTCTGCATTTAGACAAAAAAAGTTTATTAGTTGGGATTAGACCAACATTTTCTGTAAAAAAGTGGATGATGCTCCACTACCATTGCAATTAAAGTGAGGATAAGATTAAAACTCAACAAAAGTGGAAAAAATGTTTCACCCTGACAGGGAAAATTTAAGGGCCGACACCGTCCTTTGGGGTTTTTAGTGTGGAAATGGTAAATGTTAATCATAATGGTAAATATTTGACGATCCAAAGAAAGAAGGGAATGCCAACAGACTTCAAACACCTGTGTTAATCCAAACACAGGAGTACATGTTTTTTTATTTCTAAGGATGGATTGATAAAAACTCAAGAGTGAGACCTGATGGTGTATTACAGTATAACAGGCACCATTCTTTAAACTGATACAGCACCCATATAATGCGAGTATAATAGAAGCGCAGTATTACAAGGCGTATCTGGGATACATCTCTGTACAAGACTGCCTGTCTGTGTCTTATCTGAAGTGGCAAACTTGCTGTTCTAATTGTTATCTTCACACTAATAGAGTGGATGTTTTGAAATCATTTGGTTGGGTGGATAAAGGCTTGGTAATTCCCCCATGCTTACTGTCTGTGTCAGGGCTTATCTGAAGGAGATAGCTGGGTCCTGGAGAATGATTGGCGGAGTGCGGGAGATGGAAAGTTTGAAAGTGACTGAGAGAGGAGGCAGCATTTTGTGGTCGTCAGACGAGGAAGAAATCTGTTGAGAACTGAATGCTGGTATTATGTAGGGGTTACTGGACAAGATAAACGAGTTGAAATCTACTTTGTATTGCAAGAAGCATATCGTATCATTCAATGCATGTAACAATGAGTCTCGAAAACAAGTTTCCCTTAAAATAATCGAGTGAGATCATTCATTTTGCAAACTCTTTTATGCTCTATTTTCTAGAGTTGTGCATTTTCTATTTTTTCCAAAGTTACATGCATGAAACAACAGGCCAAAGCAAAAACTTCAACTTTCACGGGTGGATTTAGCTGGCTAAAGTTGGCTAAAGATGCGTAACGTGCTCTCTGTTGGTTCATTAGTTAAAGCACACATCCCTCATCATCTTCCTCTAGTGGTCCTCTCTGAGCAGTTAATTGTGCGACCACTCTATGGGGGCTGGCGCGATAATAAAGCATTAAGAGCCGTGCCTCTTTCATTAAAGTAGAGTTGGGAAATGTGAGCCCGCCCCCTTCCAGTAGTAAAAAAAAAAAAAGAAGAAAAAAATCGATTATTTCTCCTCGCACTGGGAGAGGAGAGGGTTTGGGGAAAGACTCGGTCAGGATTGTGGGAAGGAACAGAAACAGCAATCACCATCAAGCTCCAGACGTCCAGCAGTATACCAGCACCACCTTCACCTCCACCATCGCTACACCGCTCCACCGGGTCCTTCTCCGCTCACCGGCACATCGCAGAGAGACCAGGCGAAGCGCTCTCGCCGCCTCCTGAGCAGACACTGTCCGATCAGAGAGAGAGAGAGAGGGGGGAGAGAGAGAGAGAGAGAGAGAGAGAGAGAGAGAGAGAGAGAGAGAGAGAGAGAGAGAGAGTAGTTGTCTCTGACATTATAGAGACTCCTACCACGCACTGTAGGTTACTTTTTTTCCTCCTGGCGACGTCCTCAGCTAAGTTGCGCTCCTGGATTTTAAGTGCGCCTTGGCGAAGTCCGTCACCATCAAGCAGCAGCTTCAACCTTCCTGTCAGTCGGCCGGACCAAACAACCGGCGGACCGCTTGTATCTTTCACTTCACCCGGACAAGATTTCACGCGAAATAAAGTAAGTACTGCGCTCACACTCACTCGCAAACACCAAGAAAGACACGTCGCATCATATCATCTGTATTTTTACTCTTACAGAGGGAAACTTGAGGGGTCTATTTTGATGCGCGCTTCCTCCTAAACAAAGTACAGTAACTGCGTCTATTGATTTGTTGTGACCCTGATCGATTTATGCCGGTGACAACTATGTCATATGATTACAGGCTGACATCAAATAGCTGTTTATGATCTATTAGGAGAGTCAAGGTCTGTCTCGTGTATTAGGTAGTGGTACCGTTGTGTCGACCTTGTGGAGCTTTCTCATGTCCACATGCAGGCGCACAGCCCCAGAACCACAGCTACTGAATCCGCTGCCCTCCTTAATAAAGCATAAAACAGTATGCTCTTCTCTTCTGCGCTATGTGGTGGCACATGAAAAGTTACACTGTCACTTTTAAATGTAGTGTTTAATCTACCTGATGAATACACTTTTACAAAATAATATAAGATAAGAAAACTGAAAGACAATGCAAAAAAATACATGCAGTTCATAAGGTTTTACATTTCAGATAATTGGCTTAAGTAAATCACATAATGCAAGGAAGCTCACTACACATACGATGGCCTTTCTTTGTGAATATGTAATTCTTTACCAGTGGTTTAAACTACTAAACTAAGCAGCACTAATGATCACAATTACCCTGGTATTACACAATAAATCAGTATAATCTGCATGGTCAACTTTCATAATTATATTAGAAAAGACTGAATAGTATAAACGTTTATCATTTCCAAACTACAATACAGGAGACCACAGTTTGTCAGACTTATGTGAACGTTAATGTACGCAGAGAAGAGACAGTGATAACTGTAAATCAGTGTTTAGGAGAAGGTTTGGCGTGTTCAGGCCTAATTATAATTTATTCTCTGTGACTTTGTGACTGACATTGTTTAGACTTAATTCATAACAGCAAGAATTATATATTTATACATTGAGTTTAGTTCAGTCTCGTGTGGCTCAATTGAACCTGTTGCAGTTAGAGGATTAATATTGACACCATAATTAACCTTTGGCAACTTTCACAAGTTGGCTTTAGAAAACCAATTGGATTTATTTATTTTAAACGTAAAGTGTGGACATGAGGCCCTGATGAAATTGCAAAATTGCACATGAAGTAATGATGGTTATGACATTTAAAATGACTACAGCACACTTAATTTAAATGTAGCAGATTGTGGAACTGACTGTGCTGTGTGCATTTAACTTACGTTCATTAATATAAGCGTATAAGTTAATATCTATACCCATATGCTTGGACATTTTTAATAAAAATGTAATTACTCAAATAATGCAGTCCATTTTAAAAGTTAAAAAAATGCTATTAATGTAGAGATAGCTGCAGTTTCTCAAAAATGAATAAAAGTCAAATAAAGTAAAAACATTTTGAGATTTATAAGAACTGTTTTATTTGAAATAGTCTATAAGTGAGATATATTAAGTGCAAAGTACATTTGTAAAGGTATAAAGTGCTGCTGTGTACTACAGCATATCAATATAATTTGTGACTGTGAAAAGTGTACTGCATAGACTCTGTCGCTTACTGCTTGATTGCATTTCACAATTTCACAAAGTTCAATTTGGAAAAAATAATATCGTCTATATAAATTATATGCAGCATTTGAGTTACATTGTTATATTTTAAGAAAATCTACTGTCCTGTCCATTGTCCCCATACTTTTAATAATCCTTTAATTAATGTTTTGTGTGAGTTTTTTCCTCTTAAAAAAAGATGTAAAACTGTATTAGTTTATAAAAAGATTTTAGTCGTGGCCTTTCCTCTTCTGCCCATCGTCAATGAAGTTGTTCTGTGTGGCCTGTCTGGCCTGTTGCTCTCTTGGGATTTAGCGTTAGGTTAATCCGCTCAGAGGAAGGTGAGCGCTCGCATGTGGACCTACGATTACACACAGAGGACTCTGTCAGCCAAGCTCTGTAATCTCAGAGACCCTGTACAAACACACACACACACACACACACACACACACACACACACACACACACACACACACACACACACACTCACACTCACACTTACACTCACACACACACACACATGCACGCACGTATTCAATCGTATGCAAACTCACACAAATGCTTAGGCAAAAGCATGGTCTGCCTCCTTTCTCTCTCTCTCTGTCTTTCTGTTGCGCACACACACACACACACACACAGACACACACACACCGACACCGACACCCACACTATCTGGCCTGCGCTGCTTTTGTTTCTCTTATTCTCTTAAGACCTCTTCCTCTTGACAAATCATTTGGGATTTTGGGCGCTGATTCACAAAACCAACATTGACAACAAACTCTTACCCCTTCACACAGAGAGGGATTAGAAGGTCACGTGTCCCTGTGATTGGCCAGGGCATTGAGCCGATTGTCAGGGCACTTTGCTGTACACCAGGGGCTCAGTAGAGCTTTAGTTAAGTGAAGGCAAGGGACACATTGTGTGCCATGGTCAGGGTTTTTGCCATGTGTTTTAAATATATTCAGAGAAAATCAGCATCGGATGGACTGTTGTTTGTATCTTTAAGCATAAATATATCATATAATGCCCATAAATGATTCACGTAAAATCAGTGCGGTTAAACCTTCACCTTTTTTTTTTTATAAAAAAGGAAGTAAAGTATACCACTGTGCTGCGTAAATATTGTACAGAAGGCACATTTCAAGATTCCCTCCTTCTATGAAAACATTATTCTTAATGGAAACATCAGAAGCATTTATGTTTAAGTAAATCATTTAATGGCCCCTTTTGCTATGCTTTAAAGTTTCCACTAATGCTTTCAAATATTTTGGAAGGGGTTTGCAGAGTTTGCTCAGTTAAACATCAGTAAAACGCTCATTTGCAGATTGCAGGTTGGCAATAACTGCAGGTAGATATTGAAGTACTGTAATTGGACTTTGTGCCCTTTGGCTCAAATAAGAAAGTAATATAAGAGTCAATTGTAGAGAATCATATTTACCTCATATATAAGGAGCATATAATATCTTTAAATGTCAAGAGACATCCCTGTAAATAACGCAGTATACTTTGCTTGATGTTCTATCAAATAAATGTTACTCAGAACACTAAAAATCCAGATGTGATAGACTCAACATAACTTCTCTTTTTAGTAAATGTACATGACACAAATCGTGTAGAAATGTTAAGCCATTTGATTACAACAACTTTCTTTCCTACCTGTTTATAAGCAGATGAAAATACTTAAGTTTTATAATACCTCAAGGGCTTGTTGTATTCTTACTTATTGCACAAGGCAGGTGTTCCCTCTTTTGCTACATGGGAGGAAAAGTCTCCTTTTGGATTTCATACATTTTAATAGTACTAATGAAAAGTGTAGGGCTCAACCTCACCATGTGTTTATTTACTCATTTTGAACAGATCTCCCTTTCTTTGTCGTAACTGTTGTGCATGTTATAAATGTTTACTCAAATATTTCTTAGCCTTAGGAGCACTGTCTGTATATCTTCATAAGAGCTGCAATTACTCATAGAACTTTAAAAAAAAACAATCTAAAGTAAATAACACAGTCCTTGAATGGTTTTTTGGTGGATTGAATACATATATTTGAATATGTCCTGGTTTTTGCATAATGATGCAAAGTCTTCTTCTGTCTCTATCTAGTAATTAGCGATGACGTTCAGCAACTTTCTCTGTACGCTGTAAGTGGATGGGGGTGTATGGGGTTTGTTCACTGGGGTGTTAAAGATCACAGAGGAATATATCAGCCTTTGATGTTTAATTGTATTGTAAAACACACTTTAGAATATTTCTGCATAAAGTAGAGTTCTGGCTGTGCTGTGCTTTGTGTTTGCTGTTTCTTTGTGTGTTTGTCTGTCAGTATGTGCTGTGTGTCTGGGAGGTGTGTGCCCGTGTGTGTGTGTGTGCGTGCGTGCATTCAAGTTTGTGTCTTGTCTCTGTCTGTTTGCGCGTCGAAATGTTTGTGCTTTTGTGTTTTTTTGTCTGAGTTTTGTGAAGTTGTCGCTGGTGTATAGTCAAATGAAAATGCGTGTATTTCTTTTTCTCCTTTATTCTCACACTGAAGAGGGTAGGATTTGATGTTTGGGATGATGGAACAGTCTGGAAAACAGTGTCAGTGTGAGGGCTGAAAAGGCAAACTGAGAAGACAGATGCGCAGAAAAACAGAGAAACACACACACACACACACACAAAAAACGTAGATAGAAATGTATCTGTGCTCATGCGACAAAATATTTGGCCTCTGATCAGGTATTCTTCATTAAAGAGTGATGCTTTCGTGATGTCATGCTTAGCACACTGATCTAGATGAACAGGATGTCCTGCCTTCTTCTTCCTGTTTCCTGTTTCCTGCCTGGCCTGTTGGTCATTATGGCAGCAGCTGCCTGCTGGGTGGTCTTTTCTCAGTAGTGCTGACCACACAATCATATCGTCAGTTGCAGCCCACCTAAAGAGACACCCGAAAACACCTCACCATACTTGAGGCCTACTCCCTGAAATATTTGGACAGGGAGAGAGTCCTGGGAGGCGAGCAGGCAGCAGGAGTGCAGGGAGCAGAAGACTTTGGATGATAAGACAAAGAGAAACATTTAGAGTAGAACTGAGGTTGGATTTCTTTGTCTAAACATTGGATGGTCCGGATTAGGCTGAATGCCTCAGCATCAAGACTTAAATCTTGAAATGAGAGTTGAATGAAAATGTTTATAAATGAGTTCATTAACTTCCAACAGCAGATACTTACTTTCGCTGCCTTCCTGTGAGATTTGTAATCTTTATTCAGTAGCAGAGTAACGGACAGAATCCGAGCAGCCTCTTCTGTAATACCACTTACAGTGTATATCTGTAATACCTGCTCTAAACATGTTGTGCGGTAAATCCGGAATTAACTGGGAATCCTTTTTAGTGAGTTTTAGGGGTTAGTTTGCGGGAGAAGTGTTTGCTGTCCATGCGCATAAATCTGGCGACAGAAGGCATGTTCCATCATAAAACACAGTACCTGACCTGTGAATGGTGAGGGGCAACTTCTTAACCCGTAGTATATTTTCAGAGCGAGAACCCCCCCCCCCCCCCCCCCTTCCCCATCTCCCTTTAGTGTGGCACACATTTGGACTAGACCCAATGCCAAGAAAAAGAAAAGAGGTGTGGAGAAGGGGAGAGAGTGAGAAAAAAAACGTTGAAATGTTTTCCAGTGGCTGTAATTTATCTTTGTCACGACTGCAACATAGCCGAGTCATTCTGCAACATAGTCCAGTGAGACGCACAGAGGTAGCTCTGTGCCTTGGCCTCACACAAGCTCACATCCATCTGAAACCCCTGTTCACTCGGCTGCCACAATCTGCGCCGCTGCCGACACTGCTCCCAATCCACGCTGCCGCCGAGCTTCACATTGCGTATTTTTAGCAGATTTTGTGTTCACACTAGATTCAGATAAGGACTTGATTTTTTTTTTACCCAGTCAGGCTTTAGTGTGATGTTGCTCTTGTAATGAAACAGTTTCACACTAAATTGCCACTGATAGGCAGCACGATTGATATATCTTTCTCTTTTTTTCTGCTCTAAGGAAGAATATAACAGTTTTAAATGCGATGCTTATTTTTCATTTCCGAGTCTCAGATATCTGGGCAAAGTCTCTAACATCAGGAGGTTCGCTGCTCAATTCCGAGGGGAGCTTGCCATTGAAAATGCTGTTAAAACTGTCTAAGTCGAGAAACAGCTAAGAATCCACGCTCAGTGCTCTCCCTCTTCTGCGCAGCACACAGCTTCACCAGACGGTGTCCTGCCAAAGTCTACACCAGTGTTCCTTTCCACTGTCATCTGTGCCATTCCCACACCAGAGAGCAGTCTGTAACAGATTGCACAGCACAGGACTGTTTTGAACACTTCCATTACTCAGCTGACCGAAAAAAAAAAGTCAGAAAAAAGCAGCACAAAGAAATGTAGAAAAAGAAAAAAGGAGTGTTGCTGCTACATGATGACATTTGAAAAAAAAAGGACAATTCATTGTGCTCAAACTTTCCAGCTCAAGTGTATCTGAAATCAAACTTCATAACGCAGAATAACATACAGCAATATGAAGTGCCCTAAGGGTGGAGAAGGGTGAAGCAATGCCCCCCACTTACACCCCTTTTTCTCCCTCTCTCTGTCAATTATTTTATTCTTTTATTTGTTAAATGTCTTCCCCCCGTCCCGGCTCCTTCTGCCCCGTGATGTATGGCTTTTTCCTACAGTGTCTCTTCCAAAGTGCAGCTCGTGATGTCATTAATTTTATTCATACTTTATGGATGCTCTGTCTTGGAAAAAAAAAAACGAGAGAAAAAGGAGAAGGACGATGTGAGGAGAGAAGGAGGAAGATAGAGAGAAAGAGAGAGAGAGAGAGAGAGAGAGAGAGAGAGAGAGAGAGAGGAGAAGAGATGGTGTTGCGGAAGGAGAATTTCAGTGCAGTTGCATGTATAATGAATGAGGGGGCACTTTGTTTGAAACTCCAGCCCAGCGCTTCACTTCAAGGTTTGCTGGGCAGAGTGGGGCCTTGTGATCTCACACCAGCCACTCTCTTTATCCTGCCAATAGATGCTTTCACCTGGCACTGTGGTTCGACCCAGTGGAAAAACAAATAACCTTGTGTGTGTATAAGAGAAACACACAGAGAGGGAGAAGAGAGAGACAGCACTGACAATGGAGCAAGGGGTTGGATGGAAAGGGTGAGGAGCGGGTGAGAGAGGAAAGAGGTGAGTTTGTATAACAGCAGCAGTGCAATGACGCCCAGACGATACTGAGGAGAATACTGGCACCCAGCCCACACTTCCTAAATAGTGTTCTCTACAGAAATAGCTCAGCCTTGATATTGACTTTTGTCTGGTGTGTATGTGTGTGTGTGTGTGGATGTTCACGTGTGAGCATGCTCGATAGGAGGACAGAGATGGTTTCATTGTCTAGTGAGGAGTTTTTCACTTTGGTAGTATCTGTTGCTAATTCTTGTACAGTGCTAATGGAAGTGTTCCGTTCCCGGTGCGTGTGTTTGTGTATGAACATTAAAGTGCGTTAGTGAAGGAGCAAGCTTCCTTTATTATTTGTGATAAAAATGGCCTCTGTCTTATTTTTGGCCCTGTGCTGGACTCATGGTTTTATAAATAGCTGAGGAAGTGCGGGGGATACCTGTCTTGGCTCCAGCCTCCCTCCAGCAGAGTCCCAGTGCCTCCACGTCACATCCATCCACCGCCGGCCCACTCCAGGCTACGGCAGAGCAGCCCCCTCGGGGCCGAGCAAACAGGATGGGACTCAAATTGAGGGTGTGAGAAAATTAGTCTGGAGTAAAAACACAAAAGCGCTTGCAGTTCAGCGTGAGGAGCCTATCTGACACTGTCAGATTTTGTAAATTAGGGATTAAAAAAAACTACAAGTCAATGTCTTTTCACAAACACTGAGCCGAGCATAAGGCTTTAAGAGGAGTGTCAAGATGGCAACACAATATACTGTCTTCAAAATGAGAAGTGTGTTTTTCCGACACTTAGTCTATGAGTGTAAGGTTATAGGGTGGTTTTCTCTCCTCTTTGCCATCTATATGCCGAGGTGTCTTGTTAATTTAATTTCTGTCTCAGGCACATGCCATGTGAACAGCACTCAGAGTGTTAACTGTCTCTCTTTGCGTCAATGTTGTACACTGTCTTCCTCACATTCTGCTCTCACTTTGTAACGGGATGATCCGGCTCCACATTTTCAAGAATACAATCAGTATCTTTTTAAATGACGGAGCACTCCAGAAAATAAAACAACTATTGCTTTACTGATAATGATGTCTGAGGGTAGAATTGACTTATGATAGCCTGTTTATAATTTACTCTCTAACAGTTAATTATTCATGAAAAGGTTGAGATCATCCAGGGACAAACTCATATTTAATGTCTCAATTATGTGTAGTAGTAATAAGTGGAAAAACAGCACCAGTTAAGCCTGTAATTCCATTAAATAGGAGCATCATCCCTGCTGCATCCGAGCCCGAGATATCGTTCACCCTCTAAATGAGTGGCACTCTACATCTTGGCCCCTCATAACAGGGGCCTCATAATCACATTAGGAATGGGACAGAAAGAGATGAATAAAGAGGGAGATAGAGAGAGGGAGACATGTTTGAAAAGCTTTACTGCCCTTGGTGGACTGTCTCTTTACACGGTGAAAGAGAAATCATTCCTTTTTTTCCCTCCGAATGTGCTTTTTTCCCTCTTTCTCTGTGAAGGGAATTGTGTTGCTTGTTATTAATGTGCTTTTGACAGCTTAATTTGATAAGCGGGCTACTTGTTAAAGAAGCCTTGGATTGTTCTCATAGAAAGAACACGCTTTTTTTCCTTCCCATGTTCTTCAAAATGCTGCTGCACAGTCTGTCGATGACCCAGTTCTAAGAGATGGTCGAAAACAAGGAAGAGCAGCTCAAAATCCACAGGGAAAAGAAAGGAGAGAAGGCAAGAGGGTAGCGGGAGAGGCAGAGAGAAAGATACTATAAGTAAGAAAGGCACTTGTGGGAAGTTAACTCAAATGCTTTTCTTTCTTCTCTCTCCCTCTCGCCTCCTCCTCACTCTTCCTCCTCGTGCACTGAGCAGCCTACCTTCTTGCGCTCTTCTTCCCTGTAGCCTAATCGGAAGAGAAACGCTAGGAACGATAACGGGGATTAACTTCCACTGCTTACCAGCTCCCCTTGGTTAAGTACACGTGTAATGAGTTGTTTATTTGGGATAATGCACAGTATGTATTGCAGAAGCCCAGAGCTGCCCTCACCTCCCTCCTCCTCTGCTTACATAGAAACGCACACACATGCACACACAACAGAAATATGCACATGAAGTAAATGTACAACACATGCAATAATACAGCAAAGTACATGCAGCATAAGCGGTGTGAACATTGACGTGCGCAGGTATGTGCAAATACATACATTCACACACTCAACCTTCTCACAAACACACCCACTCGTACAAATTCCCACACACAGCTGTGATGCAGGTCACTTGCTGTGCAGGGTTGAACAGAGGGAGAAAAAACGGGAGTTTGGAGTTGAAGGGGTGGGTTTAGTGTGTGTGTGTGTGTGTGTGTCTGGGGGGGGCCTAACGTTCTCAGGCCTACATGGGTCATAAGGCCAGGGGATTTTTCTCAGGGTGAAGAGAAGGGGAAGAAATTGAATGATATGAGAAAAAATGAAGGGAAGGAACCAAGAGAAGGAAAAGGGATATGCTGTGCCCGCTAGTCTGCGTGCGTGTTCGATGATCTCGTGTGCATGCACGGCGAGTTTGTGTGTATGTGTGTATGTACATGAAGTGGAAAAAGCTGTTGCCTTGTGGAGGGGACGTGCTCTGCTATCATTAGCTGGGGGGGGGGGGGAGTTGGAGGGGGCAGGCGAGGTTATGTGAACGGTGCAGCTGTGCTCGCAGCAGAGGGATTTGAGTGGAGGGGGGGAACTCCAGGCAGCCAGGTCCTTCGCTGAACCACCAGCTCGCAACACAGAGGAGAAGAGAAAAATTCAACCAAGCAGCGAGCCTTGTGAACCAAACACAACTCGCCGCCGCCCCCTCTGTCCGCCATCCCTCCATCCCCCACTCCTTCACTCCTCCGCTCCTCCACTCTAGCCCTTTACTTCCCAAATAGGAAAAATAAATAAATAACGATTGATGCTTGATGGCAAAGATAAGAGTGCAAGAGAGAGGAAGAGGAGTAAAAAAGAAACATTCATGATTTATATATAGTGTAGGGTATGCTTTTCTTTTCTGTCAGCCATTTGTGGTTTCACTGTCCATTTTCATCTCTGATTCCAGTCAAAATAACATTTAATTCATTTAATAATAATGTTTATTTTCAAATAACTGTATTAGTAATACAGAATAGTTGTTCAAGTTTTCTGCCTTTTTGTTTGGGGGGGATTTCCCCATGACTTGACGGTACAAATCCAAAATCCCTCAAATTTGTTTAAAGCTTCCTCCCCGCCTCTCTTATTTTGCTCTCTGAAAGAGTCGGAGCCCACGTAGTGAAGGATGGTGCGGCAGACGAAGACCCAAACTTGCTTGTCAGCCTGTGTGATCAGTCGCAGTAGAGAGACAAGGCAGAGGTGGCTGAGATACGACAGAACACAGAATGGCACCGGCATGCACTGCTAATGCATTCAGCCTGCCACCATATCCAACAACAAGGCAAAATATCACACAACTCACTTCACAAGATGTTCCTACAACAACAACATCAACAATAACAGACATATAAATGCACACACACGCGCAGACACACAGTGGCACACAGGCGTGCACACATGCATAAATAAATACGCAGCATGTTAAAAACCAACCATGAGGAACAAGAATTTGAAAGCAAACAAACAAGTGAGAATGTAAGCAACTTGTCTGAGACTTTGTGACAGAAAAATAAATGAAAAATGAAAAAACACCTTTTTGTTTCATGAGAAAGGGAGCTAAATTGCTGTGGTGCACCAGGCATTCACATTTTAGTAAAAAAAAAAAGTAAAAAAAGTAAGTTCCTGGCAGGTTTTAGCATAACTGTGAACTACGTTAAGTGCAATGGTGAGCGCTGAGCTAAAAATAGAGCGTGGTCAAACAGCAAGAGGGTCATCTCTGTGTGATATAGTGGCCGTCACTGTAGCCACATATTGAGAGCAGAGGCACTCTGCCAACGCATGTAGCTTCACAGCAGTAATTTAATATTTGTTTGTCTCTATTATTTCATTCTCCCCCTCTCTCCTTCTCCCGCTCTCCCGTGCTTACGGGGGTTAAGTAACAGTAAGCTTTATCAGATTACTGGGTCTGAGGTCTCTTTCAAACCTCTCTTTGCCATTTTGATTTTGTGCAGCTGTGCAGACTCTTTAATCATACGCTATCTTTTTTCACTCGCCTTCCCCTCCTCTCCTCCCTTCTTCACGTCGTCCCTCCTCCCTTAACATATGTTAATTGGCTGCTTTCTGTGACAAATTACGAGCGCTCGCTTTGATGAGGTCGGGTTGTGATGGTGCTGGGAGTGGAGTATAGTGGAACTGCCAGACCCTCGTCGGTTCCCCCTTAACCACTCCAAAAAGGAACGCGGCACCCAGCCGATGACTAATGAGAGGCTTGGACTGGGTCTGGCCCAGCTCTAGCCTTGGTGGGGCTACTCCCCTAAACAGAGGCTGATCTGTAGGTACCGTATGTCGCCACACACTCCATACAACCTTTATCCTCGTGCACCCCACCACTGGGAACTGTAAGGCACTGTGAGAGTATTCCAGGCTACATGCTGAAAAAGATTCATATTTTTAAGACCCTTGTATATGTTGTGTCAGTTCTTCATCAAAGACACTGGAAACGTTTTCAATATAATAGTTTTTTTATTCAATTTGCTTTCTTTTTATGTTTGACTTGAAACAAAGCACAGGAGCTACACAAATTATAGATGCAATACTTCCAACTTGTGTCTCAAGTTTACATTGTGTGTGTGTGTGTGTGTGTGTGTGTGCGTGTGTGTATGTGTGTGTCTGTGTGTGTGTGTGTGTGTGTGTGTGTGTGTGTGTGGTGAAGAGACACTGCCTGGAAACATTATACCAGCCATGCTTAAACAAATACTAACAGTGGAACAATCTCTGTTTAATGATGCGCAGCGTCAACAAGGAAACAATGCTCACCAATAATCAGCACAATCAGCTTGCGGTAACGAGAAAAAGAACCTGACATCATCCTTGTGGAGGTTTAAAAAAAATATATTTTTAAGTGTTGGGTGGGGTGGTGGGGTGTCATATTCTGACTCTGTCTCCCTTCAATCAGTACGACTACTTCTTTCGCCCTCTCTCTCTCTCTCTCTCTCTCTCTCTCTCTCTCTCTCTCTCTCTCTCTCTCTCTCTCTCTCTCTCTCTTTCTGTCTCTCTCTTTCTCTGTCACAATCCCTCTCTCTCCCTACTCCACAATCTAGGTTACTTGGTTTCCTAGCGGAGCACAGGGACCGGAGGAAGAAAAAAAAAAAAAACAGAAGGTCGAATCTATGAAGGACATCCTTGTTGAAGTGTGCAACCTTCTACTTCTCTGCAAATTACCCACACGCTGTGCATAGACTCAAAGCAGTGCTGTGGCTCTCACTTCAAGCTAAGCAAGGATGCGACCATGACACATAATGCTGTTGAAGTATCACAACTACAGGGAGAGGCAGCGTTCCTTGGGGTGTTAACTGTAATTTGCAGGTTTTCTTTTATAAGGGTTTTTTTTTCTTTTAAGACATGTACACAGCCAAACCTTAATATATGTGTTCCCAGTGCAATACAACATCTGTTTTTATAGATTTTTATGTATATAAGTTCAGGACCTCAACACACTGAACTCAAGTCTTGACAGTAGAGAAGTAGAGCAGCTTCAGCATTTGTTTGTTACGGTCACAACTTCAAAAATAATCACTTCACGTAATAGTTTCATTGTGGAATCTAAATTTGCTGATGAAGCGAGATAAAGCAAAATAGTAAATTCCACAACTTCCCTGTAGAGCTGCCCGTCCCCCCCATGCTGACTTAGTTACAACAAACAGGAAAGAAGAAAAAAAGGAAATCATTTTATTTATGTCTTCCCATCAGCAAGTGTGCAAAACAGATAATAAACCATAAGCAAGCAAACATTTCCATACCCACCAAGTTGATAGACACGCACAGATGCACAAGTACACACACATGCAAGGTGACAAAACGAAGAAAAAGGAAGTGCATCGGCACCTCGTGGTTGCATGAGGGTTAGCCATGTTAGCATTAGCCTGCGGGCCTTAATTGAGGCCAGGAGGGAGCATTTAATAATTGCTGTCAGAAGATCAAATTTAATTCTCCTCTCTTCACAGCCACCACTGCTGTAGGGTAGAGTGAAACAAATTGTCATCAGAGATTTCTAAATGAACAAAGCTTTTAATTAGGGTGATTAGAATGCTGTAGCAAAGAGAAAGAGTAAGGGGTGGGGGTGTGATGAAATCATCAGCGGATCGTCTTATCCATGATGTCTGGTGTTGATACAGTGTGGGGTTGGGGAGGAGCGGGAGAAGCAGGGGCACACGACTACTTGCTGTGCTTGAACATAAGTAAGCGTGGCCCAGGCAGCAATGAGCCCTTAGCGTCCGTTTCAAAACTCTGACACAAACACACACTCATACACGCACTCTCTGCCCTTCTCCCCCCACTGGAGAACATTGCTAACATCCTGAGACATTGTCATACTCGGCAGGGAACATAATTGGGTGAATATGTCAGTGCTTTGTGTTCTTAGTGACATGACTCCCGGCTGTTCCTGTGGGGGCTGGGTACACTCATTGAAGGGCTTATACTGCAATTCCACTGCATTGGTTCATTGTTCATTACAGAGTTGTTTTTTCCCTCTTGTTTTATGAACATAATAGATAAGCAGGGGATGAGTTATCTGTGCACCTAGATGCACACTTGTGAGTGTGTGATCATTCATGTACACGTGTGTGTCCCTTTTCTGTTCCTGTGTTCCTTCAGTGTCAGCAGTTGGTCACACCTGGGTCCTCCGGCGCACGGGGCAACATGTGAATTGAGACAGTGGTTTACATTCACTGGAAAACATGACCTGCGGCAGAGCTTTTTAAATGACTTTACAATGACTGGAAAGAGAGAGAAAGAGACAGAGAGAGAGGAAGAAGTGAAATAAATTGTGGCAGTGTTGATAAAGTGAAACTTATGTTAAGGTATTTGCATTTAAACATCAGATGTGCGCATCACCACAATCTGCACCACTTCCATATTCAAAACCATTTTCAAAACCTGGCTTGTTTTACCCTTCTGCCCAACTCCACTCTGTTTCCACCTTGTACTGTGTCATCTCTATTAAGTTGATTCTTTGTTTTCTCTATCTTCTTTTCTATGGCTACTTCAATGCGTCCTTGCCCCTCCTCATGCCCATGCCATGGAAAGACTGAATGCACTAAATGGTGATTCATTCCAGCCTTTCCGGGGCCTCTCCAAATTGTGGCTCGCCTATGCTTCTGCTTTTTCTTCTCTTCTCCTTTTTTCTGATACCATTTTTTCCAACTTGGCACAAGGGTATGTGTGTGGCAAGATCAGTCATAGCTGTCCTTTGAGTTTATTTGTGTTTATCTCTCATGGCTATGAGCCACTGTCACAACACAAAGCTGCTGACAATGGACAGGGAATGCCTTTTTAACCACAGCGGCTACTCTTCCTCCCTCTCCCTGGACGTCTAGTTTTGCCTGGCTTTCACATGTGCCCTCCTGCTCATCTACCTTTTGCCTAGCAGCTGCGGCTTTACAGCCCTTGGCCTCCATTCAAAGAGGGGGGTTGACGCATTGTGTCAAGTCATTTTGTCCTTGGGGAAGTCAGCAATGGGCTATGGAAAGATGGCTCTCACCTGTCTCCACACTGGCTCTGACGGATGACTACCTGCCTCCATTGCGGCTCTGATGGCCCAAGGCCTCTGTTTGCTGCTGCTGAGTGAGACGTGCAGCTGCCCAAACGAAGGGCAAGGCTACGTACTCCTCTACCTCCATTTCTTTTTCACATTACTTCCTTATGCTATCACACTACAGTTGGAAAAAACTCTTTAAACACAGTAAAATGTCTAAATCTAAAGATACACACGTGAATTATTAATATTAAATCGAACAGAAAGTGTTTTACATCAACAACAGGAAAGTAAATGAAATTAGATTTTCATTTTGAAAATAAAGCTTCATACAGACATGACCTTTGGTAGCAAATACATTTTATTTAGACCCATAGTGCAATGTTAAACATTTTATAAAATAAAAAATACTTCATATAGAAAATTGTGTATAATTTTACATCACATTTTACATGACGCATCGTATGTAAATGTAGTTACATCATCTTTTTCTGTATTAGTGCTTCTATTTCTTATGCAATTTGAAGACCGGTGAATTTTCTCAAATTGCTCTTTCAATGGAGACGGTGTAATTTAGTTTAGAAATGCTCATCCCGTTTTAGTTTGATTGCTGTTACGACGGAGAACAAGTGCAGCGAAGGTGCTGAGGCCGTAAAAAGCATGAAAATATGTTAATGGTAATATTTCCCTCTCATATTGTGCCACTCCAATCACAGGGACATATTTACCTCAAAAATATGCTTCGTACAAAGTTTTAGTTTAAGTACCTTCAATTTATTCAGAAGTTAATATCATTTATATTTAAGCAGAATATATATTCTTTTCATTTTATACATCTAATTTTGCATCCGAGTTTTCCAGTCGGTGTTTTCACAATCTGTTCTGTTGCTTCGGTGAAAATGGTGTTAAGTTTACTTTAATTAACAGTTCTCTAAGTATATAGACACATAAAACAAAAGTGATGTTTGAGGGAACTCAAAATAAGGCCAGCAGTATTTCATATTAAGAAAACATATTGTTTCTGTTTATTTGCACTCATCATCCGCAGTTGCCGATTGTATTTTGATTCCCAATTGCTGCTCTCTTAACCGAGTGATTTATGGAAGGAAGCACCTTTAGCACCTTTGATTGTCTGTGGCTGCTGATGTCACATCCTTCCGCTGAGCTTTGTGTGTGTGTGTGTGTGTGTGTGTGTGTGTGTGTGTGTGTCTGTGTGTGTGTGTATGTGTGTGTGTGTGTGTGTTTCCTGTCTTTCTGTCCTCCAAGACCCCAGGGCAGAGCTTTTAGATTGAAGGATAAGAGGGGAAAGTGCTGGCAGAGTCTCATTAGTATGAACATCAATTAAGTTTAAAGTTAAAGCATAAAGTTTGAAAGTTCAGAAATTGGTTGAACTGGGGCTGGCCAGAAATTCTGAGCTCATCTTGTAGCACTTTAGCTGCTACTTATAACAATATACTTTGTTCCATAATGTCAATCACACTTTTGAGTGCTTGACAGAGTATATAAAACTTGTGCCAACCACAGGCTATTGGCTCACTTTCCTCCATATCAAGAGACAGGTGTCTCAGTTCTAAGGCACAGAGAGATTGAAAATAGAATACATGTAAAACCGTCTCTGTCTCACTAATGATCCAACTAAATCATGAGCTAATAGAGAGAGACAGGTGAAGACGTATCCTCCAACACACACATAAGAACACGCGCACATTACCACCTCGCAAATTCAAGTTTAGCTAGAATGCTCACTGGGAAAAAAAAAGGAGGAATGAACACATTATAAGATGATCCACCACTATCACTCTAATCCCCAGATGTACATGTTGCTAATCTCCTTAGCCGCTAACATGTTAAATTAGCCCTAATATCTGCTGAGATTCAGAGCCATAGAGGCCCACCTACGCGTGGGCTACCGCCCAGGTTTAGGTCACTCTTCTCCCTCAGCACTTGAAAAAGATACAGATATTAGAGTGGGGGGTGGGGGTGGGGGTGGTGGGGGCTGAGGAAAGTAGCAGTGATAGCCATTCGTCACCCTGCCTATCTCGCTCTGACAGATGGGGAGTGCAGCGTGCCACATAGAGGAGTCACTGCCTGTAATGACATTAGAGGCACAATGAGACCTGATACACATTTTCTTTCTGCTCCCATTCCGCTTGGCCATCGACTCGCTCCTTTGCTTGATCCTTCCCCTCCTCTCATTTCTGCTGGTACATCTCCATCCATCCTGACAGGAGATAAAATGCTGTGTACCACTAGATCCAAATAAAGCACAAACACACATGCATGCACTCACAAACACATGCACATTTATACCGGAACACGCGTGTATAGCTACATCAAAAACACAAAGAAGAAACCTCCACCAAAAATATGGAAAAAACTTAAATGTTCTCGAGGAAAATAAATCGTCTACATGACAGCAATGCTAAAGTAAAAAACGGAGCAGTGTGAGTGTGTACTGACGTTCAGATTGTATTTGGAAATCCATATTAAAGCTCTTTTTTTTCGCCCTCCTCTTCAAGGAAATGGGAGTTTATTTAAAAGGAGAGAGCGTTTATTTAATGTACCATACACCTCCTAAAAGGTTTACTTACTGTAGTGTAATATGTTATTTCAAATCCTCACAACCACATTTCCTAGGAGGATAGTGGATAGTGGCGTTATATATATATATATATATATACTGTATATATATATATATTTCTTTTTTTTCAGGACACATGCTATTACCAAATGTGTTGCAGATGTACCATGTGCCGAGGCTGTGCTGCCGAGGTGGGGTTTCTTGGAAAAACATCGCCAATCCTGTCATGATAAATCACCTTCCCCAATTTGCTATAAAAATGTAGAATTAGGATTCGAGAAACATCGACATCAGCAAAATTCTACACACATTGCATCTACAGGAGGGCCAGGTCCATTTGAACATTTCCTCACAATCCAATTCTACAGAAATAATCTGATAGATGATTGTGCTAAACTTTTATTCTTGGAAATAGAGTTAATGTACATTTCCCCCCCCCCCCTCCCGATTCAAAGGAGTCGTCTCCAGTGTCTGTCCTCAATAACAAAGCTACATTAACAAGCACCCTACAGACCGTCTATTAGAATGTGAAAAAGCGGCATGTGCTGTATATTAGTTTTTAGTGACTAAACACTTGGGAGAGAGGCGACCTAGAATCAAGCCTTGTGGTGCACTGAGTGTATATGTTCTCATCGTCCTCTCAGCTCCACTTCTGAGACTCAGAGAGAGAGAATGCTCATTAGATCTATGTGCTGAATCGCTGCTCCCTCTCCATCTCTCCCATCCTCCCCCAACCTTCATCCCTCTCTCTCTCTCCCTCTCTCTCTCTCTCTCTCTCTCTCTCTCTCTCTCTCTCTCCGTCCGTCTGCTTAACAGATGGGAGGGTCGTGGGTACAGCTCTTCCCCTCCCCCTGGAGAGGCCTGGTGCCTGTTCAAAAAAAATCTCTCTTTATGCTTCACTCCATTTCCCTCTCTTCTCTCCATTTCTCTGTTTCCGTCTCTCCACTTCTCTTTCATTTTCACCTCTCCAACTCAAAGCACAGAGAGTTGGGACCCAGGATATAAAACAAGCAGAGGAGCAACCGTTGTCCTTCTGTCCGCTTGGTGCCAGCGTGCTCTCTGACCCTAGCAGTCACTCGCTCTAGCCACCTTCCAGGTACCAGGCTAGTGTGAATGCAGGCGTTCCTTAAGTCAGACTCCGCAGAGAATATAAAGAAACTCTTTAGTGTATTCTTCATTTTCCACAGCTCATTTCCTCTTCCCCTGCGCCTTACTTTGGGATTAGTAAATTGGCTTAATGTGTACAGGCTTATTAGTTCTTTCTTCTGTCTGCCTCTGTCTGTCTTCATTTTTCCGCTTGTTTCTTTCTCACCTCATTTGCCCTCTCAAGGTCAGGTGTCAGTGTCAGTCCCCTGAGAAAAATTCCTGCTGAGGATTAATACTCTGTGCCACTTAACCATGTTCACTAAGCAGTGCTTGTTTCCTGCATTTCCCTCCCTTTTGTCGTCTTGGCGTCATAAGGCTAAATTGGATTGAGTGATTCAGTGGTAATCTGTTAAGTTAACTGATGCTCTATCCACCACGAGGGAAGGAGAGGGAATCGAGCCCGATGAGGAGGTGGGCACTCGTTTCTTATCCAGAAGCTGCCTGGCACTCATATGGGACGGGGGCGGGTGTGAGGAAAAGTGGAGGGGTGTCGGCGGGAGAGGAGAGGGGGAGACTTGGGTACTCAGGGAAGGAAACTTGTCTTGTTGTGTAGGAGGAGGTAGAGGAGGCAAGAGTGAGAAGAGATGGGGAAGGAGGGGGTGGCTGAGGCAGGGAGGCACCGACACGGGGCTAAGCGGCAGCAGAGCCTTACCTCAGGGAGAATTGGCTGGTGCTGGGAGCCAAAAGCAGGGATTAAATGTTCAGGACACGGGCTTAGTCTTAGCGTTAATGTTACGTAAGGCCTAAGGTGTTGCCCCAGTGGTTGTTGACATTGAGAAGTTCAGCTCTGCTCAGTGGGCTGTGGGAGGAACGAGGAGGAGGTGGAGGCCAGGAGGCAGGGATCACGGAGGTAACGCCTCCTTGTTTGGAGCGATGCCCGGGCTGGGTAGTGTTGAGCACAAAGACTGGGAGGGGATGATGCTGTCAGCCTGTGATTGAAGTATGCCGGCTTGATTGATATCCTTGTCTGGCTGTCTTGTGCCAAGCGCCTTACTGTTGGCTTGTAATCCTAGTTTGTCTGACAACATCCTTCTTTGTTTTCTTCCAGAGGGCAGCTCTTTGTTTTTCTGTCTCTGGATGGGTGTGTTTGCGCAGAGCAATGCTAAAATGTTTTGGATAGCCTCTTCAGAGCTGCCACAGATTTATTTTAGATCTTGTTGTTATTATGTTGGTGCAGTCCGGCTGTTGTCCTAACTGCCAAAGGATGCATTTATGTTTGTTTCTCATTTCTTCCATGAGTGGGCGTATTCTAAACCATCAACTCAAGAAGTTTTTGTTGTCATGAATTTCATCATTGTTGAAATTGTATTGTCTCACTTTTTGTTTTCCATTTTTGTGTGATGGGAGTTTTTCTCAGAGAATTTTATAAAGTACACAATAATCAATGTGATGTTATTCCTTAAAAAATGTAATCATACTATTCTTAGACCTAATTAAACTAAATTAAACACTAATGTGCCGTGGATTTTGAAAGGACCAAGAGTTAGTTCACAGTGTTTTCTGTTAATAAAAATAAAAAAGATCTAAAGTTATGTACTACTTCTACAGGCTTCAGTCTGTCACTAAGAGACACAACATCCCTGGATGTCCCTATTACACGCTTTCATTATCAATGTCCTACTCTCTAGCACAAAGAGGTCAAGTGCATAGCAATGTGCTGCACTCACCTCAGGGGTTTAGAGCGTTCTTGTGCTTTCTCATGCATGTTACTCAATAAATACATGGATTCAGGTTAGGGGGAGATGAAAAAAAAAGAAGGAAAGAAGGGGAAAGGAAGTGCATTACAATGTGCATGTGTGTGTGCGGGAGTGTGCAAAGGAGAGAATAAGAGAGTGAGGAAGAGAGCAAGGGTGTATGAGGGAGGAGAGAGAGAGAGTGATAGAGAGAGAGACTGAGAATGACATGTCTTTTGGTGAAGCGGTGTCGTCTTCCACATCAATGTCTGATGCTTGTGCTGCCAGGTGCCGGAAATCTGGTTCAGAAAGGAGAGAAGAGAGAAGAAGGGGAAAGTAGAGAAAAAAAGGCAGGGTAGATGGAGGATTTTTTTTTTTTTTTTTTTATGTGACGGCGCTGACAGCTCCCCTGCATTGCACTGAGCTTAAATAATGGGATGCTCATTTGCATAACGAGGGACGTTATCACCTCTACTGTCAAAAGAAAACACAACAACAGTTCTTCTGCTCCTCCCTGAGATAGATTGGGTTGGCCTACTTTAGCACTCTGGAGAGATGCACTGGAGCTCTGGCTTAGCCAAGCTCACACAAGAACACACACATGTGCACACTCACACACACACACACACACACACACACACACACACACATGCCATGCATGCACGCATACATGGACACACAGTCACTCACTCACGCAAACTTTTTGGAGCCCAGCTTTCTTCTTCGCACATGCAGTCCAGCTCATCAGCTTCTGGCCTCCACTCCTCGAACGCGGGTGCACACACTCTCAAAAGCAAACGCACAAGAGCCTTTATTCAGATGCTCCTCAGCTGCTCTCATTGACATGCAATGTCTCCAGCTGGATTAAGTTCATGTTGGAATTTTGTTTGATTTCTGTCTCTAAGAAATATCCTTTTACCGTGTTTTAAAAGATCACTCTTGGCACTTTTTGTCTTTTCTTCTTTTATTATTTTGGCTTTGTTTTGCCAGGATATGGCAAGACTGAACTCAATCTTACATCTGTATTCTATCCAGCGACTCATGTCTGCCATTTTGGAGATGAACTGCAGATCGAGTAGAAAAAGCTGTGTCTAGCAGTTCCACTGTCAATACAGTGCAGTTCGTGGGAAGAAACAAAATGTATTTCTCAGTCTGGAGGTAATGTTACAGTGTCGGTGATTAGAGCGTTTAAGTTAGCGGCACTTCCAAAACACTGTCAAACTCTCTGTGAACGAAGCGAGATCCTGACAGCGCTGTCTCCTCTCATAGTCGGTGCCTGGGAAAAAAAATGCAAAAACTGATTTGCATGATATCGACAGTGAAAAACACAGCGGTTCTCACAACATTGTTGACAGATTCTTTGTCTTTCTTCACCCTCCCTTGTGGCTGCCATGATGCCACTTTTATTATTTTTTCTCTCAGTATTTTGCCATATTTCATTTCATTTAATGCTGATCCTCTCCTCTCCTCTCCCTCCCTCCCCATTTCTTTCTTGCAGGTACGGATGCTGGAATCTTTGAGTTGATTGGAACAAATAGAAAGCAGAAAAAAGACAGATAAAGGAAGAGACGAAGATTGAAGAGAAAGAAGAAGAAAGAAGAGAGAGGAAAGAAAGCATAAAGTTCTTTAGAAAGAGGAGAGAAAGAGAGAGACTGGGACGATGGGGAGGAAAAAGATTCAGATCACGCGGATTATGGATGAACGCAACAGACAGGTATGTCCCTGGGGGATGGGAGGATGGATGAGTATGAGGGTGTGGGAGAGGAGGGGTGGAGGATGGAGGAAGGAGAAACACCCTACACCCCACATAGCCCTCAACAATAAAGGTCTTCTGGGAGTCTGGGCAATATGTGAACTGGGCGACAGAGAAGTGTATGCCGGGATCGGAGAGGTTATTGCTTTGGGTGGAAGAGTTCCATTGGGTTATAATGGCAGGTTTGTTTCCCCTTCTGGTGAAGAATTTTATTTTTTTCTAAAAAAGGGAATTTGCATGAGAACTTTTGTAATTCTCAAAAAACATTCTGCATATCACTGCCTGCTCTGAGGTCTGCGGCCTACACACAACACGCTTCACACACCCAACCTCTCACACCATGCCACCCAGTTTAGCTCACTCGCAGTGGAATATTACCGGTGAGAGGGTGGGAGAAAACATAAACAAACAACCAAACAGAGATGGGATGGTCTATAGTGACACACTGGAGTGGGCCAACAGGGAAACAAACACAGCAACAGTATTTTACTTGAGCTAAATATGTAACAGTTGGACTGCGGTAGCTTTCCTCTGCATAGCACAAGAGATACATTTTCAAACCAGCGATACTGTACTGAGTCATTCTGGTCAAGTAACAAACTTTGCAACAATGGACTTCTTGCAAGACACTTTTTAACAACAGCTGGCATTACTTGAGCGAGAGAGACATAATAAATTGTGGACAGCATGATTCAAGCAGACACTACCGACTGTGGCAGGAAATAGATAGAGACGAAGCTCTCTCACTGCCCTCGAGGCACACAATTGATCACTTCCTGTGGCACGACTGACCACTGACACTTTGTCAGCTTCCTGGCAGCCCAATTGGATCCATACGCTGCTAACGTGGCCCCTGGATCACAGGTCAAACACGCACACAGGCACACACACCTTGTCTGAACACACAGGCCCTCTTCATTGCCTTTGCCATCGCTTTTCGTCTGACATCAACAAGAATAGTCCACAACAGTTTCTCCCAGTGTGCTTCATCAAACACAGACATTTGCAGCCAGAGTAGTGACATAAAAGGGCTCAACGAATCGATTGGGCAATACTGGAGGAGTAATTGAAGTAGCTTGCGACCCCTCCCGTGACTGATCTCAATGACTGTGATTGCAAGTAACAAGAGGAAAGTGAGAGGGGAGTGAGGAAGTGAGTGTAGCTGAGATAAAGAAGAAACCTCCAGTAATGATGATTTAACTAAAACTCTTAAGACGTTAGAGTCGAAGCTGCAGCAGAAAAAGGAGAGTGAGAAAGATACATAGGAAGAAAGATTTAATAAACAGGACACAGACAGTGTGTGACAGTGTGCACCTGTGTGCCCTGTATTTGGATGAATGTATTTGTTATTGAAAGAGAGACGAGCAGACAGAGACAAGAGCAAGGAGGAGGTCACAGGGTTTCAGATGAGGACTAAAGCTATCGTGTTGCTGCAGCACCCACACTTCCTCCTTACTGTTATCTCAGCCCTTCTCTCTCATCCCACCTTAGACTGGGCTCGCCAGTTGCACCAGGCACTCCGGCTCCTACGGATAAGGAGGTAAAGAGGGAGACAGGAAGGACACCTGAGGGGAATCGATGCCTGAGATATCCGGGCTTTACTTACAGAGAGAGGAGGAGGGAGGAGAAAAAGGAGAAAGGGTTCAGGGAAAGGCAAATCAATATATCACTGGATTTTGTCATTTTGATCTCTGATATGATGGATTACTTTAGTTAGTTAGTAGTTAGATGTTTGTATGAGTCGAAGAGCAATTCCTACTGATATGATGTCATGCAGTCATGTGGCAAACACCTCATGCATGCTGAGCATATGCCTTTCAGTGTCATTGAACCTACGGCCTGAATCAATGACATTACCACATTTTGCAAAGGCGGACATCACAAGACAGAGACAGACACAGAAACTCAAAAGTTCTTCTTAAAACATAAAAAAACAAAAAAACGGAAGCTTTGGCTTTGCATATTTTCACTTCCTTTTTGAGGAAGTGTCCCAGAGCCCAAGCCAAATAAACATTTCTTTGCATTTGTAAAGCATTTCTTTCAACCTCACATTCTTTACATATTTTTACTGTTTTATTTCCCAAAGTTTGTTTGCTTTAAGTCTTCTTAAAGCCGTAGTCTTCTATGTTTAACAGATTTATACAGTATTAAGAATTTGTGCAACTGTATAGTGATAGTTATTTAACACTATATGAATCCAACAGCTCATAAAGTTGCTCCTGTTTCAGACAAAAATAGCAAATTAAAGCTATTATGATATTTCCCTGATTCTTACATGTCTACAAAGACACTTCATACTGCAATCCTCTTTGGAGTGGCACCACTCTGTGTGGCTGTCAACGCTACCTTGCCACCTACAGGGCTACACTGCCTCCCCACTCCTGCCCTCCCTGAAGCGCCAGTATCATAGTGGGCACAGGGCCTGACTCTCTCTGGGCGGCCACTTTGGGCTGCCACCCCCAGGCCCCGAAACACTTCCCCAGAGCAGGGGCAGAAGGGCCAGGCCTCCCTGGCGTTGACTGGCTGCCCGGAGCTCTGGACAGTGGGCAGCAGTGTGTAAGCCCTGGCTCCAAGCCCCCCGACCACTCAGACCCTCTCCCAGCCTCGGGCACATGAAAGGGCCCCCTGTGCCATAAACTCATGGGCTGCACACAGAGGGCGGACTCTCTTGCCCCAGCTAGCACACACACATACACACACAAACACAGACAGACACACACACACACACACACACACACACACACACACACACGCACACACACACATATACAGAAATATAGGCACACACACACACCTACATTACAAGATGCATGCACAGGTGTGTGTTTGTGTGCACACATACAAGCATACATTTGAGACATAGCAGATTATACACTCAGACACATACTTAGATGGTGTATTTAGTGTCTTGTTTATACAGCATAGATAAATGCATGCTTGTGAACACATGTACACATCTAAAACGCATCTATCTCTCTGGAGTCGGTCTTGGGCATCGACTAATTTGCTGCAATTGGCTCTAATTAGTGTTACCTCTCCAGCCAGTACACTCAGTGGACTTAATTTAGGATGGCTTGTTTGGGCAAATCTGTGTGTATGTGTGTGTGTCTGTGTGTGTGTGTTGGTGTGACACATGTGGTTTCCAAGGGGGAAGGGACCCAGGGCCAAAGGTTAAACATGGATCAGGTCATCAGTGACAGGAAGTAAAACAACAGGATCCCTCCGCTCCCACAAACAACAGTCACACGTATCCTTGTCTGGAAGACATGAAAGAAATATATGTTTTTTTATGCCTTCCTGCGTATGCCGCTTCTCTTCCCTCACTATGTTAACTGCAGCGCTGCAGCTGTAATAAGGGGTCTTTTTGTTTCTACGACAAAGCATTCTTTTCTCCAATCAACAGCACTGGGGTGAGAAAATGTGCGAATGAAATTAACAGCAGGAAAATAATGAGGCCCACAGGGTAGCTCCTCACCCCTGCACCCCTCCTCTAATCCCATGTTTCCCACCTTCTAAATCTCCTTCTTTCACCACAGCGAGTAGCACTCCGCTCTGTCATATGCTCAGCGCTTCGAGACCTCACCTGTAAAGAGTTCACTAGGCTCTCACCTTCTCTCTGCTGTATTGTTATTCTCTTTTGCCTTCTCAGTTTATGTCTTGTTTCGTTTCTCGTTCACATGTTCTTCGCTTGGTTCATTTTGCTCTCTCACCTCACCTCTCTAATTTTCACTCACTAGAAAGACTTAATGGTTCGTCTGGCTAAAGTAAATAAATGTCTATTTATAAAGAGAAATAGGGATTTTTTTAATCAAATATTAATACAATGCATAAATATGAGTTAACATTTGATTATTAAAACAATTTTTTTTGCGTATACTGGCTATAGACTGGGCATTAATGTAATGGTTTTCCCCTTATTTTTAAAAGAAATACTTTGAGGGACTGGCTCATAATCTACAGCTCATTTACATCTTCCCTCCATATAGCCCTTCTCTTTTACAAGTTATCTAATTCTGAGATGTGCTTGTCATAAGAAGACTTCATTTAGTGAAAACTGGGGTTAATAGGGTCTTCCTGCAGCAGAACTCACTAAAACAATTATATATGTTGGGACATACAATATGTAGAATTCAATTCAAAATCAGATTAAAAGGATTGGTTGAAAAGTGAAAAGAATGTTTCTTAAACTAACAGCGCCAACCTTAGTGCCACGACAAAAGTTTATCCACCGCAGATGAATGACAACAAAGTTATTTTTGTCATTCCGGCCACTAACTTGGGCCTTGCAATGTAACATCCACTTTCTTTTTTAGTCAGTGGGCATATCCTTTTCCAGTTGCGGTTTTTCAGCATAAACAGTAGTATACAGAGAAGGAGCCATTACAGTGCCGTCCTGAAATGTAATTACAAGTTTGGGATAGAAGAACAATCTAAACTGGCATGTATTTTAAGACACCATAACTAAAATCTGCACAATTTAGACACCACTCAATCAGTTCCACAGGTTCGCTTTTAACCTCACAAAGTGGACACTTTCGATTCCGACACTGAATGGACTAATGTTAGGAGTCTGCTGCCTCCTGCTCGTACTGTATAATGAAGGCACACTGAAAAAGGATGATAAGTGGGGTTTTAAGGAGAGAGAAGAGCATAGCATATATTGGCGGTGGGACAAAGCCTCTTTTGTCGTAATGCCCCTCTTAACAGCTTCTTTGGCTGTGAGGCAGAGTTCAGGTCCAGGTCTTGTGCTCCTCTTATTCCTTTTGCGTAAGTCCGTGTCTTCCTGCTTGGCCCCCGACAATGGGATAAGTGTTTGTCTCAAGACAAATCGTGCTGCTCCATAGCTGACTGACATTTATGTTTGTGTGTGAGTGTGCTTGCGTGTGTAGTCATCATACCCCCCCCCCCCCCCCCCCCCCCCCACACACACACACACACACACGGCCATGTTTGGTTTGCTAACCAGCAGTTTTTGGTGCCTGTCTCTCCACTCCTCCTCTTCCTCCACCTCCTCCTCCCCCAGGGAAGCAGGCAGGAGGTGGGAAGCAGAAGCGAAGCCATTGTGAAGGGGAAGCCACTGGCCTCTTCCTGTTATGAGAGGAAATGCATACAAATGTGCTTCCTGTGCGTCCGCCCCCTCTCTTCTCCCTCCTTTCTTTCTCTCTCCCCTCTCACCCAATGTGGCAGAGAATCAACTACTATCCCTCCTTTCTTTTCGTCCCTCTGTTTATCCTGGGCGTTTTTCTCCTTTTTTCTGCCAGAGGAAATGTGACAGATCACAATTGATTATTTCATTTTGATTATTATTTTTCTATTGGTCTATTGGTATTGGTCATTTTCCAGTGATAGCACATTTAATAATCGCAAATCAACAAACAACCATTACGTAGAAAGAAGAAGAAGAGAGAAAAAATTAAGAAAAGCAAAAATAAATTAAAATGGGTTGAATGAAAAATGTTCAAAATAGAGGGATAAGCTCTGAAAGGAGATGTGACGATAACAAGTTTAGGTGTTTACAGGGTCTGAATGCATTTGTGTGTGCATGTGTCTGAATCTCTCTTGGGATGGGCTTGTGGAGGAGGTTATGGGTGAACGAATAAGGCTTGTGAGTCTCCAGCGAATATTCACGATGCTTAAGCCTATGAGTGAGTGCTCATTAGGTGCCAAAATAATTGTATATATAATAATAACAGCAATTATAAGTACATTTGAAGGAAAATGTTGTGCTTTCCATAACTGATAACTGAAATCTTGGTATCTTGAAATGTAGTTAGTGTTGATAGTTAAGAGGTTTATAAGTACAAATACTCAAAGACACTTTGATATTAGTATTAGTATTATAGTAGGCTACATTTCTTTGCAATTTTTCTGCTTTAGATGCAGAGCCAGAATACATATATATTTTAATGACGCATACAATGACAGTTTAAAACTTAAGTGTTCCATTATGACATGATTCAGTCACAAATGCCCAAAAATGGTCTAAACAATATTCTTGTGTGCGTGTGAAGATAGGTTTAACACCCTGGTTACCAATTTACTGTGAAATGACATGCTCAAACTGGTCCCTATTACCAGTATGCACAGTTGCAAATGTGCTGAAACGTCATGCTCTCTGTTATTAACGCAGTGGTGTGTCTAACAGCACCCACCGACCAAGGAAACAAAGATTACACCCACACTGACATACGGGTGGTTTACAATGTGTTGTTTTGTTTTAACAACAAGTACAGTGGCCTCATTCAGTGAAAGATAAAGACATGGTCCAACTTAACCCGAAGGCTGTAGAGCAGCATCATCCTGCTCATCCAATTCAAAGTATCAATTGGAAATAAGATGTAAGTTCATTATCAATATTTCATTATTTCATGAACATAGACTATAAAATCTAACCCTACTTTCTCAGTTTCTCAGCCATTAACATTTTTCTGCTGAGAAAAGCATCCTGGGTCAGATATCTGTAAATGTTTGCAGATCAGGTGTGCCATTCATAGCATCTCTTTTTACTCTCCACTCAAAATGCAGAGCAGTTGCTCCTCGAATACAGATCCAGCGCAGTGGTTTATAGCTGCTGTGTGGCCAAGTGCTTTTTGAGATTGCGCAGGAAAGGCCAGTGGTGACAACACCAGCTTGAATCATGATAGGCTTAAAGGGTCACATGACAGCATCATGTGAGACCATGAAGTCACGACAAAGTTACCTCAAGCAGTGAAATTGAATACTGAACATAAGAATTGCATAACTGCGGTAGAACACAAGTTAGCACATCTCACATGATGTTTTGCACCAGAATTTACCTTCAAGACAGTATTTATGTCCAACTGTATTTTAAAATGTGTGTGTGTGTGTGAGTCTGTGTGTGTTACTGTATATATGCCTGTGTATTTATGTATGTGTGTGCATAGCTTAGTAATATATGTGATTTGGAGGTAGCAGGTTGTACGTGTCAGATTGAGATATGTGGGTGTGGTGTGATATTTATGTAGGTGTTATTGTTTGGTCAGTTAAGGCTTTTCATAATCACACTCGTTCTCATCCTGTGGCGTTGTTAAAGTCAGTCCATGTGAGAATTATTTTATGTGGGAAATGCACGCAGAGTTCCTCATTTAAAGTGTGAGGCTCAAGACAACTTTGATTGGATTCCTGCTGTACATTTGTTACATGTCGAAATGAGAGGCAGCGAAAGAGTGTCTTCCAAGTACAACTAAAAACAAACACTGCTGCGTTTGTATGTCTGTGTGGTTGTGCTGATGTTTGCAAGTGGTCCACTAATATCTGAGCGATCCGAGCCAGCATGTGGACCTCCCCTTTGAGACAAGCAGCTCTGGACCTCTGGGACTCACAACCAGCCCACTATGTGTGCCATGTGCCACCCTTTGAAACATTAATGGCCCCAACAGAGTGTGTGACTGAGTGAGTGGGTGATAACGGAGCTGGGCCGGCAGCTAGCTGTGTCCTGCGTTTGCCCCGGTGCCCCTTACATCAAAACACTAGGGGAAGACAACACTCTACATGTCCTGTCCCTGAATAGTCTTCTTTGACCTTATGTCCTACAGCCCTGTCGTCTTATTCACTCGCTCATGTACGATTTCTACTGTAGCTTTGCCGTTGTTAAGCTGGCAGACCCATTTCAGTGTTGGAGGGTATATAGCTCAGAGTAGGTTGTATATGACAATTAATCGTATTGTCACAAGATGCCTTTTGATATTACCGTGTTAAGAATGTGACTTGTTTTTTTCACATTTCAGTATGACTGTGTAAATGTCAGCATGGTATTTAGAGCCCAGGGGAGCTTTCTCTCCTGATGTCGTCAGTGAATCAGATGCGTGTCTGTGCCGAGGTACAGAATCTGACATTGCACACTATGGTTAGCGAGGAGTTAGAATGCCGTCCGTGTCTCAGGTTTCAGCCTCTGTTGTCTGACACATAGCTTGGCGTGACGCAATGACATCACTGGAAAGAGGGGAAGCTGGTCCGGGATACGACAGTTCATGCAAGGTTTTACCCATCCCTCAGTGGAGAGGGAGACAGAGAGAAAGACGGGCTGAAGTTGAGGGATGGTTTGATATTTAGTTTCCCTGGTGCATCCTGGGAGATATGATTTCAGGAAATCCAAAACTATCTATCAATATCCATTCCACCCTATCTCCTCTTTCAGACCTCACAGTTGTAAAGAGAAAACGTGAAGGGCAATGCATGATAGATTAATGCCGCAAATCAATTCATGCATTATCCTGATCTACCACACACAGTGATCTCTTATTTAAATGCTTTCTTTGTAAAGGTTTTTATAGCCTACGGTTACAGCCTTTATAATTGCATTCAGAGCATGTTTAACTGAGTGTTGGGAGGTTTTCATTCTGTGATTTTTGGCCCACTTAAGTGTCAGAAGAGAATAGACAAACATGCAGTTAATCAACAAACTGAGATCATTAGCTACCAGCTGGGCACAGTTTTGGCAGTATTTCCACTCTGTAAAAAAAAAAAAGCTTTGTCAATACAGATCTCCAATGTAAATAATACACACAGTCACAGAAGGAAATGTAAGAAAGCACAAAACAAAAAAAGAATCTGTGCTGCTCAGAGAAGAAAACTGGCAGTGGCACATTTTCTCATTTTCCCATATAGCCAAAGAGCGTGCACACATGGCTTGGAAAAGAAACCAGGTGCAGCTCACTGGAATTAACTCACTTTCAATGCTCTAGTTTTGATCCAAACAATAGAGGAATAGAGGCTGTTCTATTTTGACAATGTGGGCACTTGCATGTGTGTGTTATTAAAGGTACCAGTCGTGGGCCTCTCTCTCACACACACACACACACACACACACACACACGCACATGCACTTACAGATACCCAGACAGAGAGAGAGAGAAATACCCCATTAGAGAAAACAAATTGTGTGGTGTAAGTTGAGTGCATTGTCACTATTTGAGCACTCACAAAAATCTTCAAGCACAGTCAGGGAACCCGTCCGTTATTTATATCAATTGCTTGTTGTTCACTATGAGACGCGGTTAATTGAGCAACTAAACAACTTAACAATGTGTGTTAATGTCACGGTGAAAAAATAGTATGCCTCAGCTTTTTATTTTCTTATTAAAATAGTTATAGGTATGTGTATTTATTTTGTGTAAAAGCGGAAGGGAGAGAGCGAACACATCCGGGCATGTGAAAGGGACGATTTAACGTGACCTATGTCCCATGATGAACCTCTGTGCGCCTTGAGGTACAAGCAACAACTGATCTTCTTTACCGTTATCTGTCTGAGGCAGAGTATTTTCAGTTCCTTAAATACAAGCCCAGCTTCTTTTTTCTCTTCTTATTCCTGGTATAGTAAATTAACTGTTACTAAGGGGGTGTTGAACCGTCAGCAAACTTCAATTTCCTTTATTTCAGTTTGTCTGAGAATTACTCATTTTAATAAGGAAAGGTTGTTCCTATTTATTTCCTCATTGCAGAGAATATGTGGAGGGTGGGGTACTTTTCTTGCTATAATTAAATGATGACAACCAGTCAGAAAGAAATTATTGATTTGATGATAGGTGAGCCAAATTCAGTTCAGTGACACTGTATGTGTGACCATAAATCTTCAATGCCTCAGACTCACTATTGTTTTTTTTGTATCTCTTTCTTTTACCTAGGTGACATTTACAAAGCGAAAGTTTGGCCTGATGAAGAAGGCATATGAGCTGAGTGTGCTGTGTGACTGTGAGATCGCCCTGATCATCTTCAATAGCACCAACAAGCTGTTCCAGTATGCCAGCACAGATATGGACAAGGTCCTGCTTAAATACACCGAGTACAACGAGCCCCATGAGAGCAGGACCAACTCCGATATTGTGGAGGTAAGTTACAAGACAACGCATGCACGGGAGCCCACACACATGCACAGACTCATGCAAACACAAAGAAACGCACAAGCAGACAGATGGATACAGTATTTGTGACTCATTCAGCAACCCTTACTTCCCTCTCTTGGTCTTCACACCTAATATAGTGTAAGAAGTAATTGCTCTGATAGTTTGTCGGTCTTCCCCAAGTGTTCATCCCTTTTTAAAATAATTTTTAAGATATTTTAAGACTCACAGTAGGTCTGTATACTTCATTTCAAGAAAATATGTTTATTTAAATTGCATCTTTGTGTCGTGTGTACTACTTTGCAACAAAAAAGTGGTTGCCTATGATTGATCTGGACCTTCCAGGCTGTCCCCTGTGGTGTGCAATCACCAGCCCCTGCCCCTGGTGACTTGTCACCATTGATGTGCCTCAGACGAGGATGTTGATCTGACTTGCTTTGGACACATGTCGCTAGTGTGGCTCAAGGCGATGTTAAACAGCGCTGTCAGGCGAGCCAGTAGGCAGGTAGATAAAGCAGGAAATGACACGGACCCCCTCCAGGATCCTTAAGCTCTCAACGTGAACCTGTTATGCAACATTCACACTGTAGCTCTGACAAACCCGGTGGGCCACACACAGACTTGCATGCATTCATGCAGAGTTTATTCCCTTTTTTTTGTGCGCATACACATTTACACTCATTCTTTGTCTGCTTGTTATACAAATTATTTAAAGCAACATTATGCTTATATTGGATTGAATTTGCAAATCCAAATGGCATTTTTAGTTCCTGCAACATTAATCCTGCAACAACATTTTTTTGTTTTTTATTTACAGTATATATGGTAATAAATAACAAATAATATAACATAATAGTAAATCCAACATGTATAATTTTGGCATCTAAAACCTCAACTGTGTCCATATGCATGCTCAATGTGTGATTCAACAGGCACCGACTTGGTCACAATTCATGCACAACACTATTGTCTGCCATTGTAAGCTCAGGATTTAAAAAGACCGAAAGGAAAAGTGGGGACCCAGTGAGACGTAATGAATGTATACCCTTAACACACACGCCCCTATGGAACTGGCTGGCCAGTCTAACACAGGATCAAACAGCATGGGACATGTTTTTATCTTTTCATATGGGTGTTGCTGGGCTTGTCGCCCGCCCACGGGTGGACAAGCCCACCGGGAACAGTCCTGCTATTCCAGATGGCACTCTGCACCTGACTACAAACCTTTTGAATTTACATATTCATATCAAATGCATTTTGTTTTGGATAAGAATTTGTCTTACATTATTCCCATCCTTTATATAAACACCTCTTCCTTCATATCATGTTTGGAGGTTAAAAAACAGCATAAATAAATGTGGTCTGCTGATGTCATTATTGCTTTTGTTCCATCACCATTTCCACTCGGTGCAGACAAATATGTAGTGTGTTAATGTAGCTCATACATCAAGGGATACAGCACTCAACATATGGATAACCTTAATGACAAAAACAAAGAGAATGGACTGGGTGCATTATCATGGACAGTAGGTAGAAGCACAAATAAATCCACTAGAGACAGCATAACAGCTTATTCTTTTTTGGAATGTGCTTTTATTACCTTCCTATAATTCATAATATTGAGGCATTTTTTAAATTGTTAATGTGGCTGAGGATAAAACTTTGTAAGCTTTAATGAAATAATGAAATCAGTTTTGGCATAGTTATAATGTTGTGTGCAACTCTAAAACATTAAATAATCAGTAAAGCCGTTCACATCTATGTTGTGTCCTCAAAACTTAGTTTGAGTCTTATTAGAAATCTATATGAATTTTGTATCCCAGTATATCAGAAGGGATAATTAATAATCCTCTGTGCATTATATCATTTACATTAACCCATTCAGCATCCACTCATATCTCTAGTGTGCCTGTAAGCACTGATATATTTTATGCACCAAGCCCTTCAGCAACTGTATAGTCAGTACATTACCCTGCCCCAGCTGAACCCATGAAGAGAGTTGTCACATGTTTCAGCAAGTGCCTGTGACGAGAGCTCCCTGCTTTGAAGCTCTCTCTTTAACTGTGTCTCCATTAGTGAGCAGAGGATGGCTAACGTGTAAACAGCCGTGTCAGGGGAAGACGCTAAAGAGCCTAGTGGGGGAGAGTGCTGTGGAGCACTACCTACACTGTGATCCCTGGAGGACTCTGAGCAACTCGCAGCGGGAGAAATCGATCTGAAGGGGCCTTCAGCCTTAGCTGCAGCGTGCTAAAGGGATTGGCCATAGGGCTGACACTAGCACGTTTGGCATGGGTGGGCGAGGGAGGGGAACGGGGGGGTTGGATGTCTCCTGCTGAGCCTAGTCTGCTAGGTTACGTCACAGGTGCAGGAACGTGGGTGGGTTGCTGAGTTTGGGGGGAGGCAGGACTGAAGCAGACTTCCTGTTGAGATGAGGAGGAGGTCAACAACGAGATGAAAGGCCTGGATTTAGGGGTGTAGATTAAAACTAGGTTCCCCCACAAAGAAGCAATAAGGATTTAGATATGACATCTGTCTGTGACATATTTATTTTCAAATTTGTAGCAAGCGCATGTCTTTAGAAGTATACAAACGGCATGCATCTCTCTCCCTCTGTTGCTACTGTGCCTGAAGGTGTAGTGGGAGGAGAGGCAGAGGTAGGGGAGCGGAGCTCAGAGTGTGGGCGGCTGGCATAGAGGCCTGCTACATTAGCAATAAAGCTCTATGTAATTAGCATGTCTTTGGTTGATAATTAGCGTTGTTGAGAGAGTGGCACTGAGTGCGTTGCACAGCCTCTCTAGCTACAGCATGTTTACAAGAGGCTGGAGGGCTTTTTTCTATCTCTCCCTCACTCTTTTTCTTTGCTTTTTTCATCTTGTTTTTCAATGAACATACACAATCTCTATGATTTTTTTTTTGCATTAGGGTTGAATCTATGGACGGATCAATGGGTGTATTTATGTGAGAGACAGAAATAGGGGGATTGAAAGAGAGAGAAAGAGAAAGAGAGGGAGAGAGAGAGAGAGAGAGAGAGAGAGAGAGAGAGAGAGAGAGAGAGAGAGAGAGAGGTAAAGAAGGTCTTGATGACTCACTTGAAAACAGTCTCAGTTGGGAATGACACTTCCATAAATATCTGTGAAAGCAAAAGACCAAGAAAGCAAAGCTAACCCTTCTCTGAGCAAGTGGTAAAACAAAAGAAAGCATTGCTAATCAAATTGGCTACACAATTATTATTGTCACAATCACAACAAATGACACCCAGAATCTCATAATAATCACATGAAAGCAGTGGCAATCTAAAGCAATTTAGGATATTTTTTATTTTATTTTGAATGCTTCCATTAAATCCCAAACTACATGTAACCCCATGCAGGATACAGTGATATCTAAACTCCCAGAGTGTCCCCCCAAGAGACTGTAATAAAACATGTTCTACACAGCGTTATCAGCTGTTACATAAACAAGTGGGGAGGTCCACTTAATTAATGCTAATTGTTCAAAGAGGCTCGTAAGCTCATCTAGGTTCCCGTAGCTTGATGAAAGCAAACACAGAGGTGGATCCTCCCAACATTGGATATCCAAGCGGGATCCAAATGTGTCGTCCTGGCAGGTCTACAGTACACTCTGAGTCTGGCTCCAGATAAAACAGTCAAACACGCAGATAGATTTCCTATACTTGCTGTCTGCCAGGCCGGTTTCCTGGACATGTGAATGGTGTTAGAGGAGAAATGGGAAGCCGTGTTGGGAAATGACAAGAGAATAGATCCATCTCTCCTTTTTCCTCTCTTTTTTATTCCTGCTTAAGAACAATCACTTTCAGCTCTTATTGGGGATTTATTATGCCGGTATGGGGCTTGTTAATTGCAATAGGACATGAAAGAGTCCTTTCTTTCCCCTCCCGATGATTTCAGATCAAGCCCCAGACCTAATCGGCGCTGGCTGGTTCTTGCTGTGATTGCCCCAAATCCAACAACACACTTGGGTTGTGCCAAATCCCTGTTCCACAATGTGTTTGTTTTCCCCTCTGTTGAAACAAAGAACACAGGTTTGTGTAACAACTACAGGGTTAGTGAGTGAGCTGTGAAAAAAACGATATCCCCTCAATGCCTGGATATACCTGAGTGCTATAATGCTATTATAATTATATGCAAGTGTGTTTGGCCTGTGTAAGTGTGCTCGCAATGGCTGCACTGCATGGGTGTATGCTTGTGCACATGCACGGTGACAATTGGCTCGAACCCTGCAGAGCCGACGGCATTGTGATGACCTCAGCCACAAAGCACACTCTGATGTCATTGGCTCAAGTATCACATGGAATGGCACATGCCTCTTGGTTCTGAGCTGACCTGTCTACCTGCCAGAGGAAAGGCCGTTGGCCAATCCCATTTCCAGCAGATTAACCTAATCTGAAAGTGCAGCTCACCCTGTAATCTTAAACAGCAGCAGCAGGGACCTGCCTCACCACCCATCCTCAACTCATTTCTCTCCCTTCTTTTCTCCTTCCCTTCCTCTGTCCTCACCTAGAAGGAACTATTGAATGAGAGGGGGAAGGGGAGGGACAGAGGGATGGATGAGTGCTAGAAGAGGAGGGAGGGAAAGAGGGATGGAGGGAGGAAGGCTGGTAATTATTTCCAAAGGTCATTCTGTTAATGACTACCCGCTTGGCTAATGAGATTCAGCAAAGCTCCCTCACCATGTTTCACCCTGCGTATGTTTCACCCGTGTGCCGAGATGTGTGAGAAGCACAGGTGTGATTTCAGCCCAGTGACAGTCCACTGGAGGGAGGGAAAAGAGGGGTTGGGGGGTTGGCGTGGAAATAATGAAACATAAAAATAAAGTAAATCAAGCAGGTATGTCTGGAAGATGGCAAAAAGGAAAACGAGTAATGTAGCTTCACCAGTACCAGTACCATGTACCAGTTCACTTCATTCCTTGCACATTGTTTCAATTGGCAATAACATATGATTTTCCCGCACATTCTAAATACTACAGAGACTAATTTGGCCCATTTCACTGCACCTCAAAAATTCCCTTCTTTATTAATTCAAACACCTTTTTCTCTGCTTACTCATAATATTCTTGCAAATCAACACGACATGTGATCTCCCTTCTCTGAAGTGCCAGTGTGCTCATGTTCTGCCTCGCTCTTGTGAAAATATTTTCCAGCATGTGTGCTATTCTATGTGCTTGTTTGGTTTCTAAACAGCATGGAGAACATTAGCCTTAAGGAGTTTTCTGTGTTGATCAGGCCACTGAATGACTTCGTCTCATGGCTCTCAAACCCTGTATAATTACTCTGGCTTGAATGCCTTCACTAATTCATCCTGTACGACTTTAACATGTGTCAGCATCCAAGAGAAATAAGGGAGTCATATCATATCTCCTGATTCCCAGTAATCTTGTGTAAAGTCATTTTGAGGTTTTTAGAATAGGGTACATGTGGTGCAACTTGAGGTTGAGGTAAGGGGTGTAGTCACAGAGATCACAGTGCCTCAGTGTTGATATAGAGATCTGCAACATGACTTGTTTTTCCCTGAGAGCTGAGAATTAAAGTCTGAAGCTGCTTTGACTGACTAAGTAAATTAACCTTGTGACATTGGAAAGCTAACGGTATCGCAGTTTGTTAAAACAAAGACACTGATGACAGCACAACTTGAAAAAAAAGACTAAGATTTGAGTTAGTACGTGAGGTTGAGAGTTGAAGTGTTGAAGAGTGGGCGAGATAAATTGTATAACTGTTAATAACTTTTCACACACTTCTATCTTCAGTTCATACTTTAGATTTACACTGTTAACAATAATGGTAAAGATGGCTCTCGAAGTCTTTCACAGAGTTACAAACAAGCTATAAGGTCGGTAGGAAAATATAAACAAGCTACCACATAATATATATATGTGAAACCTCTTTCCGGTGTTCAAAGTATGGTGAATTCCACAAACAGAGGCGTGCCTTTGTCCTCCTCCTTTTCCCGTCTACACCCTTCTCTGTCCGCTTGGGTTTGGACTCCAAGCTTTCAGATAGACAATTGTTTGTTCTAATGCATAGAAAAGGGCTTTGAGACAAAAAGCAGAAAGCAAACCATGTATCCACATTTAGTCACTGCATTTCCTTCACACTTCCACATAAAAACTAGTTTGTTAGATTGTCAAAAGAAAAGCACCACCCCCAAACAACCACCAGCATCACGCTCTTCCATTTGATGTGCTCTTTTTCTAATGAATGCCTCAAAAAGTGGTAGTAGTCTAAAAATAGTGTGTGGTGAAGCTAAAAATAGTTGCCTTGCTGGCGGTCCTTGCTCGGAGAGGGTAGAATAATAGGCATGGAATCTCTCTCTCTCTCTCTCTCTCTCTCTCTCTCTCTCTCTCTCTCTCTCTCTCTCTCTCTCTTTATGTCTGTCACTCCCCCCTCTTTGTGTTTGAAACAGGCTGGAAGGGGGTTGTTTTTGAAAGGAGTGAGGAGTGAGCAAGCAAAGTGTCAGAGTGTTCATTCAGCCTCCGTCTCTCTTTCCGAGGACCGACCATGAAGAGTTGCCCTCGGCGACCGCATGCATAAGACCATTGATCTGAGACCCTGCTGTGCCTATAAACATTTGATCCCTTGGATAAAGAAGTCTATTATTTAATTTACTTGTTTTTCTGCCCCCATACTTTACCAAACAAGAGGCTTCCTGTCTGGTTGTTTTCAAAAACTTTTTTTTATTTCAGAGAAAGTACACTATTTGGAAAGTTATATTATCTATGTCGAACAAATTAAGTGTATTTTAATCATCCGGTCTGCCTATAATACCACGGACAAAGCCTGAGAGGTGTCTCCCCCACACAAACATGTTAGTCTCCTCACACAGCTGAACACTGTCTGCTCTAAGTTTCAGGCTGGCACACGAGAACACATCTGTCTGCGGCGCCAGCCTCAGACATAAAGAGAGCAAGTTTACTGAGGTCCTATTTTATAGACTATATGCCTCTTCCACTTCTTAAGACTGGCTAAAAGCAAGATGACAGATAATGTATATGATCTACGGGCTCAGCATTAAATTCCACATCAGACGCCCGCTGCCCAGAAAAGCAGAACCTCAGACAAGAAACTAAGTAGCACTTGGAGCTCTGTCAGAGGTGTTTTTTAAGGTCAATATACTGAAGCGGAAGTCTGAGGTACTCACACAACAACAAGAAGAGGTTTTAAAAATAGACCGTTTGAAATGTGCCAATATGTGGTCCCTGTGGTGTGGTGCGGTGAAAAAGGCAGGCCACTTCTGAGGCCACGCTGCCAAAAGGCAAGGCTTTTCCATTACGCAGCCCAAAACAATTCACGCCAGCCATTAAGATGAAATGATGCCTTGTTCTTTGAAACTATTTGTGGAAAATTCAGAATAATGAAGATCTATTTTTATAGATGGCATTCCCTGCCCTGCCTGGAGCTTCCCCCCTCCCCTGCCATGATTGATGCTTTGGACAGGGTGTGGAAACTCAAGGTCACACTATAGAGGTCAACCGGCTGGACATTGTTACTCAAGGCCTCCCTCAGGCTCCCTTTTCCTGCTGTGGCACCACGCGATAAGACACAGAGAGACAAAAGACGATAAGTGACGATTGGTGGGGGGACAAAGAAAGAATAGAGGGTGGGACTTGAAGTTTTACGCATTACTACCCTTAGAGAAGTGTAGTCATTTTACAGACACTGTAATCTGGTAATATCTAAAGATGACTTAAAGTATGTCATTGAAGGCTCTTTTGATAATGTCACAGTCCAGTCAAAGTGACATGAATAACTGAAATAAACTGATACTATGGCTTACAGTAATATAACATAAGTATAAGAGAGAGTTTTCCACACACGATTTAGCCTGGGAGAATTGATTTTTATGTTGAATCAGAAATATATAGACACATTCTCATTTCTCTCAGTTGAGGAGAGACAAATTATGCAACTGGAGCGTAGACAGGATGAAAGATGGGTAGTTTGAGGGTGCAGACATAAGTGCCCTCTTTATCCAGTTTCACTGAGCTGGCATTGTGTCTCATGATGTCTATCTGGGTAATTATACAGTGTAGTGACTAGTGTGAATGACCACTTTGTTCCCAAGGCTGGGATGCTGCTGTAGCAAACAGTGTTGGATTCTGACATGTGCTTAGTGTTTGTCTATTCCATATGGGAAACACTGCACCATCTGGTATTGTGCTGTGTACTGGCTAGCTAAGACTGCCTGTCTGTGAGTGGGCTCTCGTCTGCAGTGGACTCTTTTTTTAATAGTGATTTTAGCACATGCACCATCGCAATGCCACAATTTGGAGAAATTATGAAGAACCAGTCTCTCTCACTCAATCTTAATACTTTTCTCTAATTTTTGCTCTACTTCTCACTCCCCTTTTTAATGTGTTGTCAATCTAGTAATCGCTGGACAGCAAGTAATTACATACACAGTTAGCCAGCATTATTACTGAACACACGACCACTTTGCCAGGGATGATGGATCCCAGGCGCCAGCCTTTGATTTCTGATTATAGTGCAGCAGGGCACCAAGAGTGAGGGGCTTCAAAGCCACCAAATTATTGATGCATAGTTTTTCAAACGTCGCCTCAACCAGTGCATAGGGATGCACAGATGATGACAGGCAGGGACAGACTGTGATTTGGGGGTCCTATTCCTCAGATTGGTAACCTACAAAATCAACCATCTCCCTCCCAAATACTCATTCACACAAATGCACACACTCACACACACTATGTAGCCATCATCCATGGGCATGCCCCTCGACATGGTCCTGGCATGTTCAAACCACGCTTCATGAAACTGTGGCCTTCTTGCCTTTGGTCTGCCATCTGCTTCCAATAAGCTAAGCCAGCCTGATCCCTCTGATGTTCCCTCCACTCTGAAAAGCAGAGAGAAAGAAAGAGTGAGCGAGAGAGACAGAGAGAGTGAGGGGGAGAGACAAAAACGAGAGCAAGTAACATCGAGCCAGACAGACAGAAAAAGAAATAGAAATAGGGAGAATGAGAGCACATTTCAAACATACTATTACCCCATCTCTGCCGCCAGCAAGGCCACCCTGAATGCTTTTATTGTGCAGTGGTGCTGTAGGGTCTTAATCTACTGTGGGTCGACTTCATGACCACCTCCATCTCGTTATTTGTGATGGGAAGGGACAACGTTTCTCCCCTCCTGCCTCACCCCTCCTGACACTCAGCCACATTGCTCTTTACCAATCTGTCCTGACAAAATTGAGTTTGTCAATTGGTTAAAGAAAGGGAGCTCTCTGTTGTCCAGTGGTTTTCCAAACGTTTCCTCTTTTTGTCACCTTCCACTTCAACAGTTATGATCTAAATCTTGGGTTTGTATGTTAGTGTAAAGACCAGTCAAAAAGAATATAGTGTATATTTTTGTTAGGTAACCTATCCATATTCTATTCAGACTGTTGTTGATTTTAAGAAGCCTATTTAATTATTGTAGCCCCTAGCTTTGAAGATTATTTGGGAGCTCCCTTAAATTCCATTGTGATTCACGTTTGGGTCCTTCACCAGTTACTGAAAAGACTGTAGAGCCTACTGTAGATTCACGCTGTGGTTACACTCAACCTACACACATTCTCACCCATTGTGAAGACAGGTCTGTATAATTTGCATACTGTCATGTCTTCAAGGAGTGTTTCTGATAGTCAGAGTGAATCAATCTGTTGTCTACCATTTTTAACATTGTGACAAACGGAGACTGAGACCTTGGCAGGCAAAACTGTTTATTCCAGTACAATTGTATTATATTTTAACAGCACAGCAAACATGTTTAACCGTAAGTGGCACAGTTATTAATGCTTTTATATTGTGTTCGCCTGTGAGCGACTTGTTTTCCATCGACTGCTGAAATATACTGTGAAACCATAAACTGCTGCATTTATTGGGAAAAGTCTTTGTGTTCTAGTACTATACTGTCTTCTTTCATAAGTCTTGGTTTTGCTTACAATAGTATGTGTATTCTGAAGACCATACAGTGCTGGCGAAGATATAAAAGGCCTATTATAAACTGGTTGTTTTTGTGGAGGGTTTTTTCACTGATGCTGTCAGCCATTGGGTTGAAGACATTGAGAAACATTCACTGCCCTGTCTGTCGCCAATAGCCATAAACACAATATTGAATGTGTCGTACCCTTCAGCCACTGCCAAGATAACTGCAGAGGGGAATGGTCAGAAATGAGGCTCTTTCCAAACACAACCCATCAAATAGCCCGAGTCTATCAGAAATAAAGATGTACCCATCACGCCAACAATGTTTTGACTCAGCTTCTGTTGAGACTTGGTAGTATTGCAGAAAATGAGGAGAGGAGGACAGTGGTAGGGAGACAGAGACAGACTGAGCAGCAGGCCAAGACAGAAAGATGGGGGCAGAAAGATGGATAGAGGGATAGAGAGGGTGAGCAGGGTGGCAGAATGCCGAGCAGACGGATCCTGGTATGGCAGGAGCTCTGGGCAGGCGTCAGCTGTCCCTAGCAGATCCCCTGGGGCCACCCAGAATTCACACCCAAATACCCTCCGCAGTATTTCTCAAGAGCAACATGAAGTTATTACTCACACCCCAAACTATGAAATTAGTATAAGTCTAGAACTTTTCCTGCAATTACAACATCAGAGAACTCAAATATTTGACAGATATACTAAAACCAAGCAATATAAAATATGAATCAGTTCCATTGTAGCTCATGCTTCACTTAGCCTCTGTTTACCCAATGGGACCCAGGTAGCCTTACATGGCCTTGATCACTGTAGTCTAGTCCTCTGGCCCATCTTAGCCCAGCCCAGTATAGGCCAGTCTAGCTGAGGGTGCAAAACTGAAGGGTACCGATGAGACGGGTGTCTAAATATGTAGGACGCCGTGTCTATGCTGTGCCTGCTTCACACAGGCCCTGTGACAAGTCGAGTCATGAGGGAGCATCATGAAGAAGGAGTTTAATTAGGAGCAAGCCTCCAAAGGGGACACAGAGAAAGACACAGAGCCAAGCAAGCATATACAGCTTTTTTTTGCAGTTTTTCCTCTCTGTAATACATTTTCTCCTTTCTCTTCCTTTAATGGCTCGATCTCTGTAACATGCCTCGTTACTTTATACATTATAGTAGTTTGTAGCTTTTTCCCTCATTTCTGCATTGATCTTTCTCTCTCATGGACTGGTTTCTAACTTCATAGCATGTCCATAATTTAAACTGTGGCAGGAGTACATGACATTTTTGTTTGGTTCTTAGTTCTAAGATTTTAATTTCAAGATGATGACTTATAAAAAGATTATTAAGTAACAGAGAGAAAAATACTTAGGTAAACAGGGGCAATATAATTGCTAGAAACTTAAATATTGTTCCATGAAAAGTTTTCCTTTTATGCCAGCAGTCATTTTGTAAGAATAAAATAATGAGCATTTCTTTATGAAATCGAAAATCCCAGTTACTTGTGAAATTGAATAATTTTAATATGAGAATAAAAATTTGGGTGAATATTTTGTGCATAGAATTCTTGGCAAAGTGTTTTTGTTTAATCCTCATCCTATTAGCATATTCCCCAAAGACTCTATTTTCATGCCAGCTCCTCATACCCATACTCTCTGTGCCTTTCAATATAAGGGTAACAGCTCCTTTTCCAATAATCATTATTCTCTCCGTCATTTTGAAATGTATGTCTTTGATGTGTCTTATATATAGTGATGATGTCACTGAATAAGAGACTCAAAGCCTTGTTTGGATCAGCAGTCGATGACTCTGTGGCACAGAGCCATGAAACAGAACAAATTTAGGGCACTGATTAAGCAATGGGCTATTAGAGAAGGGGAAACTACATAGGATGACGAGAGTAAGGCGGTAGGGTGGTGAGGTGGAGAGTGCAAGAGTGAGAGGCCCTTCTATGGCTATAAGAGCACGCCAACAGATTGGATTGGTTGTTGGGTTATGTGTCAGTCTTTGGCAACAGGTGTGATGTCTTTAAACAGGTGGGCATAACTGGGATGAGTGGCATACCGTCCTTGTACCGCACCCTCAATGTGCTGAGCCCTGATGGAAAGCTAAGCCTGGGCCACATGCTTCAAAGTCATATAACACTCATGCCCTGGCTCCCTGCGCACAATCAACACCCAAAGCAACCACTGCCCATCCCCCTGCCAGACAAGCAGCTCAGTTGCTCCATATAGGTGTCACCTTTACCCCAGCCCTTTTTCTCCTCTTCAAGCAATGCCCCACTGCTATTCTTCCTAGAATGGAAGTGAATCTCTCATGCACTCTGTGCTGGCGGCGGTAGGTTGTGGAAATCTTTGCAAGTGGGAAGAAAAGTTGTTGTTTTTTCTTGTATGCATTCTCATGCGAAAAGAAAAAGGCCAGTGGTTCAGCTCTTGTCAGTTCGATATGATGCATCGCCAGGGCCAGAATGAAACTACACAAAAGAAACAGCAAAAGTTTTACATCTCACGCCTTTGCCAAAAAAGACAGCATGCTAAACCTCTGCAACCCCTTTGTTCTTTTGACTCATCCACCTCTGATAGAGCAAGAGTGCCTGATTCACTGAAGGTCTGTTAGAAGTCAGATCTCCTGCACCGCCTCGGTTGATTTGTTTGGTGTGATTTCCTGAAGACTGTCAAAGATGTGAGAGACACTTTCAAATTCAGAATTCCAGATTTCCACTCTGGGGGCCAAGCGAGGATTCAGAGAAAGAAGAGGAGAGCCAGCAAATGTTGACACGCTTACAGTAGCTGCCTCGCCACGAGACGCCTCAGGAATCAAACAGTTATCACACACACAAAAGAAGCCCTCTAAGTTCACTAAAACCACACTCAAAACAGGTCTTTGTTGTGCTGACATGAGAGATGACTGGATTGTTATTTGTTTTCTAAGCAGGCAGATCGCTCCCTGTCACTTCTGCTGCTGGTTGTGATGGAGTAGCTAACACTCGTATCTCCTCAGTGAGTGAGTACTGACGGAGACAAACAAATGAGAGGAAGAAGTTCACTGAGATTAACTTATCTTAGCATCTATCTTCTTCCTTGCTCCTGCTCAGTCTCTCTTTCTTTTTTCTTGACGCTAACACCCACTCTCACACACCCACACATGCACACATGCACAGACTAATTCCCCTCTTTTCCCTCCCACACACACACACACACGCACACACACACACACACACACACACACACACACACACACACACACACACACACACACACACACACACACACACACTCACACTCACACCAGTAGACACATACACACACTCCAAGATGTACAGAGAGAGACACACACACACTTGATCAGCATCAAATACAGGGTGTGCTAAAGTAAATTTAATTACGTCTGTCTGATATGGAGCTTCAGATGAAAGTAGGAGAGCGCAGTGTGAAGCGACGACTGCACAGACAGGAGCAGGCCCGTGATATTCCTCCTGTAGACTAATCTCCCTTTATTAAAGCCAGGAGGAGAGAGGGAAGGGGGGGGGGGGGGGGGGAGGAAGAGAGTGAAAGCGGGGTGTAGAGGAGGGGAGGGGGGTGCCTTTGATGAGATCTCTAACTGTCAGCTACTGTACTTTTCTTCTCTTCCGCTCTGTCTTTGTCTCTCACTTTACGAGGCAAATGAACACAGCACCTATCGGTACATGCCTACTTGCTCAAGCAAACATACCCTTGTGCTATCACACACAGTAATGTGCTCTGAAACTTATCCCTGTTGTTATGGTTGTCAACAATATCTAAAAAAGGACAGAGGCAGCTTTCTCTCCCTCGCTCCCTCTTACGGTCTCTTTGTCTGTGTCTCTCTTCCACTCAGAGGGAGCGGTGTGCGAGTGGAGAGTGTGCTTCTCTGCCTGTCTGCTGTTCCGCTCTGGCCACTCTAATGGGGGCAGGTGGCCATCAGGTGGCCAAAACAGAAACTGCCACATTTAATAGCACATATACCACAGTCGTGAACTCAAGCAGCTCAACTGTATTTTAATTCTATTTCATGACACACTGATGGTTATGGTTGTAAAGTGTGTTTTACTTTTATGACTTTTCCTCTTCCTGTGTAATTATGAGGTTTCAAGGTCTCATGATTTGTCATTTGGTCAAGAGTTTGATCACTTGCTGTCTCGTTATTGGACGCGTTTGAATCCTTTCTGCCATCTTGAATGTTTAGCTGCACGTTATCTTGTTTATCTTGTATCCTCGTGTCACCCCATGTTGATGGAGGTTAAAATTGGAGCCTGCCAAAATGATGAATTTATTTTTCTCAGCAACAGAACCAATTTTATCAAAGAGAAAAAGTACTTTGGAAATCTATTCATTTGAAATTTGATTGAATTTACTTCTGTTAAAGAAATCTCTAAATGGTTTTCCAAACGTCCTTTAATTGGTCATTAGTCAGGATCGATTCTAAAAGGTACTTTCTCACAGGTCATCACCATTTGTCCCTCACAAGCTGTTCATCTGGGTCACTGTTCCCAAACAAAGCCCTTCAACTATGTTGTGCAACTGCTCTGTTTGCAGACATTGAGAAAGAAGGGCCTAAACGGCTGTGACAGCCCAGACCCCGACGCAGACGACTCGGTCGGCCACAGCCCCGAGTCCGAGGACAAGTACAGGAAAATAAACGAGGACATTGATCTGATGATCAGCAGACAGAGACTGTGTGTAAGTACCTCTTGTTAAACCCGAACCTTCCTCTCACTTTTCTTTCCTTTCTTTCTTTTCCCCCTATGCTTTCTGTTGCTTCGTCCTCGTCTCCTTGTTTTTGTCATCTGTTCCTCCCACCCATCTCTCTGTCCCTTCATCTGTGTCTCCCTCCGTCCGTCTCTGTGGTTGTGGGACCTGGCAGGCATTAAGCAAGAAGGAGAACAAAGGCGGCGAAAGCCCGGAGCTCGAGTCTACTCTCATCCTCACCCCACGCACTGAGGAGAAATACAAACAGATTAATGAGGAGTTTGATCAAATGATTAAAACTCATAAGATACCTGTAAGTACTGGGTTGACACTACCCGCATCCTCAGCAGGCTAACAAAATGCTGACTGGCCAGTAACTGTTGAGCTAACCCAGCTAACCACCAATGTTTGTCACTAGACTAAATACACAAAGTGAGAGTGATTGTAAGACTAGAGTAAAAGTATATTGTATACTTACAGTGAAAAAAAATAACAGTTCTTAGACTTATCTTGATTACAGTTGAGGAGCGGTCCTCTAATTTGACACAACTGTAACCATAACTAGCAGGCATTGTTGCTATAATAATTGCAGACTTTCTCTCATGACAAATTTTAACCTTACTGGGTTCCCTCCTTGAACCCGTTACCCATAATGCCTTGCCTGGCTCTCAAGGGAGGTGTGGTCTGCATGCGCTTTTCCTTTTCCTGCACCAGAACACAGCGCTCAGTCACCCGAAAATACAAGGACAGGCACTATGGCAATGAAACAGCAGCAGACATTTAAAAACTCTTAAGCACATCTCTGTACCTCACAAAACTCAATTATCTCTTCTCGTTGCTGAAATAATTGAAGGCAAACTCTTCAGTAGCCTAACAGCATCTTTGTTAATAGACTTAGATGTGTCAAGACATGTGAGCTGCTGGATTTATATTATATAGTGTTAATTTTACAAAAGAATCAAATCTGTAGCCAGCTGCCAGAAACCACAAAAATAAAGGCTGCTTTGTATGTAAACTGAGCCTGCCCTTCATTCAGAAAGCACCATATTGCAATGGTTAGTGCTATAGCCTTACAGAGAAAGAGATAATTCCATGGTAGCTCATTTAGAGAAGAACAGTAGTGTCTAAGCCGCGTGGAGCAGGGGGAGATGTGGTTAGAAGCAAGGCAGGGGTTAGTGAGCTGGGATGGCGTGGCGGTGTAGGGTGGGTTTGGGATAGGAGCTGGGTGGGGATGGGGGTGGAACAACAGGGGTGGTGGTGTTTGGTGGGGGGAGGGGGTGGGGCAGACTCTGCACACAACAAGTGGCAGTTCAGTGTGTGGTCAGGGTGGCTGCCAAGCACTGGGCCTCTGGATTGCAGGGGACTGTTGAGAGGACTGTGGGGAGAGGCGGAGGAGGAAGATGAGTGAAAACAGGAAGGATGGCACCAGTTAAAGGACAGCTTACAGATGGGGGCCTTACAGCCAGCGAAGGGATGTGTGTACACGCAAATGTGCGCACAGAGACAGTTTCCCCACTTTTAGAAGACACAGCATAGGGAAATCATGAGGTATAAAAACTCCAACAAGGAATCCAAGATGGAAGAAATTACTGAAAGTAAGTCAAAAAATAAAGCAGAACCAGAGACTGCCCTTTACGGGTTATAAAAGAAAGCTTCCATAGATTTTGGCTAGCCCACTCCTGTGTAAAGTTGCAGTAAAAGCGAAATGTTCAGAGGCCCGCAATAAAATAATATTTGGCCTGCAAAAAGAACATTAGCAGTAGGGAGAACATTGAAGAAGATGAAGCGGCGCTATAAGACACATATCCCACTTCCACGTAAGCCAGGCTGATGTTCTCCTGATGCGCTCCCTCCATGGCTCTGAGACACATGGCAATAATTTAGGGCCCTATTTTCTACTTCCTAAAGCTAACATGCAGGATCAACCACTTCCAGGGCACTCCCAAGGTTAAGCCCTTCTGCCAAGTGACACAATAAACATGACAAACTAGACGCCTGGGGCCGACAGGCTACCTCTACTCATGTTCCTGATGAGACTGCTGACCGATCTGAGTCTACCCCTTAATAACACTTTGCATTAGCTCCATGTGACAGAAAAATAAATGATTCCTAGTTGCATTCAGTCATCCAGTCTTGGAACTACTTTTGCAGGAAATAGTGCAGATTTCTTTTAGTGAGGTGAAGACAGACTGCATATCTGTAGAACAGTTGGGTGCCATTGGCTTTCCTCTCAGTAAACAATGGCCTTCTTATTTGTTAAATGTAGGAATGTATTTCAGGGAGTATAAACAAGTGACCACAATATTATATTTCTTCAGCTCATCCTTTTGCCTTCACAATGACAAATGTCACAACATGTAAGAAACATATAATCATATATTTCTTCTTATTTTACTATTTCCATTGTGTTGCTTTTATGTATCGCATTAGTTCTAACATGGGAAATTGTTTTTATGTGAAACTGCGTATGCTGCTGCCTTGTCCAGGACTCCCTAGAAGAAGAGATCTTTTATCTCAATGGGACCCTCCTGGCTAAATAAAGAATAAATAAATATTAGTAGCATTCAAAGTAACCTACCAATGCTGGATCAAGTTTGAGTGACAAAGTATTGCCAACTCATATAACATCTCGGTGTGAATTTGAGTAACTCTGAGAGGAGTTTTCTAGGCGCTTACCCTTTAATTTCAGTGCTCCCCTCCAAATTTCATGCTCCTGTATTTTTAGTTTTTGTTTTAGTTGTTCTCTGTAGCATCTATGCATGGCTGTCTATTGTTAGTTGTCCATTTGTCCTTTTAAACTTGGCTGTCTGTCTTTTCTCTTTTGTGTTTGACTGCAGATCGTCAAAGATTTATTTCTTTTTTTATTCCTTTGTTCTCCTGTAGTCTTTCCGAATTGTCACGTCTCTTTCTCTTTTGTGTCCATTACTTTACTCGAAAGCCTTGTTTTACTTTCTTCACTCACTGCAATCGTTAGTATCTTTAGTCTAATCAAACTTCTGTCCCTGTCTCTCTTTTCCCCTCTCTCTCTCAGCAGACCGTGCCCCAATCGAACTATGACATGCCTGTGTCCATTCCCGTTAACAACCAGAACAATCTCATATACAGCCATCCTGGTGGTTCCCTGGGCAACCACAACCTGTTGCCACTGGCGCACCATGGCCTACAGAGAAACAGCATGTCTCCCGGAGTTACACACAGACCCCCCAGTGCAGGTAACACAGGAAGGGCATCACACGCACTCATGCACCCATGTACACGCTGTTATCCCATCTGTCTATCTTCTCCACTGTGTGTGTACCTGTCTGTCATGCTAATAGACACACACACATCAAATGCACAAGTTATATTCATCCACCCGCAATATTCCACCTAAACGAATGAATCCAAAGTCCCTCCTATATATATTCACACATTGCCTGCTCAGTATTTTGTTCAAAGTAAGTTGAAGATTTAAAAGCATATTAAATCTCATTCTACAGTCTCGTTTATTTAGTGTGAGGTTCTACACATTGGTTGTCTGGCCCTATGTATAGGCTTTGAGTTGCTGGTGACATAAGCACATCAGGCCTGTTGGGTCGTTATTGTTGTCCAAAGTCCCTTTTCTGTCCCTCTGGTCTGAAGGCTGCTGCCCACACCCTCACCCTGTCATTACGACTGTATGCTAGAAGCACTAGCACAAACTCAATATGAGTTTTGGCACTCACAGCATCCACACCAAACCGCACACGTTCTGGACCCTCCTACTCTTCCACCTCACATGATTTAAAAATAATAATGTGTCATTTTTCTTGGACGGAAGCTTAATGTATCCACTCGCAGTGTCCAGTTGCTCAGAGTGTTACGGTTTGAGTGGGAAGATACTTCTGGTATCAGTACACATATGATGTACTGACACACAAACACACACACACACACACACACACACACACACACACACACACACACACACACACACACACACACACACACACACACACACACACACTGTGGATTGTGATTAAATTGAGTTAGTTTCTGAAAGGCCAGCGAGGTAAGAGACAGGAGGCATAGTGGATGTTACGTGGGTGTCTATCCTCTAATGGTTTTCTCTCTTCTGCTCTCGTCTCTCTTTCATCTTTCAGGTGGCCTCATGGGTGCTGACCTCACCACTGGCGCAGGCACCAGTGCTGGTAAGAATGGCCTCCTCTTCTCGCTCACAGTTGTCTGCTAACACACACACACACACACACACACACACACACACACACACATGGCACCCACTCACCCACTCTGGGCCATAAAATGCATGACTAATAGTAGCCCAAACCCAAGTGGAGATTTTGTCCATGATGTGTTGATGTTAGTGGTCGTGGAGTTCATCTGGGAATGTTTGCCTAGTGCTGGGGCTGTGACACATCCTGCCTGCGTTCAGCTATAAAATGGTAGAACAAGTGTGGGGAAACTCGCACTAAATACTGAAGCAGCAAATTGACTGACGGGCAGTCAGGAGAGATGGACTTTTGAGTGTAGAGTAGAATTTTCTCTGTTTCTCTATTTGATGAGCCATCTTATATATTTCTGACACCTCTTGGATGTGGATGTAAATTCAAAATGACAACACCCATAGCTCCTATTTGGAGCACACACAGAACTGTTACACAGTAACTGCTATCATATGTCTGCACCCAAATTAATTAAATATTTGGAGTGGCTCACCACGCCATAATGATCCCGTGGAGAGTGGAGTAACCCATGTTTGAGGAACATATGTAAGGAATCTTATGTGTTAGCTTCTGTGTGTCTTTGGATTTTTATCCCTGAGGACATGTCAGGCCCAAGTGTATGGTAAAGAGACTCCCTTTTAAAGGGTTAAACTTTACAGCCTTGACGTACAGTGCAGAGTGTAAAAATGTAGAGCGGTGGGGTCAGAGGGGTACAGCTGGGCAGCCTTGTCTGCCCCCTAGGGCTCCATCACAAGGGGTCAATGGCTGGTTTCTCTGTCTGGTCGCTCATCACACACACAACAGGACCATTTGTTGTGGCGTGTGTTCTGTCGACGGCGTGCTGCAGAGCATGCTTCAAATGTACCCTTTGTGTCACCGCGTCGAAGGAACAGAGGCGCTCTGTGAGAGCGGCGCGTCGCTCAGCAGCAGCGAAAAACACGACGTGGAGAGAGAGTCATGTGGGAGCTAAAAGATTCCATTCAAAGCTCTCTTAAATCTCTTCTAGGGGGAGAGAGAAAGAGTGTGTGTGTGTATGGGGGGGGGGGGGGGTGGCGGGGGGGTACCCCAGTGATGAATATCCACTGATGGTGGAGGCATGTGTGCAAAGAAGAAACAGTGGGGAAACACAGATGGAAGTGTTCTGTGAACTTGGTCAGCCATTTTAATGATGTTCCTCTAAGTGACTCAGTGTGAGGTGGCCCAGCCACTGTGGCACCACAGAGGCTGCTTTAATGTTCCTCTTCTCCTCACTGTAAGTTTTGATAAAATGATTGTACAAGTAGGAGCTGTCTGGCCCGTGTATGAGTGTCTTAAGTGGCGTGGTCCGAGTGGCATGGGAGGTGACTTTTGTGTGTGTCTGTAGATGTGTTCATGTGTTTGTGGTTCAGACATGCACATAAACACAACACCTCCTTTGTGCCTCAGATGTCATGTTTCCACTGTCTGTAAAGAAAGGGTAACGAGAGAAAATGACAGCTTTTAAAGTCCAACTCACATGTAATTAGCATTACCTGATGTCCTCTTGTAGTTCGGAAGGATTTCAGAAGTCGTTTGTGTCTTAATCCTGTTAATATGCCGTGTCCTCAATCTGTAAAGTAATAATTCCACTGCTGCCGTATTTTACCAAACACAGGTCATCTTAGTAAATTGTCTCAGTTTTATATATTTTTCTCATTTCACAAAAGATTCCTTTATTTCTTTCTCTTTTCTGGGCTAACATTGATGAAGTGGAAACTCAGAAGGCTTTAGTAGCTATAATGTATGGCGCCAGAAGTCATGGTTTCCAACTTTTGTGAGAATAGTCCATCGGAACAGGCTGCTTCACAACTCAGGAGAGTGTTGTATAATAGCTATACTGTTGAAATACATAATACTAATTATAAAGTTACAAAAACCACAACATTTTTAACTCTTTTCTAAGGGAACAATGTAAAGACCATTTGTGTTGTTAGTTGCCTAGCGACAGCATTACCATGATTAAACTACTTGAACCCAAAGCATACCCTGTACTCAACTTCTCATTGTATTGCAGCATTAGCATGAAGACGCACTATATTTCAATCATATATGTGGATAATCCTTTGAATTTGGCATGTCAATTTAAATATAAAACACGCTTTTTGTTTATCCTGTGTAAAACCCAGACATCGTGGTGAAGTCTAAATCAAACGAGGTCCCCAGGTGATTCCAGTCCAGTGGAAATGGGGCATGTTGTTAAAAGGCTGAGTCATCATGTCTCTTCTATGGAAATATTATAGGAAGTGTGTGCGTGCGTGCGTGCGTTCGCTCATTTATATACAGTATGTGTTCAATCTGTCAACTCCTTTGCTGGCTAGGAGAGAATGTGAGGTGAGGAAAGAGACAGAATGTGAGTGAAGGAGAAAAAGAGAGCTGATGAAGGGAGCTCAGTTCGGACCAAGCCCCGAGCTTGTAAAAACCTCCCACCTCCATTTGTGCAATTATGTAGCTGTCATCTATGCTCCGATCAGCACTCTACTCACCAAAGCAGTGTGAGAAATTAACAATAAGCTCTTGTCATGTCTCACCTTGATCACACACCAATTACTCCCTCAAATTAGTTCCATACAAGATACATCTGGTCAAAATCCCACAGATATACAAGCTAAAAAGAATACACACAAGAACTGACAACAAGCCACACTCACTAGATCAAACATTGTGTGTCTCAATCTTGGCAACACCTCACACCAACTGTACAAGTTGTAAGCGTGAGCGCGACACCTTAGTTCAGTTGGAGAATTCAGGGTTGAATGCACATTTGGCCAAACCGCAACGGAAGAGTGTGTGAGTATGGGGAATAGAACGGGGCGCGCCTGTTAGACCACAACAGGACATCAGAAATTTGTTCAGTAACAGTAAAATGTACATGAGTTTAACCACACCTCTCCTTTGTGTGTGTGTGTGTGTGTGTGTGTGTGTGTGTGTGTGTGTGTGTGTGTGTGTGTGTGTCTGTCTGTCTGTGTCTGTGTCTGTGTCTGTGTGTCAGAGAGAGAGAGAGAGAGAGAGAGAGAGAGAGAGAGAGAGAGAGAGAGAGAATACTCTAGGGGTGGCTTGTCAAACACATGGATCTCGAAGAGCGCTAAATTGTAACCATGGCACCTATAGAGACATATTGCAATCCTCCAGCTTTGACCTCAGCTGTCCCCTCCGCACCTCAGAAACAGCAAAAAGCTGAGTCTCAGATGTCGTTGTCTACGTCTGAGCCACAAAACCGACTCCTCGCTGTACTGTGTTTAATTTTGGTCCTTCCTGTAAACGGTTGATGCCAGCCTGCTCCACAGCTCGCCCGTGCAAAGTAGCATTTTATGTAGGAGAATGGAAATGAACTCTCGATATCATGTCTTCCGCTGATATGATGGTTGAGCCAATGTGTCCCTATTGAATGCAACTGTCCTAGAATCAAAGCAATCAAGCTACAGAACAGAAAGATTTGAGTCACAGTTCTTGCTTCATTAGCTTAATTATCCAATGATTTTACTTTTGAAGTGCTTAAGGACTGGCCTATGCCACTCATGATCATAGTCATCTAGCAGATAATTGACTGGATGGCAGCCATCTCTACAGGGTGGCAATAAACAGATGTCTGATTAACTCACCAAGATGAAGTCCGTGTCATCTTGACCAAAGTGTGTATTAATGTCTCTCTATAGCTCAGTCTCTTTTTTTATTCATCTGTACAGAAACACTGATGTACTTCCTGCTGGGTTATTTACTAAAGTGTGTGTATGCGTGGTGTGTGTGTGTGTTTTATGTGTGTGTGTGGTCTCATTCATCTATCTCCACATGCACCCACTCAATCCCACAAAGGGCCAGCCATGAGAATGAGAGAGCGGGAAAACTGAAGAGGCAGCTGCCTCTTTGCTAATGTGAGATTGACACTGGAACTAAGAGGGTCCAATACAAAACACACATGTGCATCCATATGAACGGCTCGTGCATAAGCGGTCTTACAGAATGTCTCGTGGAGCCTCAAGCCGCACTGTGCTTATGTACACTCAGTGTGACAGAAAAAGGGTGCTTATATAGAATCATTTGCATGCAAAATTGTATACAGCAAAACATGCAATAACACACAAAGTCTATGTTGTTAACATCAACTTGTATATACTCACACATCACATATGCCAGCAGAAGCATAAAACAGTGTGTGCAACTGCTAGAGTGACACACACTGTTTTTCCCGTTTTCTGTCAAACGGCCTCATTTTCTCTCACCGCTAGCGGTCGTTTACTCTTCAGATTGTTCAAATTGAGCTTTTGAGACTTTTCATTTCCAAACAACAAAAACCTCGCTCTCAAATTAAACAAAGATCAGCAAGGGAAATTGCCCAGGAAGACATCTGCGACTCATTTTCCCTTGGAGTATATGATTAGGAAATTCATTTATGTCTAACGTATAATTCCTGCCCGTCTTTCAAGTGGGAACGTCCACACAGTGCCCTGTGTTCTACCCCTTTGGAAGAAGGAAGCAGAAGTAAGGGGAAAAACAGCCTGCGGGATTGGGTTAGAAACAAAGACTATGTTGCTTGCAAGAATGCTCCACTCTCAGTGTTTTTAATGATGTTGCTGGGATTTCGCCCCACCGGTTTTTGAAGAGGAAATGGGTGCTGCACTGGGCCCTCCGTATTTAGGGGAATGCAGATCTGGTGGCAAACCCAATGCAGGGTCTTTGTCTGAAAGAACCACACGTGTGTTTAGCTCTGATGGCCAAATGATGGGTCCCATCCCTCTGTGGTCTTGCTACCCATAATTAGATGTTTTTACACGATTCGCTGGCTGTTGCAGGGCACATGCAGCCTTAAATGACAGTGACAGAGGTGGAGGGTGAGGTCCTCTTAAGTGGGTGCCTTCGATGTATAACTGCCAAGCAAACAGTGGTGATCACCATGGCAAAAACAATATGCTTGTTTGACTATATGCCCCGCCAGCATACACCACTTTCATGAAACACCATTTACGTGTCTTCAGACTGGTGAGATAATAAAATGTCTATCCCAGGAAGTGGAGATGAGACACTAAAAAGGAGCACACGGAGTCATTACACTTTTGAAACAGTTTAAATACTTTGGTTCAAATACCAAGTACATTCAATGTTTCTCTACCTCTTTCTCAGGAAATGGATACGGGAATCATCGCAACTCGCCAGGTCTGCTCGTCTCTCCAGGTGGCATGAACAAAAACATGCAGGCAAAGTCTCCCCCACCCATGAACTTAGGCATGAACAACCGCAAACCTGACCTACGTGTGCTCATCCCCCCTGGCGCAAAGAACAACATGCCCTCCATCGTGAGTAATCTTCCCCTCTTTTCATATCCCTACTGTATATCTTCCTATCTAAGCAGGGTCTCTCATTTCTTTGAGCTATTGTTGATTTCCTTTCATGTCCCCGCTGCTGCCTTCGTCTCCTCATATCAGACTTGGGTTGATGAGGTTATGTTTGTGATAAACTGGACTTTCTGTACATGACATTTTTGTTGACTTGGCAGCTTCTTAAACCAACACCCTTTCTTAAAAATGTACTTTTGGCCCAAGTCTGATATACTGTCAGATATATATTCCCTCTGCTGTGTCTGTGTGCATATGTGAATGCGTATACATTAGACACTGATATCTCTTTCTCCTCTCTTTCTAGTAAGATGTGTTCAGTTAGAATAGTTAAAATAGTTAGTAGTTCTGTTTCCGTTGGCTCAATCCTACAGCAGCTCCCCCCTAGATCCACACTTATCAACCACTTCTGTATTCTCACTCACTAACTTGAATTTATTACCCTCCCCTTTTAATGCCGTCAGTCTGAGGATGTTGATCTGCTATTGGTAAGTCAGACTGCCACTCAGATTTAGGAATCAAAACAACCTCAAAAGGGCCTTAAGAATCTGTAAAAGTTGAAAGGTTTTCTAATGAGAAACTGGTTAAAATAGTTCTGGAGAGCGTGTCCCTTGTAGTACTGAGAGCGTTGCTGCCGTCTGAGTCGGACGTCTTAATTTGCTTTAATTTTTTTCCATCACTGTTGAGATCATTCGAGCTAGATACAGCGTTTTTGAGAAAAGCAGTCCCGACTCCAGAGTAACTTTCACCTTTATTGTTGCTGACTCTGCTGAAGGCTCCAAAGTCACCTCTTATAACATTTTGTGAGGGCACAGTGCCATCCAGTGGTGTGTCAGAGTAAAGCAGCCTGGCCTCTTTTCTTCCTCAGCCGTTGTGTGTCTTCTCCTCTGGTCCTTCCTTTTATCTTTTCGCCTGTGTCTTGCGTCGCACACGTACAGCTCACAGCTCTTATTACTCAGAATGTAAAAATGATGGGCAACAAAAGAGTACTCTTTCATTTTGCCGCAAACCTCCATTATTTTCTGCCAAACCCTCCCCTCTGCTAAAGTAAATTGCCTCTCCCTTGCCGTCGCTACCCTGCGTTGCCTTGGAGACCGATGGTGTTACTATAGCGACAGTGGGCCCTCGGAAAGGGTGGTAAATGATAGGGTTGGCAGGGTTCAGCCGTGCCGCATGTCAAGTGATTAATTTCCCCTGAAGTTGGCATCACATTCATTCTCTCAGCATCTGTTGAGTGAAAGAAAGAAATGAAAGAAAACTTTCTTGGTTTATTGCCGTTTTTTTGTTTGTTTTGTCTGGGAGTTGATTTTATGTTTTCAAGCCTCTCTCATCTATCTTGCTCTCTCTCACACAGAACCAGAGAATAAACAACTCCCAGTCTGCTCAGTCATTGGCCACCCCAGTGGTATCAGTAGCAACTCCCACTCTACCAGGACAAGGCATGGGTGGTTACCCATCTGCCATCTCTACTTCTTATGGTACCGGTATGTACTGTGATTCTCATTTGTCCATCATTAACACATTCTCTGTAATTACCTTTTATATGATTTAGATGTTGTAAGTATAGTTTAGATTCAGTTCCCTTGTACTACACCCAAAGAATCCAACAAATCAAGTTTTGTTTAGATGTTGTGTAAAAATAGTTAGCAATTGACTAATTCCAAGTATGTGTTGAAACCTACTTCCTAAAGTGTTATATAACAGTCTAACAGCAGAGGGTGCTATTGTCCCACCAACAAACACAGAACATGTTCACGTAACATCACAGCAACATTTATCAGAGCTACATTCTCTTTGCAACCTTTCTTGAACTTCTTTGAACAATCTATAATCTTCCTCCTCCTCTTCCTTTTTCCTCGTTGTTTGTACACAGAGTATTCCCTGAATAGTGCAGACCTATCCTCCCTGTCTGGCTTCAACAGTGGCAGCTCCCTTCACCTTGGCTCAATGAGCGGATGGCAACAGCAACACCTTCAGAACATGCAGCATTCAGCCCTCGGCCAGCTAGGGTGAGTGCTTTAAACTTAATTTGAGGTGTTTTGTTGTTGTGAAATGCATGATTGACACATCTAGAGTCTGTTTTCAACTTTCACTTGCAAGGTCCAACACAAATACCACAGCTCCCTATTTTCATGAATGTGTGTGTGTGTGTGTGTGTGTGTGTGTGTGTGTGTGTGTGTGTGTGTGTGTGTGTGTGTGTGTGTGTGTATTGGTTCTTGCATGCATGTTTGTGTGTGACAGACTGACTTTACAATCACTTTTGTGTCTTGCTCTGTAACCCCGTTTCCTTTCCTTCCTACAGAAATTGCTCTAGCTCACACTTATGTCAGGGTTCAAATCTCTCCCTGCCCTCTGCTCAAAGCCTGCACATCAAGTCCGAACCTGTTTCTCCTCCTAGAGATCGCACCAACAGCACGGGGGGCTACGGTGGCATACCACCTCCCCAGAACCGCCAGGACTCTGGACGCTCCCCTGTTGATAGCCTGAGCAGTTGTAGCAGCTCCCACGAGGGCAGCGACCGTGATGAGCACAGGAATGAGTTCCACTCACCTCTGGGACTGACCCGGCCCCTGGACGAGCGCGAGAGCCCCTCCATCAAACGGGTGCGCCTGTCAGAAGGATGGGCGACATGATAGCTCTGTCCTCTTCCCCGGCAGTGCCCTAAGTTTCCCTGAGCCCCCCGACAACGCAGCGTTATGATGCCCCCACGTCAGCTCCCTCCTCTCCCGCCTCTTGCTCGATATCACGAGTCACCCACCACCCAACCCCATGGCCTCTCTCCTTTTATCTATTTAACGCTGAAGGAAAGAAAAGGGACAGCCCTTTTCAGAAATATGTTTGTAATTTCTTTTCCTTTTTTTATTTTATTTTTGCTGAGTGTGCGTGCTATACATATTGACATTATATAAACCAGTGGGGTGTTGTTATGGGGGTTTGGGAGGGTCGGTGTTGGTTGGGATGGGATCTTGGGGTATTTTTGTTGGGGAACTATGCATAAATTGTATTGTGTGTGGATAAAAAGAATCACGTATGCATATATCTTTACACGTGTGTGTGTATGTGTACATATATGCATATCAACAAATAAACAAAAAAAATAGTCAGGTACTCTGTTTCATAAAACGTACTTACACTTTGCCTCAGCGATATAACAGTGACTAGAGACAAAAAAAGAAAAAAAAGAAACATTAACATGAGAGTGAGTGTGTCCAATGGAAAACACCTTAGCACTTGATTTGGACAGACAATACATGTGTACAGTGTCGGTTTCATTGCTATATACCTTCTCTGCAGTCTCCCTTGCAAAAATGTGTGTTAACATTAGATGATGTCATGTTGCAGGTTCAACGTATTTATGTAAATAGAGGGTCAAGGGGGGAAGGGCAGGGGTCAAAAGTTGCCAGACATTACAAGATTTATTTACTCACTAAAGGAAAAGCTATTATGCAACATTTGAAGGATTGTACAGGTAAACAGGCAGACCCAATGCTAGACGTGTGGAACCTTTGATGATTTTAGCGCTCCCATTAAAAAACGGAGCCGAGCGAGGACCACCCTTTGATCTAAGAGCTGCGTTAGTGTAATCAAGAAAACTCTGGATCTAGTATTAATATTCAGTATTAATAAACAAAAAAAAAGGAAAAATAAAAAACAATTGTACGATACACTTGCTTATATTTTCATATGAAAGGAATACAATGCAAAGCATTTTTGTGGCTTTTTGTAGTTTCTATAAGCCAGAATGTGTTTTTTGATAGCTTTGCTAATAAGAGATGGATAGTTCACCCAGAGGGGAAAAGAAAGGGCTTCGCAGTCCTAAGCCATGAAAAACCGACTGAGATCCAATGCTTTGCTGAACTGTTTTATCTTTGTAGAGGTTTGTTTTTAAACGTGTATTTCTAATTATATATAATAATGGTAATATTAAGATTCTTTTAAAAAAAATCTGTGAAATTAACATGCTTGTGTATAGCTTTCTAATATATAAATATATATACTAATGATTTCTGTTGGTTTCTTAGTGGAGTTTCTATGTGCAGTTGCACATGTTGTCTGGTTTGTTTCATTTGAGCCCTGAACAGTGCTGTTCAGGGGTGTATTTAGTCTAACCTTAAAAACCAGCTGGAAAGCATTGCCAGGGTTTGTGAGACGGAGGAAAGACAGGCCTGAATGCTGAAACACAACCTGTTAGTGGAAAATGTCATGAGACTGGAACTGGGGACGACACAGAAATAAATGTTGACACATGATGTACATGTCATACTGATGAGGAAATATGACTGACCCTTAGATCCACGTCTAGATCTATCATTTGAATGCATCAGATACGTCGTTCTAAATGATCTCATTTAATATGCTTAATCTCCTAAAACATGTTTCTGACATTAGCGATGTTCCGTTCCATCTCGAATGTTCACCACTTCTTGTTCAAGATGTTGCACAAGCCACAACCAAATCTATACCATTTTGCTTTTCAATCATATTTATGTAATATCATTTCAAGTGCATTGTTATTAATTATCCCCCGGTCATTTGCAAACCCAATTTGATTCGGTGTCGTCCTGTGACTCCTCATGTTCCACTCTTCAAAACAGGGTTCCACATCATTTAACACATGTCACATGACAGTTCAGCGTCAGATACACAAGGACAGATTGATCATGCTGGTATGAAAGAAGCACAATTGTTTATTTTAAATAAATAGCTGTTTTGATTTTCTCTTTTTTAAACAATGAAACTATCCACATATCTCTCTGCCTCCCACTCCCGTATCTGCTGTCACTTAAGTGTTATAATATTTCTGTGTGCATATTACATGCAGGTTCACTATGTTGTTACTGTATACAGTCTGTGTAGTCAAACAGGGGCAGAGCCTCTATAATGGTGTTCTTCTCTTTATTTCTTTTTTTTTTTATTCAATACAAAAAGGTTTAGAAAAGAAATAAACATGATGTTTCAGGCAGCATAAGTGTGGAGAAACCAAAGCCAGTGGCATTTCTTTGTTGTAAACCCAACTTTTATTTTCACATTCATTTATGGTTTTTGCAAGCATTGAAACAAGACAATAAAAGAATTTGCTCAAATGTACAATTGGTTTCACATTTCAATTTCAGTCAAATGTAGCTGTAGATGTCAAACAAACCACATTTATTTACTTGTTTAGTTGCTCATTTGTCTCCCTGTGCATTGAAAAGGTTATATTCAAAAACCTATTTTGTATTTATAATTTGTAATTCGCTGAGAACCAACTGAATCATTCAGGCCTGATCATGTGAAACACATGCTTGCTGTCCACTTGATCAAAGCACACCAAACTAAATTATCGTGCTGTTTGATAACGGATTATACATAATGCTGGTGGATTAGAGTGCTGTAGTTTTGACTGTAATTTTAACCAAAGACAGACAAAACTTGGCTTTATATCTTTGTTTTCTTCTTGTGTTTGTTCAATTTGAACGCCTTTTTTTTTTTCTCACCTGTTGATCAGTTGTTCTTTTTCATTATTACAATAGACTTAATGTTGGTACCTCAAAATTGACCCAGGGAGTACCTCAGCTGATGTGTTGGTAAAAGGGAGAGACTATACACCTGTACAGCCATGTGTAATAACCATGTAACACCATTGCTAAAGGTCCCTATACATTCACATGGGATTCTCTGTTGCTCCACCGTGTTTGTGGTTTATTTAAGTTGCATTGGAAAGCTGAAAAATACAATCTTTTTCTAAAAAAAGAGTAATATGTTAAAATGCTTAAAAAGTCAGTCTGTAGTATCAAATGTAGCTTGTATAAACCTGAATATGGGGAAGGTTTGGAACTAAGGTTTTCTGGAACGCAAGAGCGGCTTTCAGCGGCATAAGCTGGCCTTTGTCGCCACTTGAGACTAAAATGGTATTAAATTAAATCCACATCTCTGTAACTCAAGGGACTTGATTCAGCTGTATGTAGTGAAAACGTATGGGGATGAAATAAAAGTCTCCTCTGCTGGAGGGAAAGGCTATTTGTATTTTGCAGAGATTTCAGTAAAGTTACTGGCTTTCTTAGTTATCCTGATGTGGCTTGGTGTGATTTCATTGTGTTTGACTTGTTTCTGCATGCATCTCCAAACGGAGGCTTTACTTCCAATCTGTACAGACTCAAAAAAAACATGAAAATCTTCCATGATGTCAGTGCATGCTTCCATATAGCTGCTTCACTTTAAGACAAGACATTGTATGACATTGAAATAATGAAAACAGCATCATTTTCACATTTGCTTAGAAACATTTACATTTCAAAAATGAGCATTCTGACATAAGTATTCATACTGAAGACATTTATTTGACATTTAAAGCCAAGGTTTATCTCACTTAACATTACAGTTGCATCATTTATGTCAGGGTTACATTGTGCCTTAGACAATAAAACATGGACCTTACATGCACAGGGAATAACACGTGTTCATAAACAATGCAAACACAGTGATCTGCTCCTACAAATCAAAGAGATGTGAACACACACACATTCAAATGGTCTAGGCCTGCCCGGGGACAATCTTGCATTCCTGAATAAAAGAAGAAGAAGAAGAAGAAGAAGAAGAAGAAGAAGAAGAAGAAGAAGAAGAAGAAGAAGAAGAAGAAGAAGAAGAAGAAGAAGAAGAAGAAGAAGAAGAAGAAGAAGAAGAAGAAGAAGAGGAAAAAATAGAAAAGGAAGGAATACCTCGTTCAGTAATAATACATTATTTCTTCTTTCTTTTCTTTTCTTTTCTTGTTACCCTGTAACAATCGTGTGGGACTGTCTGACGCAAAGAAAACGTAGTGGAGCTGTTAAGAATTGCGCATTAAATAAGAATGGCAGTGGACAGCGCAGTGTTGGCTTCTGAAACAGTTACACATTTATTAAGTGATGATGGTGTCGGGATACATTGTCAACACGCAAACACTAATTAAAATATATAATTATATAAACATTTTTAAATTAGACACGTTTGATCCCAGCTGGGGTTTTGACGCGTTATGTCCTTTCTGCTCTGCCTACATGACTACATGGGTCGCGTTTTGATGTTTCTTCTTTAACTAAAAATCATCAATTGTTTATTTTTCTTTATTACTTAAAGTGGATAAAGATAAAAACAAGGAAGCAAAACAAAAATATATGTTTTCATATAGAAACGTCAAGTGTCTTTGAAATTCGATAGCGAGCTCTGTTCTGACCTTATTTATTTTCTTATATACCCCTACTGTTGTTGCTTTTTTAAATATATATATAGTATAATATCTATATTTTTCATGGGATTATTGTTCAGTTTTTCGTTAGAGTCTTGGATACGCAATAGTGTTTTGAAAGAGCATGGCTCACATCATGATGCCTCCTCAGAAGACAAACCGAGTTGGAAGTGAAGACACATTAATCTTTCAAATCATTCGTAGCTGTAACACATTTTTAGAAACTCTGGGATCCCTGTGTCCTCTTTAATCGAATCAGTCCCATCAATTGGATTACATTATTATAAACGAAAGGTGTGTTACGATGCGTTTGCTGAATGTACCTGCAAATGTAGGCCTACCTGTAGGACGATGATACATTTGAACAATTTCATGTTTCATCATCAATTATTCTTTTAAAATTTTAATTGTAGGCTTAAAAGCAACACAAATAAATATTTATTTCGAAATATCCGAATTATCTCCAGCTTTATTATGTGTGTTTCCGACCCACTAAATGAGTTTGATTTTCACCTGAAAGAAAAAGTGAATAGTCTCATAGGCTATATATTGTCAGTAACCTATTATATAGATTAAAGTCAATTATTTTCTTTATTTGTATATAAGACGCAAAAACAATGATAAGTGTGATAATGTCGCCTTAAAGAAGTAGATTCAACACAATTGTATTTATTTATTTAGCAAAAAATGAATGTAGCTGCAAACACAAACACGTACCTTTATCATTACATTTTTGCACAAAATCAAAGAAAACGAAATCATATTTCAAGTGAAATCCTTTCACGTTTCACAGTAAGCTGCAATCGAACAAATATCATATTAAAAACGCTCTATAATACTATGATTGGCGGTACTTATTAGTTAGTTTGTATGACATTACTGTAACGGTATATTTTATTCGCTGTATTACTGCAATATTCCGATAGGGATCCGTGTGTCAATGCTGCTAAACAGCAAGTTTTATGGTTTTAGAGTTTACAGTGGTTTTATCTCGGCAATATTCCTGCAGTATATGAATTCTTTCAAACGCTCTCCCACATTACTATAATGCGTTTTTGCAGGTTTTAATTAGGCCGCACTCCATGAATCCATCCACTGCTGTATTACATTAAGCTCCAAAAGGATTTGAAGGGTTAATTTCAGTAGCCTGTGGTGAAGAAGGCTGATAAAGTCGCTGGAGGCACAATATAATTTATTATATGTCAGAAATAATCGATTGTGACAACAGTGCTCACAATTTTTCAAAAGTCAGACTGATGCAAAACACGTCACCGTTTGAAATGGGAAACAGGTATCATAAATCTGATCTATCTCTTGTTAAACGCTATCAGATGCGAGGCAAATAAAAAATATGAATATAGTCAGAGAATATGAGAAAACATGCAATGCTCAATCTAAATAACAATAAGGAAAAAAAACAAGAAAAACATATCTAAATGTAACTAATAGCCAGTACAATTTCTAAAATAAATAGGCCTAAATAATTGTTTAACATTGCATAAACCTAAAATGTAGCCATGCATGAGTATATGTCCCAGTTTAGGCTACAAGTGCCACATTTTGCAGGATCTGTAGACGTCAGTCAAGTGTAGCATCTTATCTGATCGGACTGTGGCAATTTGGGTTTTCAACACAACAAAACAAACGGTATTTTAAGATTGTGCACGTGCATTCTGTGTATATGGAATTTTACACGCATTCATTTGGGCGGGGTGGCGGATCCAGCAGGTGTATGTAGGCTATTTCAGTGACTGTGCAGGCTCGCCACATTTTTCCTCATCAACATTCTCTAAACTCACCACTAGATGTCACCATTTAGTCGTCTAACCGAACCCCCCCCCCCCCATGAGCGTCTCCCTCCTCATCCTCAGACTCTACAGCTGCTCATTGAGATGGACCAGACATGAATAAGCCTGTGTGCTCTCCACTAACTGCTTCATGATGAGAGAAGATTCCTCCCTGATCATTTAAATCTACACATTCTTGTTTAATATCCGATTTTAAAAAGAATGATACTATGTCATGTGAAGTAAAAACAGCACTGAGATGATGATAATAATAATAATAATAATAATAATAATAATAATAATAATAATAATAATAATAATAATAATAATAATAATAATAATAATTACACTAATAACAATAATATAAATCAATGTAGACTTTCACATACAAATACATTGAGCAATAATCTATGAACTTCTTTTTTTTCCCCTAGGGAAAAGAAATTAAAGTGTTCATTAGTGCACGGTGCACGATACACCTCACACCTTTACAGCTACACGTATGGTATTGAAAAAATGGCATGGCCGCTTCTTTCACTTGGACATTATTTAACTATTTTGAAATTGGTGTAATGAAACTCCTTCATTACACCAATGTCTAAGCAGTTTGTCAGACAAGACTCACCTGTTCATTATCCAAACTGCATTGTACGCTGGTGTCTGGCCAGAAATTAGAAGATAAATTTTAATATCTGATTTTTGACTCACAGGTGATTTCCTGAATGAAAATGACCACCTACGCTAATTTAGCTTGCCTCGTTTTAAATGACATATTTAGCGGTATTATTGGCTCACATCATATCTCCATATGAGAACATTTTAAATAGAAATGTTAATACAAAAATCCGTATTATTTTGTTTGTCCCTGTATTCCACCACATCTATTAGGAATCTGCAAGACTGCTTTTCTTTGACTCGAACACGCGGCCTGGTGGATGTATTGTCACAAAACGCTGTTATATTAAATGCAACCAGGTCGTTTAATCAAGAGGAACAGAGAGAATACCCGGTGTCCATAAATTGTGTCTCTGCTACACACGATTCAAATGAGGATCACTGAGCAGCGCAGCGGGTTGCTCGTCTCTCTAACTCCCATTACAGAACCTGGTTCTGTCCAGGCTGGTCCACAGAACTATAGGCTATAGAGGTTTCAAAAATAAAATAAAGGTGAGTAAAATCCCCTCATGTGATTTACTCTGCTAATGTTGAAGGTCCAACTGTCCCAGAAAAAAAAGTGATGTTAACGAATTGATTCGTTTTTTAGTGAGAAGATGACAACCAACAATTGATAGAATAAGAGATTACATTAATGTTGTTAAATCATCTCCAAACACTCATGCCACATTTCCCGAATCCCAACTCCCCCCGCATGGAGCTATCATTCAAACAAATATATTGTATTGGAAGAATTATAGTTTGATTTTATCTATAAAAAACATCGTGAATCACTACACACTCACAATATTTAATGAGCTTGGCTATTTTAATCTGGGAAGGTAAACGAAGTTGTGTATCCTGTGTAGGGTGGTGATGAAAACGTGGGTGATACAACAGAGGATGACGAGTGGACTATTTAAACTCTCAGGGAACCACCTATAAGTAACGTACTTTTCAAATATTTTACAACAAGTCATGTGTAAAATATGACTTTTGAGAGTGAGAGACCCAGCATAGGTTGGGTAATGGACTCCTGCGGCTTTGAATATCTTTACGTGAGCCAGCCTGACCACTGGTGTTGAGCCACGAGCAGTTTAAGAGCAAGGTTCAATGACGAGGGGAGTAGCCTATAGGGACTGCATCTGCTTTAGCTGATACCAGAAAGTTTGCCCTCCTAGAAAACGTCCCACCAACTTGATAGAAACGTCGCACCTTGCCAAGCACCGAGTTCCAGCAGCATCACCGTTGGATTTTGATAATTGAAGGTAAGTTTAAACGTTTGATGTAGGACTTGCTTTCTCTGCGGAGATCACACAGATGCAGTAAGTGCGATTTTACAACACAACAAAAAGAAAGACAAAGTAGAGATACTTGAATGGAGATGTCTGTCTTTTATTTTAAATTATGTGGTAATTGTAGATTTGTTTTCTCTAAGCGCAATGGCACTTGCATGCACACGCTCGTCCCTGTCACCACTGTGCGCGTGCACGGACTCAGAGAGACAGCCTGAACAATCTTACCCTAAATGTCAGCTCTGCGTCACGGATTTCATACAAACTGGGCAGGAGACTTTTTGGTTATTAGTTTTTGCACAGCCCTTGTCATTCTATTATTATGAGTCAGCCGTGTTAAAGTATCACCTCCTCAGTATTACCTCGAATCTCTTCTATTGTTTGCCCACCAGAGAGCTCTTTGTTCATGCATGCTGTATATGAGTATTCAAAAGGCTTTCGCCGATTTACATCATTCAGATTAAAGAAAATCTTAACTATTAAGAACACAACGCTGTCGGTATCGTATCACTGCATCACGTTGGCAGACGATTTAAATATGAAGTCCGAGATTTTAGCTAATAAATGTCATCGCTATAATAGGATTTACATCGACCTAAACGCACAAGCATGTACAATAAACACTGAGCGATAAGTATGAAATGCAAATATACCCACTGAATATGCATCAATATTAAAAATAATACGCACACCAGAGCCAACGGCGTAGGAGAATTGAGAATGGTGGAGCGGGTCGTCTCATTACGCATGGGCGGTTTTCCAAGCTGGAGCCACGGTTCCCCTTCTCTTCATGTCTGCCTTCTGTCCCGTTCACATTACCGAAGCCTCTTGGAAAAACAAACAAGGCTATGTTGGCTTTCAAAATGGCAATCAAACACCCAAGAACTGGCTGGGGGGGAATTACTCCGACTGCGGCCGGGCGGACTATGTAGTAAGCGGGATTTGCATATTTTGATGCGCTAATTGCCTTGATGTATTTAAATATGGCTGCACGTAGCTGATATGCTTGTCTACGTCATTGAACGTGCCCTCGTTGTTAAACTAAAACGTGAATCCGGTTGAATCTAATGGCTACGCCTGCAATTAGGAAAATAGGGAGGGGGGGTGGGGGTGTCATATGAGAGAGGATGCATCGGGAACCCGGTTTCTGTCTTTTCAGTCACATGATAATTTGCTATTTGTTTATGAGATATACAGAAAATGTATTTCAGAAAAAATATATATAATATATAACAGAGCAGGTGTAGCCTGACGCTTTAGAGAGATGTGGTTTTCTTGCAGGGTAAAGTGCTCCAACTCCTTTTGCAGAAAAGTCAAGCATTAGTAATATATTCATAAAAAAAAGAAGTATGTCATCACCAAGAGAATTAGCGGAAGATACAGGCTACTGGTAGGCTACTGACAAGTAGGTCACCTCATTCTAACTTTTTTTCTATGAAAGATTCTCTTATCTTTCTTTTCCATTCTCTCTCTAGTCTGTGCGTGTCAGTGTGTGTGTGTGTCCGTGTGTGTGTGTGTGTGTGTGTGTGTGTGTGTGTGTGTGTGTGTGTGTGTGTGTGTGTGTGTCCACTTTGGGAGGGGGCACGCGCGCCTGTGTGTGAGTCTTATAAGATTACCTCTTATTAGGCAACTGGGAGCAAGGTTAAATTCACAAGTCCAGTATAGGCCTATACTGTACACACAGATCCAATCAAAACATTTTGAATTAAGTTTGAAGCGCTGTGTTTTTTCCCTTTTTATTTTTATTATAGACCTCATTCTAGACTTAGTTTGGGAATTGCATGTAGCAAATCATTTCCCCTCTGTCTGAAAACCGGTAAATGCGTTCCGTTTGTCAAAGCGTGTTAGCGAAGCGCCTGCAGCAAATTCATTACCACCCAACTGCAAGGCTCACTCCGTAACCTGGTCAGGGGAAGGGAGGGAGAGGTCCACGCCAAACTGCGAACAATGCTGCCTCAGTTCGTGCGTGCAACAAAAGAACCGAGGGAACTTGTTTGAGTTTCAGAGCACGTCCTCTGCTCACACAGAAGGATGGACTTTACACCCCCCCCCCCCCCCCCCCTCATCATCACCTCCTCCCTCCTCATCCCACCCCACCACCAACAGGGGGAAAAACTTGCACACTCTGAGAGCTTAACTGTGCACGCACTTTTCTATTTGGTGCTTGTAGACGTTATGGGAAAGTTGTCTCTCTCCCTACATCTCTCTCCCTCTCCCCATCCCTCCCTCCCTCCTCCTCCTCCTCCTCCTTCTCTTCTTCGTCTATCATGTGCTTGGGATATGCCCATGCTTTGCACAGAGCAGCCGAAGCACGTCTAATGCAGGCTACTGAGTGTTAGCGGCAATTTTAAAGTGATGCCTCCCCACCAAATAATACGGCTGGGATATTTGAGGGGAACATATACCACATCACGGTACACACGGACCCAACTGAACACCGCTGTGCTTCTCCTGCTTGGGACGCTTTCTGCTCGATTTGACTCATCTTTAGGAAGTAAGTGCAACTTTTGTGTCGGTTTCAATAGGCTGTGTAGAGGCAATCGTGTGCGTAAAGGTTTCCCATGTGCGCAAAAGTTAAATATATAGATTATCAATAAGAAATATAAAGTATAAGTTGTTGTTGTTGTATAAGGAGTTGATAAAGACTGATGATTCGTAGGGAGATTGCACTGATTTAGAATGAATAGTGAAGTTTGTGACTGGATGTGAATCACTGATTTTTGGGACCTTTTAGAAGCAACTGTATACACTCCAACTGACCGGTAACTTAGCAAAGTCTGCTTCAGGTGTGTGAAAAAAATATATATCAATAATAGTGACTTGAATATTGTGCACTTTACGGCCGACGTCTCCCGTTATATTCTGCCTTCTGTTCACTTCAGACTTTATTCGGCAGTAGTCCTAAAACAGTTGATGCGGTTTAAAAAACGAACATTTTATTGGTGTTGCCTGGAATTATCATTATTATTAGGCCTATTTAAATCAGTGCAGACGCTGTCTGTGGCTTTAGCAGTGTGGACTCGATAACGTGTGAGAAATATGATTTCGTGAGCGAAGTGTTTGAGATGTGTTTGAGACTCATGTACGTGCAGAAACACTTTAGCAAACCACATTAAAAAAAAATGCGACATTATTTTCCTTCTTCAGAAAGCGAGTGGAAATGTAATGAAGCAACAAAAGAAGAAAGTTTGGTTCATATGAATGAAAAAGGTCACCAACATCACCACACAATGTGTTGAATAAAAGCGTTCATTGTATTGTTTATCCATGTGTTACTGCGCACGAATGCCTCGTTTGTTCAAATAATATAACAAATAATGCGAATATAATCACGCCCCATCTGGTATTTTTTGGCTTCTCAGCAATGTATCATTAACCCTCACGGAAATACAGTTTATTATAATTTCAAGTGGTTCAGCAGGTTGTAAGTATAAAAAATGCTGTGATGTGATTAAATCATGGCCTCTGTGTGGGAGGCCTATTCTGAAGCCTCCTTTACCCTAATGAGGTGTGCTTCATAATGCTCATCTTAATGATCAAGTTGGCCTTACAGTTTGCTATGCATCAGCTCCACATCAGAATGATTGTGAATGTGTGAAAATTGGCACGGAAGAAATAAAGAGATTGACAATGTGTGGAATTGTCCATAGTACAAGTGACATTTGGACAAATGATTGTATCATGAGTGGCAGGTGAAATATGTTATTTAAAAAAGGATGACTCAAACATAGAAATATGAATACAGTAGCTGTGGCTGAACATTTGAGGGACAACGTGCTGTTTATAGTAAGTAGTCCCTTATTGAAATGCACAGGCCTTGTGACTCATATTTGCTCATTAAAACACCTCCGCTTTGCCCCTCCCACTGACGAAACGAGAGCAAACTTGAGAGCCAGATCTAAAACTGTATCAAGTGAATGGGACACAAAAAAAAAAGCTGATGATGTCATTGACAAATAATACGGTGTTAATTTGTCACCACCTAAGTTTACTTCACCTCTCACACGCGCGCACACACACACTCACACACACACACACACACACACACACACACCCACACACACACACACACACACACACACACACACACACACACACACACACACACACATAAGCTCTCCCTCACATGTAGACGCATATTAATTGAGTCGATTACCTGTCAGAGGCTAACTTTTTCTTCCTGAATTGTGAGAGTCATATGGACAAACAGAATCAAAGTTGAGCACAGCGTACCATACCACTGACTCGGTAACCTGCAGTTGCATACGATTCTGCGCATGATGCATCGCATGTTTCACTGCTTGTTATTGTTGACCCACTTCCAAATATCCTATATAATAACCCATGTGTGCGAAGCCATCGGTTAACTACTTACATTTCTGTGGGAAAGTGTGCGGCTTGACACGCGTACACGGTGAAGCGCTTGAGCTATATTTCGCTGTGAGGCGACATCGCCAGCCTACCTGAATACCATTGTAGTCTACCCTTCGGATGCGACGATGACAAAAAAAAAACACACGGGGTTAGTAAGGACTTCGACGCAAAATCGAGTAAGTGAGAGCAATTTAACCACAGTGGTACCTCTTAGGCTATATGAGAAGGAGAGCAATGAGTGAGCGAGTAGCGTGTTATTGCGAATAGAAAATGCAGCCTGCGTTTGATAGACAGAAGACGCTGGCGCTCAGGCAGCTCCAGGATGCTCTATTCATAGAGTTGTTTCATTTTTATTGTTTACATAAACCTGGTCGCAGCTTCTTTTAAAAGCAGTTGAATCGCTCTCATTCTGTGTGAAAAAAACAAACATATGGTTGCCCTGCCATCCATTTTCATCCCTGTGTGAGAGTAGGCGTGCAGACTGCTCGATGGAAGGCGGACTTATTCCAGCGCGCTCAGTGTAATGGATGGAGATTGTGCATGCATGGATAGGAGGGTGCATTTGCGATTTTCTTTTCATGACATCACCGCAGTTACATTGTCGTGGTCAGAGGCCTTTGACCTCACCGGGGTTGGTCCATATTTTGGCCACCCCCAGCCCCCCTATCGTTTGGGGATGTCCCTTATTCCCCCACTCTTTTCACACCGACCGACCGTGCAGCCTGCAGAACGGACCCTTTGGCTCAGAGTCATCGGCTTTATCTCTCCTTAAATACATGCTGGATTTGAACGGACAACTTGACACTCTTTGGGTAAAAAACAAGATCCTGTCTTCATAATCCGAAACATTTGCGTCGTAATTCCCTGTGCCGTTATTGCACTTTCCACAGGAAACCGGATTTCCCATCCTTCTCTACCGTGTTTCTTCTCCGCCGGCCTCACAGGATATCTTTTGCTACTGCCACAACGACTTAATAGAGGCGAAAGAGCCTTTTGTGGGATTGGAGTTATTTGCATTGCAAATTAGGGCCCCTGTGCAAGGATGACTGCACTTTACCCGCGATTTTCAAGGCCTATTCCAACTCAGTAATATTGGGTAATGTCAAGTGAATATGACATTAACATTGGGATTATATATCATTTTTTCCGAAGAATTGTCGCCTTTTTGCGCCGGGTGTATAACAGTTCTGGCTGTGCAATAGTGGCCCTCAATGCCAAAAAGGAAATATAAGGAATATAATGCACAATATGACTTGAAAAAGGACACTGATGACTACTATATTTGATATCGGAGAGATGGAAACTTGGAGACCAGAAGAGGAAATGTACATGTGGATTATTGCTGAAGATTGGGAAGTGGGTTGTTATCTTTGGTTATCTAGCTGTATGAGTGTTCTGCTCGTCATAAAGCTAGATAACCGAAAGTAAAAACTACTTCCAGACTCATCGAGGACTTGAGGAGGACTCTTGACATATTGCACAATTTTCCCATGGACCAGAGATTGTAGATGCTATTACTATAACTTTATTTTGATATTACTTTGATTTAATTTGTCTTTTTTTCTCCACAATGTACATTATAAATTTTCACCAGGAAGGAACAGCTTTGTTTGTGCACCTTGATTCATTTGAATAATAACTTTTTCAGAGCGCATAGTGTACACATTATTGTTACACACACACACACACACACACACACACACACACACACACACACACACACACACACACACACACACACACACACACACACTCCAAACTTCCCTTCAGTCCTGATATTGAATGTTCATATATGTGATCTTATAACATAAGGTATGATTTTAAATGTTATTTAATTTGAATGAAATTTCAACTTGGCTCATCTTGAGTATTTCATGGGAATGAAAGAGTGACATTCAGGGCTTCTGTTGAAACCCACGTGTGAGTCTCACATGCTTTTATTTCAGCATGATCGAGCCCGGCCAGGAAACGGCGCTGGCATCCCAAACAGTAATAATTAGGACGTATACTGACAGACAAAAATGGAGAGAGAGAGAGAGAGAGAGAGAGAGAGAGAGAGAGAGAGAGAGAGAGAGAGAGAGAGAGAGGTGGGGGAGTTGGGTTAGGAGAAGGAGGGAGGTGGCAGAAGAGGGAGGAGAGGAGGGAGGGAGGGAGTGAGGGGATTGGGGAAATATGGGGGGGGGGTCGGGCCTGCTTAATTGATTCCGTTAACCGCAGTGCAGGAGATGTGAACGACTGGACGATCCCATTCCCACGCTCGGTGGGGCAAGTGGCAATGCCATGCCCAGGCCCAATATGACAGACAGCGCCGTGAGGGCCTGGAGGGGCTGGGAGGGATGGGGGGGGGGGGGGGGGGGGGGCGGGGGGGGCGACAGGGGTCATGAAAAGACGTCAAGTGCACCAGACTCATCTGCATCCCCAAAGAAAGAGGCGACGTTTCCCAGCCCCAGCCGACGCGGCGCTCCTAAACTTGGAGTAGTAACGGTCTTGAATGCGTAATGTCTCGCCAATTGTACTGATAATGAGGACTTTGGGTCATTATCTTAAAACTATGCGGGTTTATGAATTTGAAAGAGATGGGCTGCAACTCTGTAATCCTGCATGGCCCACTCCACCGCGCGGCTGCATGCGTTGTTCTTCTTCTCCTAATAATTAGTAAGAGCACAGATAACGTTGCATAAATAAGTCTGGGCCATTTCAATAGATGACATATAGGTGCATTGTTTGTATTTGAACTTGACCATGAACGGATTTGAGATCACGGCTGCTGAAAGGAAATTTGTTAGGAGCATATTATCTACAGACAAAATAGATCTTTGGAAAAAAAGCAAAAACATATAAGTTGCAATTTGAATTAGTGCTTTAAGGATAAACCCAACGCTTGACTTACATTTATTAGGCCAAAGTATGTATGGCCGATCTCAGATATGCCAATTAAAAATAGTATATTCGCAGCGGATGATTTCTTTTTGCACAATAATGACCGCTGTAATGAGAAGCTTTACACTTATAGCTGAGTTGCACTATTTTATCATAAATAAGTGATGTAGTTTTCCCCCCAACGAATACATACAACTGCATATGTCAGAAGCTGTTTCCACGTGTTTAAAACAGTCCTGATCTTTTCAAATTACATATTTTGAAAAATCAAAAATGACCCGTTTATCTTCACCCATTGTGCAAGTGTGTATGTATTTAAATGTCCATGTTTCAAAATATCTGATTAAGTCATAGTTCAAGTTCAGCATATGTTCAGGAGTCTGAGACGCTGGCTTTTCTTGTCTTTCCTTTTTGCAACAGAGGATTATTCAAGTGCCGTGTTAAACAGAGCCACAGTGGCTGAATTCAACACCGCCTTTGCTGAAAAGGTCTCTTGCCGACTTTCTCACACCAGTCAGACAAAACTAGTGTCTCTTGTTCCCGGCCCCTGTCAAAGACGCCATACAATAACAGGTCGTTTACCCGAAAGAAAATTTGAGAACACAATTTGGGTTGAGGAGCTCTGAATAAAACAAGTCTTATTGTCCTCGGTTAAGTCGATTAAAATAGTCGTCTAGTTTTATGAAAGAGAACACTGTTTTCAAGTCTGGGGGGTCACACTAAATGTCAACGGAGAGTAAGAAAAAAACTCAGTATCTGCAACCTAGCCACCATCTCATGTCATTCACTACATTTTACTACAACATCATTTTCAGTATGCTTCTCTCACAAAACTAGTATAGTTTTTCTACACTTCCTCACTCAAACAATACATTTAGACAAAATGTGCTAAAGTATATTTATATTTAAGCCTATGTTTATCAGATTCAGCCTAAGTCAGTGTGCACATGATAAACTAAATCACTGGGTTGGCTCATCTCTCCACAATACTAACCTGTAGGTCCATCAATTAAAAGCATCAAATAAAAAAGGACCTTAGTCCACAAAATCAATAGGAAATGCAATGTTGGGATGTACAGTTACCAGGAGAGAGCAGCATCACATGTCTCAAACAGGGCTGCATGGCGGAGAGATGCAACGGGGGTTGGCAACGGTTTGCATGGCCTTTACTGCCTGTCTCTGGAGCTTGAGTAAATCTCACCAATATGGGTAACATTAGTGCTTTTTTATGAACACTGACAACCACTGCTGCCTTGAGTCCTTAAAAATAATGAACTGTATTCTCTATCAGTGATGTAGACTCCATATCTAAATTTCAATTTCACCTGAAAGTGTAAAGGTGCATGACCACTGTTCCCTGTGTCTCTATAAATGAGGCTGAATTGTGTCTTCTAGTGTGTGATGAGGCCAAAAGTAAGCTTTTATATTATTTATAAATGTGTTCCTGCCATACAAGTATGTTGGTGAGAAAGAAAGGCCCTGCCATTCATTTCACGGCGCCCCATTTCCATATATATATAAATATAGCCGTGTGATTTGACTATGCATGTTGAAATGGGTGGTGACGGTCCCCTTTCCTTCTCCTCACTAAATAGGGGCTATGCGCTTTACTGTGCCCTCCTTCCATGCTCACAAGTACAGTGTGCCGCAGCCATTGTTGTCATGTGATATGTTGAGTAACAAAACCATGGCGACCATGGAAGGTGTTTTCATATTCATTGGACGGGCAATCAGCATATTTTATGTAAGCGTGCCCGGGGTTTTTATTTACTTCCTCTGTGCCTCTGTGCTGTGTATGGCAGGTGCAGTAGCAGGTTTATAATATATCGGCCTAGGGTAATTTCTATGCCAGACAAAGGAGGAGAATATAGTTGTCATACGGCTGACATTTGTTAATATATGTGTTGCATGGCTGTATTTTAAGTTACTCTCAGATTATTTTGCACCAACAAAGTGCTTGCATATGGCTTCTTTTTCTGTAGGAAAAGTTGTCATATTCTGAGCTACCATGAAGCGTCATCTGCCATATTAGCCAGCTACAGTCAAAGCAATTCTATCCAGGTTAAGTGAGCAGAAATGCATGGCTATATTCACAGCTGCTGAGGCCTTTGGTGGAGCGAGAGGCTCCATATGCATCTACTTATGTATGTCTGTGTTTGCATGATGTTTATGTTTTCCTGTGCGTTTGTCTCTGCAATTAACTGATCGAGGCGTCTCGGATAGCTAGTGAGGCCACTACATCATGTTGATGAAAGGGAACAATAGCTGTGTCTCAGTCAACAACGTCTGTCTGTCTGGCTTGGGCCATGTCTCTCTCTTCCTCTGTGTGTGTGTGTGTCTCCTGGACATGAACTTGAACTTGAGACAGGCAGCCAGACACCATCTGTGCACCAGGGGTAATGAATTCGGTGCATTCATGGCTGTGGAGCAAGCCAGGCCACCGCCACCCATTGATGAGCAGATGACCCCTATAGTCTGAGTTAGCTCTTCATCACTAATAGAATTCAATAATACCAGCTGGTAGTAGGGGAGTTTATTTTGGCTGTTTGCCTAAAGAGAAATGAGAGTAGTGGTGTGTGAGCAGTGGTGGAGCCTACATGCATGTGTGCCGTATGCGTGCTTGCCTGCATCTGTATGCTTGTCAGTAATTGAGAATGTATGCATGAAGCCCTGCATGTTTCCCCTCCTGTTTATCTTTGTCTCTCTATATAGCTTATGCAAATTAATTGACATACACCCAATCTCTTACCGTATATTGTCCCTTTCCCTATTAAAGCATGGCCTGCTTTTTTAACGACACAACCATGCTGCATTTATTGCCTTGATAATTGAAAGGGCCAGTTCAGTATTCCCCCTGATAAAGGGTAGTAAGTGAATGAGGCATAAACCTTAAACAAGCCAGGCACAATGTGAATTCCTGCAGGCCCTCCTTCTCCTCCTCCTCCTCCTCCTCCTCCTTTTCCTCCTCCTCCTCTTCTTCCAGCTCAAGCTCCTGCCACAATCACAAGCGCATGCACACACACACACGCATGCGCACACACAGTAAGGCTTTTCCCTCTGGTTGGTGTCGCCACGGCAACGGTAGGTGAGATCACCGTGCGCATGGCAGCATCAGCCCCTGCCAGTGCAGGACAGTGTCCTGGTCTCTTCGTGTGTGTGTGTGTGTGTGTGTGTGTGTGTGTGTGTGTGTGTGTGTGTGTGTGTGTGTGTGTGTGTGTAGAGTGCTCTATGCAAGAGACCATAATGCCACACAGTGCCTCCCTCCATGGACACATTTTAGTGTTTCCTATGTTACCACACATGCATTGGTTAATCGATTTAGTTAAAGTTTCTCTGGTTCTCTCTATGAAATGAAGTTATAAATAATATTTAGCTCATGTGTGAGTATGAGGCTGTGCTTTGTATATAATACAAAGCCTGAAATTGTACATTGGTCTTTTACACACACATACTGACACACACACACACACACACACCCTCAAAAGGTGTCATCGGCTTCATTAATGGTGTCATTGCCGATTAACAGGGATCTGATCGACCTCCCTCCATAACAGACCAGCCAGCCATAACTTCCCAATAATCCACCAAGGAATGTCACGGTTGGGCCCTCTTTAATGACATCATGCATGGCCACTTGAGCGTCTTGTGGGGAGCAGCGGGCATGCTGTGCACTGCCACGCTGTATGGCCCTCCCCATGAGCTAACTGCATGGATATGCATGCTAGACCATCAAAGATCTATTCCACACGCAACATAATGTGATTTTGTTTGAAAGTGATAGAGTTGTGTTGTTTGTACGAGCTTGTTGTTATCTGGCATGATGAGGTTATTCAGCTCTTGTGGTATTAAAATGATCTCTTTGGTAGTTATGACATACAGGATAATATGCAACTAATAGGTACATAGGAAAACTTTTACAGTTTTACCATCAAGTTTAACTTCAGTCAACAAAAAATGAGTCCCTAAAAATGTGTTTCACTTTCATGACACAGATGCTCTGAAACTAATTTTAGGATTATCTATTAATATAGTTAATCTATTTAAAAGTGTGGCCTTGTCTTTGTTCCATTAATTGTCCATCAAGCCATCGGTTTCAACCAAAGTGAAGCCACAATTGTGTTGTCCCAAAATTGATACTGCTAACATCTTAGTCTATATTTTGCCCAAGCCTGACTTAATCTAAAATCTCCATCAGTATGCTTTCCAGTCTGCAACAGCAACTCCCTACCTTTCTCTTATAATTAAATACTGGCCACCGAACCAAACACTACACAAAGACTCAAAGAGGCAAGAAAACTAAAACATTTTTTTTTTTTTAGATGAGTCAAAGCATCCTGTAGGGTTTTACCGGTTTGATCAGAGGAGAATAATTGTCCATTTTATTCTTTGAAACATAAATATTTAGATTCCTCTGTAGATATTATTAAGATAACAAAGTGGTTATCTTGTCTTAGTGTTTATTTTAAGTGTATTTACATGGTTGTCAAGATAATTTGTCGAATCACAATATGTACTGTCTGAGCTGATAATGACTATTGCAGTACCTCAAAATTTTACATTCTCTAGAATATGACGCAATGCCGCTTTACACTTGATGTTAATGCTATATATTTTCAGCTATGTAGCTGCATTATAAGATATCAATACTGTGGCAGCAGTGGTGCACAATAAGGTTGTGCGCATAAATGCTATTTTTGCACTACAGGTCTAAAGCTGGCTGTCAGCCTGTCTTCTATGATATCTGTGCTCCGCTGGCTTTTGATTATGCAAATACTATGCACTATAAATAAATTAGTATAATTGCATCTGAAATATGCTTTGAATCTTCCTCGAAGATGAAAGGGTGTAAATAATATATTTCGTGTCACTGCATTATTCATCCTCTATTAATTACAAACATCGGGGCGCTCAGTCTCTCCATGCTGTATATACTATACTTTCATTTTTTACATACAGTGTACCGTATATACGTCCACGTACAGTATGTCAGTATCAAGTAACTTGTTTCTAAATAATAATGCTAATTGTGTCTCACTGCATTCACTCTCAACGTCCCATTAGTAAACTCTTAACCTATCAGTATAAAGCCGTTTCCAAACCTTAATTGGCTTTTATTGTTGCAATGGTAATTATTATTGTTTGAGCAAGCTCTGACTGTAAAACCCAACGTACCCGTATTCATTGTCTGAGCATCCAGATTTTTCCTTTTTTTCATATCATGCATCCGTAATATTATTTCATCGAAGAGGAGGGGCTTCGGGAAAACATTAAATAAACATAAATACTGTAGTCGTGCCGCCACTACAATTAAAATATGCTCGTCTTTGCGCTCTTTGTAAAGCATGTGGTATTGAGGCCTAGTTGCAATTTGAATACGAGGAACCATTTGAAAAATATATGCTGTTCGGCAATTAAATTATCTGGGCTCTCGAACTAGGGAGCCTTTACCAGTGCATATAGAATAGTGAGCAGTAGTTGCTACACTCGCATTAGCATCTGGCCCTTTTATGTAAATTTGATGAGAAAGGACTCATGCATATACGCCAGGGCTGGGGTGTACTCGCCTAATATCCTTATTAGAGAGGGGTGAATTAAATATTTATTAGGGGGGCTAAGGGTTAGGAAGGGGGGCCTGTCCTGTGTTGTCGTGAGGACCCGAGGTGGAAGAAGGGGGAAAGGGAGGAGGAGGTTGGCTTTCTCTACGAGTGTCTCTCTCTGCCTCAAGGTGCCACCATCTTAAGGCGTTTGGCAGTAGTGAGAGTGTGAGGAGGGTAGACCTAAAATGTCCGCTGGCATAGACACGTGCACGCATACACATTAACGCATACACATTTATGTGGGGTATGAAACACGGGGCTCTGAAAGTCGATTATTCAATTACTGTCATCGGCAGCTCTGCATGCTGAGCGTTTCATTTGCATGTATTAATTCCCTTGATTACTGTCACCTACGAGATCCGCCTGCGTTTAGCTTTCGGATGCACGCCGTTTATTTGGGTACGAGCACTAATACTAGCACTATCATCAGAACTAAACTGGTGTTTTCTAATATTTTAAGAATTTAAATTGACCATTTATATGTATTTTCATCCTAAGAAACACCTTATATGTTGGCTTTTATTGAGTTCAGTTTGACAACACATTGTAATGGGACACACAAACCATTTCTATTTGAAAAATATTTTAAGTTATATGTATTTATGTGTTCATTTACAGTGCTGTACAGTTCATACATTTTTTTGATTGCCGTCATCTTCAACGAGAGCTCGCCACGTTAAAGTGCCACACATCATACAAATACAAGACAACATATTGTGCATATCACAAATGTATCAGTGTACTTACTTCAGCCTTAAGGTGCAGCATTTTACCTTTTGTGAACCATTAGAGATAAAACTTGCTCTCTTTGTGAGAGTATTTCTTCAAACTGTTACACACGAAATGACAGAACAAATGTTTTAGAGCAGAGAAAGGAAGTCGGTGAAAATATTGCCAATTTATGTAAATCAGCGCTATACTGTTCCCCCTATCATTTTCTGTCTCCTTCTCTTTTACTCACTATCACCGCCACATACACACACACTGCAGCTGACCTCTCCTATCTGTTAATTATCATAAATTTGCTTAGTGAGGCGGCATACACACACACACACACACACACACACACACACACACACACACACACACATACACACACACTTGCGTACAGCACACAAACACACATTGTTCAGTGAGATACAGACACAGCATTAGCATTCTCTTTCATCCTGAAGTGCTCCTGAGGCATAGCATGAGGAAGAATGTGCAGGAAAATATTCAAGATGAATTATACCACACATCATCCCCATTTATTTGGGCATCGAAACTCTCTCACACACACACACACACACACACACACACACACACACACACACACACACACACACACACATTAGAGTTTGGTTAAAATTGTTCTGATGAAGATTTGTTTCTGTGGACAAATGTATATTGCTGCGAGTGTATTAATCTGGAAGACAACATGTTAATATACTAGAAGTGTGTACGTGGATATTATGTGAGCTGTGTGTCCTTGTCAAAGTCAGCATGTTGTACTTTTTTTTTACATACATAAAGTATATATACAATATCAGCTGTTTCCCTGTTTCCTCTGATGAGTGGTACGCCCAGGCGTGCTGCCAAATAAGTGAGAATAATTAAGCGGCTGCGTGTTTGAGCCCGGCGTTGGCTAATGGATTGTTACCGGGAGGAAATGAGACAGGCATCGTGGGGGAGCTGTGTGGCAAAGCAGACCTCGACTTTGGATAATGAAACACTGAAAGCCACCGGGGTGGAGAGTAGACACACCTCTCGTAAAGGAAATGTTTTGGTTCTATGACTGCTTCTTTTCGTCATATAGGTTGATGCAAATGGTGAGGAGTCACACAGAGTGAGAAAGCCACAGTCGGTTCTGCATCACCTAAGTCAAGATATGTAGCTTTTCCAATTTTCAGTTTCTTACACTGTGTTTCAAATCAGTGCAGCTCACTTAAACATCATTTTTATTTTCCCACTCAATAAAAAGAATGCTTGTAGGTCTACGATCTTTATGTTCCTTTTCATGTTATATTCTATTGCCTGTGTGTGATTGTGTGTGATGTGTATACATATGCAATTTGCATTAGCTCTAGCATCCTCACACTGATGCTTTAGAGAAAGCAGGGGACAATTCTTGGCACTGACGTCGCCAGTGTAGCCCCCCCCCCCCCCCCCCCGACCACCCTACACACACACATGTAGGCTAGGAGCAGAGTAGTGATGGGGAGAGGAGGGAGAGGAGGGAGAGTAGGGAGCGGAGCGAAGGAGGGAGATAGAGAAGCAGGAGGGAGATGGGATGAGACAAGCCACACAAGCCGCAAAGGGAACGGGGTGAAGGTGGAGGGGGGAGTGCTGTATAGTTACCCTAAACCCTGCCGTAGGGCTAGAAACACACGCACACACACAGACACACACACACACATTCACTGGTTTGCCACACCACCGCAAAACACACTCAGAACAGTGTAGAACATCGCAATGGGGAGTATGAGAATATGCCCTGTATAAAGATATCCTAAATGTTTTTTTTGGTTCTTTATATTACTCCTGAAGTGTCAACTGGATTGAAAGATTATGGTTTTCTGAGGTTCATGTTATTTTTGTCTTTCTCAGGATTCCTTGATTTTAATGTATTTTTGGAGACTGTATTTTATATAAAAACACAAATAAAATCGAGAACTAAATCATAAAAATCTTGTGTGGTTGTATTATTGTTTATTGCCATGCAGCATCATGACAGTGTGCATGCAAGTGCAAATGTTTGATTATGATGTGTGTGTGTGAGTGTGTGTGTGTGTGTGTGTGTGCGCTTTGATATGGAGCTCTAATAAAATGTGGCATCTGTCAGTTTGATATTGACATGCCAGAAGAGCCACACGATCACTTGGGAACACAGCAAGAATGAAATCCAGCAGACAGAAACTAAGTAGAGTATATATATATATATATATATATATATATATGTATATATCCTCCTAATGAGTCATAACCAACACATCAAACATAAACAACCGTTAAAGAATCTGTAATATAAAAGTGCATTTTGTTTTAGCATTCAAGATCAACTACAGTGTTTTTTATATCTGACCTGTTTTTGACATTGTTCTTTTAAACCAATCTTAAAAATGAGGAGAATGTCTGAAGGCACATGTATTTCCAGGGTTAAAGGACAAAAAAACAAAACAAAAAAACCCCACAAACATCTATTAACTTTATTGTTTAAGGATGCATTAAAGTTCATCGGCATCCTTCCTGTGTGGGGTCAAAAATGTTACAATCTATAATGGTTACCTTTGATCTCAAATGGATTTGTCCTTTAGCCTTGACATTTGACCTCTAACCTCCTCACTCCAGTGAGAGGAGGCAGAGGTCAAAGGTGGTTGGGTTGAACAACATGGCTGCAGAAACAGCGTTGGCCTAAACCAGAATTAGATTGGATGGATTCACAATTTAGACCAAAATTATCTCTGTTTTATTTTGACATATTTAAGTATAATTTTGTGTCAATAAAACAACTTTAGACTTCCACGTTAACATTTAAACAAAGTTTCATATTAATATTATTAAAGTAATCAAAAACATACAACTCCAATGACCTTTTAGAATGATCTGCAAACCAGCTGCTTGTGTGCCATAAAGATACCAAGAAGACATTTGCACAAAGTTATTGCCAATTTGAATTCCTGCAAGTCAACTTAGCGATGGTAAATGCTACTTCTGTTTCCTTCTTCTACCATATAACGGCGTGTTTGCTTTCCCCTCCTTTATTTTTAGTGAAACCATGTTAATTACGATTTGCTCAAGAAAAGTTATTCTACATGTAAAGGTTAACTCTTGGTAAATGTATTCACTCCCTGCCCTGTGTGTGTCTTTCATTGCTGTAGTGATGGAGAAAAGGAGCTGTGGAGAACTGCAGGCAGCAGGAAGTAGAGGTCAACACCAGATCTCTGGGATTTTGCTCTCCACTGGACCCACATGAGGTGAGCTTAGGTTCATAAACCAAAATGCATCAATGTCTGTGTGTGTGTGTTTGTGTGTGTGTTTGTGTGTGTGTGTGTGTTTGTGTGTGTGTGTGTGTGTGTGTGTGTGTGTGTGTGTGTGTACATAATTAGCCTATATGCGCTGAATGTGTAGGCATTTGACATATCATGACAACATTTAGATGTTCTGTAATTGTGGGTTTACTGTGACCTCTGGTAATCCAAGGCCAAAATCCAATTAAGGAAAATGACTCTAAAAATATATTTCAAGGCTTTAAATCTCTGATTAAATGCAAAGCAACATAACCACCACTATTTTTTTGATATTCACAAATCACTCACCATTGAATTATTTACATTTACACTTGATTTTTGATATTTGAAATAAATAGTCAAAAACATCCAAATTCTTTGTTGGTTTTGTTTTTATTTTTCTCTTACTGTGCCTGTCTTTGCAGATGTGTGAGTCTGTGTCCATGTGTGTCTGTTTGCCTGCAGCAAAGTTAGCCCATGTGTGTGTTGGATAAAGGCATAGATGTTAGTAGTGGTCCAGAGGACACAGTAAACAGAATAACAGTGGTTTGAAAGGAGCTCAGACGATGTGCGCAATATTAAATCCCATGACCCATTCTTTGCCCTGTGGTCCATACCAAAGACAAAAAGCCCAGGGGAAACAGAGGTTACTGTTCACTGTTCCTCATCACAACACACACACACACACACACACACATACACACACACACACACACACGCACACACACACACACACACACACACACACACACACACACACACACACACACACACACACACACACACACACACACACATACCAACAGAAGCTACAACCAGGAAGTGATTTCAAAAATTTCCTCTGGCCATTGAAATCCATGCGGTAACAGTAATTGCCCTCAGCCCTGGCATTGTTTGCGTTGCATGCAGGACATCCCGCTCTATCAATTACACCCACAGACATAATAACATGTGACATTTTATGTTATTGAAAAGAGACAAACATTTTAATGACCCAAGCTCGCGCTCATGTCAAGGAAATATTTATCATATCAGCTGGCTGCAGCTGCTGATTACCATCTTTATTTCAACTTTCAACTTTGACCACATTTGTCTTACAACTAGGTGACCTCTGAAGAGGCTGAGGTGGTGCAAAGTGTGGGATATTAGGTGAACAACTAGTTGAAATGATTGACATCTGCCACTGTCAGCAAAAAATACACAGTATGGCAAAGTGGGACCTTTGGTATGAAAAAATTACACCAAATGAAAATTGCCCAGAGATTCTACACACTCTGTGTGTTGAGAGTTCTCAGAGTTCAAAAGTTTATTTCTCGGTGATAATAAGTGGCCAAAGAGAAGAGGTGGTATGTCAGCGCCCATGGGCCTCAGTATGCGTTAGTGTTACTCGTCCTAATTACTCCCAATACTGTCTCACACACATTTGGTGGACTGCTCAGAAGGGCCAATTAGAAGGGCAGGGCAAGTCACTGGGTAGGAAAAGTCAGTGCTCAAGTCTGTAGCCATCTAGACTATACCACAGAGAGATGGAGCTTTATAGTGAATTCTGCAGTACATTTCCACAAATTACCTTTTTGTATAAAATTAACACTTTTGAGAAGAACATTGGTATCTTTCTATCTGTACTTCATATTGTCATTCCAGCATAACTTCAGTTTAGCATTTAGGAATGCTGCTTTTTTTTGGTGATATTTTGCCATATTGAGTGTAGCCAGGATCATTGTTGATAGTTGTTAAAGGGCTAAAGTGGAAACCATTAGTCGTCTTTGAAAGAGGAAGTTGTTACCTGAGATTTCAGAATTGTGTCACTATATAATAGAGGTGGGTCAACAGCTTTAAATATCAAAAACTTAGCTGAACAGCATTACAAAGCTAACTTTTAAATTCAGTTTACCTAGATGAGACAATACGATACCATACACAGAACATCTGTGGAGCATCTTTGCAAACAAACTGTCATCTTAAATATACCTCACTCCCTCTGCTAAAAGTGTGTCAGGGTCATTAGACCCCTATATCTGACTTTGCATTATTTAGTTTGAGCGGCAGGCTTTTTTTTTTTCGAGTAACCCCCCCTGTCAGCCATTACCTGTGTGCAGAATATAGCAGGGTCATGGGTTTGAAGCTGAACAGAAAACCAGATCATCTTTGCAGATACAGATGTACTCAGACAATATCAGGAAGTGTTACCACCTGAAATAAGGACAAAAACATATACACTGTAAATTTTGCCTTAGTAGCATAACGGTGTACGTTAAGATAAACGCCCATGAAAACACAGAATGTTTACTACACACTATGGTTTGTTTACATCGCACCATCTCATTTCCTATACTATACTCATAATCATCTATCAGACATGCATATTTGGAGTACAGCTGCTTACTATTAGGGTGCCAGCGGGGGCAAGTATTCATAATGTGGCGACCGCATTCGTGGATATAAACCCTCCAGTCTTGTAGGCCGACTCCTGCATCATCAGTGCGAGCCCACAGCGATTAATGAAGTCGTCTGCATGTGTCTGCATGATTAAGGAGTGTTAAAGCGCCAGTGTGTGTGTGTGTGTGTGTGTGTGTGTGTGTGTGTGTGTGTGTGTGTGTGTGTGCATGTTGTCTCAGATAAAACAACAACAGAGAACAAAAGACACCAGAATATAGGAAGGCTTTGCAGTAGGTCCATTCACAAACATTAAAATGAACACATTTTCCACAGTGAAGATAGCAGAGTGAATGCAAAGACTTCATTATTTATGATGAGGTAGTACAGTAGCAAACAATTACAAATTAGGACTAAAAGTGGGGAGGCGACAGAGGGAGAAAACAAAACATAATTTATGAACATATTGTAAAACAGGTGAAAGGTTTTTTTTTTTTCTTTTCAATGATTTACTTTCAATCTATAATTTTCCTTTTTCGTATTTGTCAAGTAATTCCATATTTCATGCTTGGATGCAATCCCTTCCCGTGCTATATATTACAGATGCTCATGCCTTTTAGCGATAGCACAATATGTCCTTTCCATGGTTGTTCAAAAATTCCACAAAACTAGAACATCCTCATCTTCCCCCCCCCCCCCCCTTCATTGTGATGCACTACATTATCATCGGTGTACGACGGGATGAGTCTGGTATTTGTGGAAATGCCGTCTTATCAATTTATAATTAAACCAGATAAAAGTTTTTTTTTTCATTTAATATCCAAGTAGGTTTCAGCGGCCTGTGTAATAGCGATGCGTAGGGAGGGTTTCTTCTGCATCATGATACAGTCAGAACAAAGGATATGCACATCGTAAAATCATGCAAATGAATGCAAATCACTGGCAGCAAGGAATAGTGAGGTGGCAGGAGGGGAGTTTGTATAAGCAGAGGGATGCCAAGGACTTTGTATACAACACTTGCCGGACAATCTTCCTTTAAGTTGTGGCAGATAACTAAAAAAATATATTGGTTTGAATCTGATTCTAAAATTTCTACTGCACAATAAAACCAGACTTTGTAAATACTGGATAAATCTGTTTTGCTTCCAACGTCTAAACAATATGCATTGTTTATTTTCTGCTGGAAATTGTTCTTCATTTTTTTATGATGCAACAAAAAGCAGTGTTCATTCAAGAGGCTGTTATAATACACAGTGGATGCAAATGTGATACAATGGCTGCAAACAGCATTGCAGTACGTGCGTGTGTTGAGATGATGCAATATTTTAACCGTACCGCCTCAGAGAAATGCAGAGAAGATATTAGTAACACCTGCGCTAATGAAAGTCGTCCTCCTCGCCCTCCCAGCAAAAAAACTTCAACTCTATCCAAAATGTGACATTTTCACGAGTGCGTTCAGTAACTGGGGGGATTAGGTAATGATGAACTGGGTTAGTCTCCACCTTCATTTAGCCACGAAAAGAAAAAAGATGCTCATGTTTATTTCCCTGGATATTTGGTTTGGTTTGCAGCATGAATATTTAAAACACTAGTGGGGTTCCCTATATACTGCATCAGGACAACAGCTCACATGCATCAGCACAGAAAGCGCAACAACATTCATTTGTGTACAAGTTAAAAGTCCATTTGCTTTCCTCCTAAATTATATGTAATAATTATTTGAAATTATAATGCACGGCGTTGCAGAGCGTTAAGGTGAGTGTTGTGTTAAATATACGTGTTTTTCATCACAAATGAATTTTAATAAAACGTATTCAGTCCTAATTTGTAGATATATCCTAAAATGATGTAATGTTATCATAGTACAAAAATGCAATCATTTTATGTATTTTTTCCCATGAAACAATTTCCTGCAGCATCACTTCCCCTCGAATAAATGCTGATATCAATGTAGACATTGTTCTCATAGCCATCCAACAATCAGTCATTTGTTTTATCTTGCATACAAAAAAATATTTAAATAATTCCGCCCTCTTTTAGACACACACACACACACACACACACACACACACACACACACACACACACACACACACACACACACACACACACACACACACACACACACACACACACAATATGGTAGGGGAGTAAAAGGGGGGAGGGCACAGACAGACATTCACAATTGTGCATAATGATGTTAACATTCCTGCATGTCTAATGCAGGGGATATTGAGACAGACACTAGCTGGTCGGAGGTCTTGCTGTGTGTTGTATGTGTTCACGGGTATAAACTGTAGCAGTGCATAATGATGTATTAATTGTAGCCCGTTCTTGCTCGTGGTGTTTGGGCCCCTTGCTGAGGTTACTACCCGGCCTTTGATGCGACTGTTAATCTTATCAAACATATGCAAGATCACACTGCACTGTATTTTCTGGTCTGCTCGCATGAAATCGTAGGTGCACTGTAATCTCGGTAACAGGAACTATTGCTGTTATTGCTTTCTACATCATTGCAACCAGTGGACGTATGTTTATTTGATATTTTCCTCAAATTATGGTTAATTTGGGAAGGGATTAACCCAGATTTACAAACCTGTTTGTATGTTTAACTGCTCAGGAAAGGGATATTAGGTGAATCAGGGGCAAGGTTTTAGAAGATAAATGCTAAGTTAAAACAAAAGGCATGGCAACAACAATTTAAAACATCCTCATCCTAACTGAATGAATATGTATATTCACAAGGAGTGGCTTAAAAGCGGCGGCTTAGTTTCAAACACATGCACCATCAATGATCCTCCATTACTGCTATACATTTATTTCAACTTCCTCTCAAATAGAAAGACACAAACGCGGAGGGAGGGGAAGTGGATATGAAAATGGAGCGTCGACATCATAAAAGATGGAAACAAAGAGGGACAGACAGCATACACTGAGAAGGACAGGCAAAAGATGAAGCTCATTTTTTCGTGGGCACCCAGTGGCGTCTGCATTGCAGATCGCTGAAATCCCCTTCGAATGCGTCCCTGGGCTTAAGGGGGGATGGGGTGGGGAAGGGTGAACAAGGGATGGGTTTATGCTATCTCTGCTTTAGTACACTTTGTTTTTTTCCCTCCCCCCACCGAAATATTTTTTTTCTGTCTGCATCAAATGTCAAGTTAATTTCCTGGGTGCTATGAGGGATGTGTCCTCCCCTTCGGTATGTGTGGCAGGGCCGCGGATTGTGGCAGGGTGCTGAACGAGCCTGTGTGTGTGTGTGTGTGTGTGTGTGTGTGTGTGTGTGTGTGCAAGTCTGTGTGTGTGTGCAAGTCTGTATGGGTGAATGGGGAAAGGGAAAGGGGCATGGCAAGGCAAATAGAGAGGCGAGAGGTGGCGAGGGAGGCTCAGTACAGTATCTATAAATTGGTTCTCTCTGAAGAGCCAGAGTGGTGTGTTGAAAATGTGCATGCATATGTGTGTGTGTATGCGTGAGTGAGTGTGTGTCTGGTTGTTAAGAATATGATCCAATTATTAATAGATGCTTTTGTCAGTGTACCTATGCCCGTGTGCCTGTCCTTATTTGTGCATCCACATGTTCAGTTCTTTTGAAGGTTCATTTAAATTGAATACTAATGCTGGAATAAAAGAAGAAGAAAAACTTGCCGTATGACAGATGCTTAGTAATTCAATGTCGCTGTGAAAAAAAGAAGAAGCAGGAAGTATTCGTAGATTTCTAGTAGTAGTTTTTTCAACCACATAATTAAATGTGGAGGAACATTTACTTGGACTCTCATATCAGCTATGGTGCATTTCCTGGTTGCTACAAACAATGTCTAAACCACACTGATATCTAGTAGCATATTATGTTAAAGTTCCATGCGTATTAGTTGTCTTTCAACCTAGTTGCTTGGCAATAGCAGTCTTTGTGTCCATCCTTCTATGGCCAAGCCCTATTTTGTTTTATTTTCCATTTATTTCATATTTCCTCCATCATCATTGAGTAATTGTGTCCCTCTGATATCCTCATGTATCCTGCTTTTAGACACAACGCAACCTTTATGTTCTCCTTTCACTGTAGGAAACACAAATGTACTCTGGCTATCTGTCTCTCAGTTGTTTTGTTACTTGTGCTTTTAAAAAATTGGACTGTGATCTAAAGTTCACATTTGTGTCCAATCGCACATATTTCATTTAGTGCCACCTTCCTTTTTCCAGTTATTTTAATGCATGTGTTTTCCAACTGTGCATGTCTATGTATTTGTGACTTTACGGATGCGTGCCTCTGTGTATGTTTATCTGAATGACTTTCAGGCAGCTGTTAAGTGTATGAAGGCAAACTGTATGTTTTGTATTGCAAAGTGTAAAATGCCTTATTGCAGAGGAAGGGATTATGCATTTGTCAGTCGTGCTTATGCTGATGTATGCTCCTGCTTCCACAAATGTCACATCCCATATCCCAGAGAAATTACACCAGTCCCACCTAATTACGCATATTCATGATGCTGTTTTGCATAGTGCTGGTAGCATACTTCTGTTACAAGCCACAGAGCTGAGGGATGTGGTTGAGTGAAAAAGCTTTCAATCCACTGATTCAGTGTGTCTCCGCCACAAGCATAAGCTTGATAACGCCACCTCCATGCCATTTCTTTTATGATCTTAGACCATTATGGAAAGAGAGTTTTCTCTTATTTCTTGCAGTCAGTCATATTGCCACTGCCTGCAGCATGTTCAAACCCAGTGGGAGTTTTTAATAAAGAAATTAGCTTTGTCCTAGATTATGAAGGTCATTTTGAAAATAGATCAGATTCAACTAATGATTTTTGAAATACATTGTCATTTATCCACCATCTCTGTGTTTTTATTTATGTGATTCTCCTGAACTGGTAATGAACAATATGTAAATCAGGTTGTGACAATGCTAGCAAGTGGAAGCAGGGACGGTCATATACAGAGTGAGAAAAATTCAAATAAAGTTGTGACTATAGATGAAAGATAGGGCAGGAAGTATTGGAGAAAGAGATGGAGAGCGAGCGAGAAGACAGAGGAGAGTGGCTGGCTCAGTGGCTTATTGTAGCACTTGCGGAACAGACTTAATCAGACTTGGCCCGGCTGTAATGAAGGAGAGGGTCCAGGCTCTGCCACTGCTTGGGTAAACAGCGATTGTTTTAGTCCAGGGTTCCCAAACACGGGCAACAACGGCACTATTGTCCCGCCAGCTCTTATTAAGAGGCAGACCAGAGATGAGGTGAGGAGCAGAAGCAGGGAAGGGAGGTGGGTGTAAATGGGGCAAGGGGGGTAAAAAGAAGAGGTGTGGGGGAGAGCGAGAAGCAAGTGGGAACCTGACAGGAATAGAGGCTGGGGTGGGAGGGGGAAGTGGAGAAAAAGAGAGGGATGGAGGGAGATGGCGAGAGGTGCTTCTCTGATCTTGATTTGTTTTTTTCACCCTTGCATTGTGTCTTCGTTTCCCACCATCTTCCTCTTGTTTCCATACCCTTCTACCTTCTCAGCCATCATCTCTCGTCCATGTCTTTCCCTCCTCATCCTTTCATCTATACTTCTTTCCTGCATCATTCTACCAGCCACCTACTCTATTCCTTCCATCTGTCCTTTGTTCCTCTTCGTTTTTGCATTTGGGATGGCGAGGGATGCTTTGCCTGTCATACCACCTTTGCATCACCTTTCCCATCCGGCGCGGGAGAGAGAGAGAGAGAGAGAGAGAGAGAGAGAGAGAGAGAGAGAGAGAGAGAGAGAGAGAGAGAGAGAGAGAGGGACAGAGAGAAGATGAGCGAGAACGAAAAAGAGGATTGGGAGGGGGGATGAGAGGAGCAGGGGAGAGAAAAGGGGCAGGAACGAGACAAAAAGAAAGATCACGTTGCTTCCTGGCTTCATGAACATGGGCAAAGGATGATCACAATAGAATACATTATGCTCTTGTTAGTAGAGGCAATCAATTAGCAGAGAGCACACCACTGGCACACCATCTTTCCCGCTTGGGCACTGGTTCATTCACAGCCCAAACGAGTGGCCCAAGGAACCCCCTCGCCTCGCCGTTTTTCCCACCCTCAATGCCCAGCGGCCACAAAAGATTTGATTTCATTCCTCAATGTGAAAGGAGACAGCATTGAATTTGCATTTCCGCCACATTCACTCCACATTAGTTGAAATATTGGTCAGGTTCCACTATAGCCAAAGGTCCTGGCTCATTGTTGAATACGTGTGTTTGAATGTGTGTATATGTAAAAGCATATACATTAACCAAAAAGAAGGCCCAAACACTATTTAGAATAAGCTATACTAATACAAGTGTTGTGATTCTGATTGGACTTCCTCAATGGAAAACTGTCCTCTGACAACACACTGTACCCACTAAAGCTTGGCTCCACAAGATAGGAATCCGACATGTCTCTGTTACTGACACTGACAATTGCATACCAAATTGTCACTCAGGTCCCATCCGCAATTCATACAGTGGTTGTGTGAAATTCCTTCATCCTTTTCCTGCCATGTTTTCTTCTTCTTTGTGTCAGCCAGAGGAATAGCTCCAGATAATGGCAGCAATCTATATTGTGAAAGAGGCAAGGAGTAGTTCTGCCTTAACACAGGCACAAATCACCACCGTCTGGCTGGGGATCTGTAAAAGTGTCGGTGATGAGTAGAACACAATGCTTTCACTGAGCAACTTTGCTGTGATTCCAGACAGAGGTTGCGATTGGAAACAAAAGGAAATGAACTAAAAGGGGAAAGAGAGGAAAAATTGTATTAAGAGTCAAGATGTAGGACTCGATTTATTTCCAAAGACAGTGCATGTGTGCTGAGAAGAAGATGGCCTCGGGTTTGGGTTCAGGCAAGCTGTTGTTGCTGTGTTTACACATTTACTCTCTATGACCATCTGGAGATAGTGAGTGTGTGTGTGTGTGTGTGTGTGTGTGTGTGTGTGTGTGTGTGTGTGTGTGTGTGTGTGTGTGTGTGTGTGTGTGTGTATATTTTAATCACATTTCCCGTTATGCTATGGAACATAATGCTATGGAAAGTCGAACATAATTTGTAATTTAATCTGTGAACACATTTCCTTCAGAATGTTTTGTAATGATTATTTAATATTTGTATTTTTCTCAGCCTAAATTGAAATACTGCACCTAAAGTATCAAGTGATCTGATTAACAATCTCACAATCTCGTTATTCTGAAAAACAATTAATTTAGCTTTTGTTTTTTCTAACTAATAAACATGACCAGCATTTGTTTTCAATAAGGAGGCACATGTACAGTATATATTCTACAATGCACACAAATAAATGACACTTTGAAATGTAGGCAAGCTAACCAAAAAAGCAGCATGACTGTAAGAATAGTGTGCTGCTCTGATAAAACATCTATAATTTACTGGTTTTCTAGTGCTACTTAGACAGGCACATGGCTGTCTGACCTCAGTGTCCTAATCGTAACACTGTATTTCAATTAAACTTGTACAACCATCATGTTTAACACATCTTGTGTGTATATTATGTGCAGCTTCCCTCTTGACTGTTAACTTCAGATGACTCAGCCAATCGCATGATTATACTGTACGGTGGGAGCAAAAGGACCAAATTATTTTTGTGTCTCGACAAGTAATAGAATTTGGTCATGTTCATTTGTTATGGTTTTTCCACCTTCGTTTACCTTGACGACAAGATAAATACTTTGAACACGATGTTGTTTAGTGTGAATCTAACACTTAACAACATTTTACAAATGAACAAGGCAACATCATTTATTTTTCTGCAAGTTATGTCTTCTTTGCACTTCTGTCTGAATTTCCAATTTTCAAGTTAACGCCCTCTCTACACTTGAGCAGTGTGTACCTAAAGACACACACGTTGATTACATTGTACAGAAAATACAAGGCTCCTGCTTACAGTCCACTTCCACTGTCTATAAGAGCTTTGTCACTAATGCATGGATGAATAGAAAATGTATCACAATATACATTATGTTCTCTTGTTACCTGAGTAACTGTTAAGACATTGAGTGCATGAGTAGAAATGTTTTTAGTGGTCTTCAAAGTGCCTCAGAATGGTGCAGGGTTGTGTTTTGACCTTTTAAAAGAGAGAGAAAAATAACATTGCATTTTCCTCAGTGTATACTGTATGCGTGCCTGCTTGTTTGTACCTGTTGGAATATTCAAGTGAAAGTGCAAAATGCTTATAATGTATTCAGTGTTTCCAGGCTGCAGAGGGCATTGTGTTCTCTCTCTCCACTTTGAAATGTTCAGCATCTAATGGATGGGGAGCAGGAACGGTAACATATGGCATTGAAGGGAGGGATGCACACAGTTGGTGTTTAATTAGTAAAGTCAGATGAATTAATATTCCACTACTATTCAAATAATTTAACATTGCAACGTTGCATGAAAATAGTAACTCCTTCTCCCTAATCATTTGAAAACCATGTGTTTTGTTTCATATTTCAGTCTTTTTTAAATGAATAATTTTAGGTTCAAGATAAAACACATTTCATAAAAACTGGTCTCAAAATATGTTCTTGATAAGCTTTTCTCTTTACCTTATTTACCTTATTTGTTTTGGACAATAATGTGTCTTCCTCTCCTCTTTATCTATTGTTCTTGATTATCTCCTGTGCTCTCTCACCGATGGGTCTCCATGTACAGGTAGTCATGCTGCTGACATTTGTGTCCAAGCAGGGCCCGGTGACATGGCCTTTACGACCCCTCGCTGGGTATCCCTTCGCTTTACTTACCCCCTACTGCCGTTCTTAACCCACCAAGTCCTCTTCATCCGCGTACTCACAAATGTGTGTCTATTTGTGTGCTTTGGGACCATCCTGTGTGTACGGTGTCTGTGTGTTTAAGACATGTCCAGATCAGCCACGTTTGTGCTTGCCTGTAGCCTGTGTGCACAGCAGGGGACATGGTATGGAGAAAGCCTCTTTCTCTGCTGGATGCAGGGTGAACAAATACAGTCACTGCAGGCTGGGAGGTAGTACGGCACACGGGAAAGAGGATAGCTCACTCTGATGTGATAAGATAGTACAAACGGATGAGCTCTATCCTAATGAGGACAATAACCTGAAAATGTGTCTTAGAATGTCTTACAAAATGTCTAAAATGTCCCTTCTGTATAGCACTAACATTTCATAAATATAGTGGCCATACAATCTCACCTACATTACTCACTATAGATACTTTAGAAATATTCTGACCCTGACTGTGATACAGAATTGTGGAAGAGATAGTATGTGCACACACAAAGTGCAGAGCCTCATTGTTCTTCTTCTCAAACACACACGCACAAACATACAGACGTGCTCACCGTCCCTGCAGCCATGGGAATGGAGAATGCTGAGGTTCAAGGTCATTTCAAGTATTCAGCAGCCTGGGGCTCTCCATTGTCAGTGCATCACATACTTTTGCACACACACATGCACTCAAATAGACACACAAACACATTGTTGGTAGGCGTACATTCTACACTCCGCATCTCACTAACACTCGCATCCGAGACAGCAAAGTGTCTGTCAAGTGAAAACATGACACTTCGTCAGTCCACTCACATGCACTAACATGTCGCAGGTGTGAATCTTCAATGGAGACACAATTATCCAGTTTTATTTCTGTACTATAGACTTCCTAGAGACAAAAGAATGAAAAGTACGACTGTTGGACAATTGCTGTTTACTGTCATCATTTAGCTATTCTGCTGTGATTGTGAATTCTTCATGCTCCACAGTCTACAGATTGTGCAGCATTCTCTAAATGTTGGGTGACTGTTTCCCTTATTTAACCAATTGATTATTTGTATTTGGTTTCTATTAAATAAAAGGAGTGAGATTTTGTGGAAACAGTGGAGTTTTTTAAAGAGCGAAGGTGAGGGAGAAAACGAGAGAGAGCAGCAGTGGGTGTGATTAGCTCCTTTGTTGGAGGTCTGTTGAGCTTCATTGGCTCCAGAGAATAGGTTCCTAATGAACTCAGCCAAGCTTGGACCAAACTTTGTGCTGAAGACAAACTAAGTTATGGTGGTCTGGCAGAGCGCTGAGGGCGAGCCGACTGATATACAACGCTTGGACATATGGTCCCCCCCCCCCCCCCCCATCAGGGCCTCTCCCAGCCACTTTCTCATGTCCTGGCTTCTGTGTGTGTGCTTTTGTCTGTGCATGTGTCAGAGGGGATACACACAAGAAGAATATTTATAGTGTGACTTTTTCTACATGTTTGATAAGTAATTGGAACAGAGAAACAGAGAACTGGAAAAGAAACGCAGGGAGTAGGGGGGAGGGAGGGGGGTTGGAGAAGACGGGCTGGTTGATGCTTACTGAAAGCGACAGAGGAGAGAGGGCTGCAGGCTTTGTCTTTCCAGCTGACCCCAATACAGAATCCTTTCTGACACGTCCTACAAGACATGGAGTAACTGAGTAAATCAGGCCAACCTGGCTGTGTTGTAGCAGCGACTGCACCATAACAGATGCAACAGAGAAGCCAACCGCACGGCATCTTGCAGAACTCATGACATAGACAAGAATATGTGAAAGACAGAAGACCTTAAACTGTACAGTTTCAAATGGCATGCTGCTATTTCTTTGCTGAGAAGTGGAGGATAGGATAGCATATGTAAAGCATGTAAAGAGGAGGCGCAGGTGAGCCTGACTGTGGTTTGAGGCTAATTGTTTGGGTCAGGGTGGGAGCGTGGGGACGGATAGCTTCCGTGTACCACCAACAAGGCTCTCGGTAACTGAGCCGGCGAGGGGGAGAATGGGCCCACTACAGGGCCACACAGCAGGCTCAAACAACACTTATTCTACTGGCCAAACTGTCAGCCAGAACAGCTTCATTGTGTCCAAAATTGGAGTTGAAAGCAGGGCAGAGACTTGGATGGAGAGGGGGGGGGGGGGGGGTGCAGTGGGAAGGTAGTGAGAAAGAAGGGGAGGAAGTAAAGAGAGAGAGGGAGAGAGGAGAAGAGGGGGTCTGTGGGAAACCGGGGGACTGGAAAAGGGGGAGTCCCAGAGAAAGTGCAGACTTGGGGATGAATAGGGTCAGACGGTGTGAGTTCATTTCAGTGAGGAGAATTCCCACAGATGCTAACTGAAGGGCAGACGGCCAGTAGCAAGGAAGTGGCTCAAATGGAAATTTATTAAAATGCATTCTGGGTAGAGGGGCTGAACTGTAGTAGTTTTGTATTCTAGTGGCTGTATTGCCACCACATTTGTTCACACTATTCAGCCATAATAAACACAGTTCTTAGACAGTGGTGAAATAACTAGCCGAGGCTACATACAGAATGTTACTATTGTGCATCTGTATTCACTTCACTGCTGTTTTCTTTCTTTTTAGACCCCGAGTACAATTACAATTTAATACTGGTTGTTTGCCTGTGTTGCCGTTCTGTACAGTCCCTCCCCCAACATATCATGCCAAAATTAGATCATACAGTGTATTTGAGAAATGTCTCAAGCCTATGTAATAGATAACTGTGTCACACACGCAGGCTACCCACAAGCATTAGACACCTCTCCGCAGGACTTTTCTGCATTGGACCCCAGGAGGGAGCCCAGTCACAGGCATTGAACTATGATTTGTATATAGTACAACAGAAAGCCCCTTTAGATTGACACTAAACCCGTCTAAATCAAGCCAACACTGATTTACTTAACCATTCTCCTCTTTGTCTCTTCTCTCTTCTCCTGCTGGCTATTTCAAATTCATCTTCCTGTCCTCGGTAACTACTGCAAAAGGGTGAAGAAGTTTACTTAGTCACACTGAGTTTAGGGAGATGAAGAAAGTCTGGGACTCTATCTGTGTGTGTGTGTGTGTGTGTGTGTGTGTGTGTGTGTGTGTGTGTGTGTGTGTGTGTGTGTGTGTGTGTTCACTCTCGCATGTCATTGTGGTTTGCTCTTGCATGTGTGTGTATGCGTGCGTGTGCAAAACGCAGAAATGTACACACACCCGTGTTTGATCCAGAGCTAGCCCTGCAGCTCCCAGAGACTCAACAAAAGGCCTCCTCTATCCATTGTATGAGCTGTGTGTTTCCCAGGAGAGCTCGGGCTCAGTGAGAGAAGGGCCCCAGATCGCTTTCTCCTGCATGGATGTTTATTCGCTCTATGGTCCAGCAGAACACCTTCAAAAAGGACCGGCCTTACCATTTTGACGTGCATGACACATAGTTTGGGAAAAGAGAAGAAGGGCTAGAGGGTGTGAGGGAGAAAGAGAGAGATTGAGTGCCTTGACAGATGAACAGACACACAAGACAGACAGATAGAGAGAGGGCCTGTCTATGAAGGTGTTCTCAGTTGAAAAAGAATATTCATGGTGTTCTCCACCATTTTATTTGCTCCTTGTCTTTACACTAGTCAGCTTTCTTGTCAACCTTGTTCACGAATGTAGATCCTCCCGGTGGGTGGGTAGAGATTTCCCCCTGATCTTGACAAGCTCTCCCATCCCTGACTGCATACTAATTTCCCCAAAACTACTGAACCAATGTAAAACAAATACAAATTGCCAGGGCTGCTCTTCATTGCTTGAGAGGCAGGGTTTTAAGAGGTGAGCAGAAAGTAGCTATCTATTGTGTGTCTGTGATTAATCAGATTGTCTGCTGTGGACAGAGAAGCTTACAGGGACAGCTGTTGTAGTTGGCTATATGATATCTTTAGGAATCCGTCAATATGCCTGAGTTTAAAATCCTGAGCTGATGAAGGGAAGTGTAAAAAAAACGACTCATTCATTCACCAGTCAATTAAAAGTCCATCAAATGTTCAATGCGATTAGTCGGACAATAACGGATTTTGACAAAGACAGTGTCTGTATTTCACTTTATACGCAATCCTCGGCCGCTCTCTCTTCGCCAGTTGTCTCTATCTTAGAGTTTTGAACGCTATCTCTAATAGTACTTCACTTTCTGTAGCGATATCTAAAAGTTTCCTTGGGATTGAGAGTGCCTGCGGGGTTGACCATAGATCTCAGTAGAGCAGCAGAAGCAAACAGTAGAAAACAAACATGGTAGGCTGATACCATCTAATCTGTTGAACACCATTATCGTCTAAGATATCGCTATACCCCCCTCCATACGCGCACGCACGCACCCACCCACCCACCCACCCACCCTCCAAACCAGACTTACTCTCTCCCTCCACACCCTTTGAGGTAAAAGCTTGTGTGTTGAGGCTGAGAGTGAATGTAAGCCATTGTTATGGTGTAACCTGGACTCCACAGCAGGTTGTTTGATCCTGTTTTGGGCCTGAAAAGCCCTTCTTTTTTTTCTTAAACCATCACATCAGCTGAGAGGTTCAGACAACAGACTCTATTTGTAGAGTCCTCCGTCTGTCCGCTTCTTTTTTTATTTATTTCTCCTTTTTCATCTTCACTTTGTCCCTCTTTGTCAGTCTTAATCTCTTGTCCAGATTCAGATTTGAGTCAAAAGCTTTAATTACCATAAAGAGGAGCGTGCACTCATTCACATACTGTATTTAGACACAAACGTATGCTTTTAGGCACACTCTGTTGCTCTCCATTTTTCTCTCTTTCTCTCTCTCCCTTCTTCTTTAAACAGGATCTTCTTGTACCTTTCTCTCTGTACAGAAACTAGGATTATATTTCTCGTACCTTTGGTAAAGGCAACAGCAAAAGCAAACGTTACTGGAAAGTGTTTAAATGACAAAAGCTGTAGTAAATTGTTTTGTTTGCTCACAGTACTTCTCGTGATACCTCCCAGCTCTTGTTGCGTTCCTGTTTACCAAACATCACCTCATTATTTACATTACAAGCTAGAACCATGTCGCTGTATTGTCGAATGTTTTGGGCGCTTACTTGCATTTCTACGCCTTTGTTGCTGTTTTGTCATTGTATTCTCAATTTAGGATCTCTTTGGCTTTCAGTGTGGACAATGTGCATGCAAATATGTTCTTCCCATTATGCCTGCTGTCTTTGTACGTCAGCTTTCGTCCCTAAGAGGTATGGATGAAGAGTTGGAGGGGGGATGGAATGGCCCTGTATGTTTTTGGAAGGGAGATTTGTGCGGACACACACACAGACAACACACACACACACACACACACACACACACACACACACACACACACACACACACACACACACACACCCATCCGTGCCCCCCAACCTATTTCAGACGTGAGAAACTGTACCTTCATTTGCATAAGAATAATTGACACTTCAAATTAGCCTTCCAATCAAAGAGGATTCTTTTTTTCAGCATATGTGCAGGCATTGAGCGCTGCCATACTGGAGAATATGAAAGGGAGGGCAAAAGAGAGCACGGATGGGAGGGGACGCCTCATAAAGGATTAACCCTTTCATTTCCTCATCTCAGAGTAGAGGATTTGATGTGCATTTTTATTGCAAATATAACTTGATATACAGTAAAAACAGACTTTTGTTTGGAAATAATAATTGCTTTCTTCTCTAACTCAAGGGATCCTATGACTGCCTGGTGGGGCACAATGTGTTTTTTCTGATGGATAGGTATTTATCTTTGAAAGCTTGAGGTGCACTGACTGTGTTATGTGCACGTTTACACATCTATATTCACCTCAGTGGCATTGGACGTAGGCCAAGAGAGTGAGTGCTGTTAAGTAAAGTGTGCAAGTGTGCATGTGTGTCAGTGTGGATGTGTGCGGATTCAGGGTTTGCTCACATTAAACCATTAAAACAAGTGCAATAATGAATTATTGATAATGGCTAATGAAAAGGATCAGTTCAGGATAAACTACAGGCTTAACCATAGCCCTGAGGGCTAACACACATGCATCCATACACACACACACACACACACACACAAAACACCATTAATTTTCCCTGTTTAACATCTATTTTAGGTTTCCTCAGACAAGGAGATTTAAACTTGTGCAAGCATACTAGGTATTCTCCGTCTATATCTAATTGTTTCTCCATGTTCCATTATACACACTCCAGTTAAGAGCAATGGAGGCCCCAACACTGGGACAAGACAGCAGCTATGTGCTTCCAGGCCGACCCAGCTGACAAGCTAGAGTGCCTTTTTGAGGTTGAGCTTGTTTTCGGGGACAAGGATTCAGTTTTGGGGGAAGGGGATAGAGAATGGGGGTTGAGGGTTTGAGGGCTGGTGAGGGGGGGAGCATCGGCGCCAGCCCCTCTGAAGCGCTCAGCATCCCCCCGCTTATGGAATGGCGGATGTGTCTGGGGGTATCCATGACAACACTGCTGCATGCCAGGGACATGCCACGGCAACATGGCCAAGTAGAGTTGGTGTCAATGTGTGTGTGTGTGTGTGTGTGTGTGTGTGTGTGTGTGTGTGTGTGTGTGTGTGTGTGTGTGTGTGTGTGTGTGTGTATGTGTGTGTGTGTGTAGATCCATTAAGGCCCTCATATCTCGGTGACATTAATATTCACTCAGTCAGACAGGGAAGCCACTGCAGCCTCAATCAGTTTGCTGTCAGACAGCCATGTATCACAGACACCTTTATTTCAGACTTTAACTCAGAGGCCCAACATGAATATGTCCGCTGTATACACACTCTCTTGTAAGTGAATGTAAGCCAAGTTCTGTCGTTTGACACAATTGTTAAGAAAAGCGCCTTCTTGCTAATGATTGGGCATGTCACAGTTTTATACTTGTACTATATATTTTATACTTTCACAGACACAGAGAGGTGCGCCCTCACATTCACTCAGGTCATGAAGCGCAGGTCAGGACTCACTTACTCTCCAGCAAACATGCTCACACACTGACACACACACACACATACACACACAGACTCACACAATCACACTCGTAGCTCTCGCACAGATCAAGCTGTGTTATAATAATCCCATCTGGGACAACCTGGATTCTCACTCAGAAGGTATCCACATAATGATGCTCTGATGAGTTCCTGTGTGTGTGTGAGTGTGTGTCTGTAAAAGAGAGAATGTGAGGTGCCTTATGTGTCATGGGTTATATACCGTTATATTTTTTTTAGATTCACATCCCTGCCCACACACATGCACACCCAAACCCACACACACACACGGTCACATACACATGCATGTAGAGTCAAACTCAGATCCTGTGGGAGTGTATTTTTAACACTGGTGCATTTGCTGAGGGGTTAAAGGGCCGCATGGTGAATCAAGTAAATAATTCACAATAGCTGAAACTCTTTCGATGTAACCCCAGAATGCATGGGGGGAGGGAGACCAAAGAGACTTAGTTTCCTAGTTGCACACTATATTCCTGTCCAATCCTGCTTAGTGTTTTGAGTTAACTGCACAAAGTACAGAGAAGCAAGTAGGTCAAAAAGCAGCACCCATTAAGGTCATACATGGCTCTCGTCATTACATAAAGTCTGATTCCATTCCAAAAATGAAATGTATACCTTCTGTGTATGTGTGCTTGTTTTAGGGTGTATATATACATCTACAGCATGTTAAACATTAAACATGTTGCCCATCCTGTGTTTTCTAGGTTGGATGGAGACCTCGTAGATCATGACCCAGAAACAAATGGCATAATGACCCGAGTCTCCAGAATGAGGACGTCAAGGAAATTCAGCTGATCTCACAGGTGACTGCGCTCTCTCCTTTCGAGCATTACAGTTTCTGCCATCTCGTTATGTGGGCTATATTTGACGAATTCCCTGGTATGGATCAGCGGTCTCTGCATCCTTTTTCTTAGTGTATTCTATAAGAATGTGTCTGTTAGACATGTTGAGTGACATTACATCTGTCAAATGGCTGATTGAAGGAGACACACAGAGAAATGCTGTGCTAATGAAATCGTCTGACCCACATCCTTTAGTTCTATCCATTTCTCCAAAGGCACAGAAAGGGCATTTATACAGGTAAACCATGACTGGTCCCTGAAGTGAAAGAGGGTTTTTTCAGAAGGAAAAGGGGCATCCATTATTTACTATACTGGGGTTGCTAGACACTTAGGAGATAATGCAGTGCTTCAAGCATACAAAACATAGAGCCTCCTCTGTGCTGGCAAGGCCATTGTTGTGTGTTTTGAACATGTCTGTTTCCATCCATACTGACAGATGAAAAAGAATATGTCTCCCTAAGGTTCAGAAGCACGGACAGAGATCGAGAAAGAAGGAGAGGGATAGAACAGGATGGTAGAGAGATGCGTTTGTGTGTGTGTGTGTGTGTCAGTCAAATCTTTGTGTATATTTCTTATTCATGTCTGTGCATTTGTGTATACATGTGTGTGTGTGTGTGTGTGTGTGTGTGTGTGTGTGTGTGTGTGTGTATTTATTTCCCCCAGTCTGTTTGTTATCATATACATGTGCAGCAGTATGTGTCAAAACCTACCTTAGTCCTAGATTACATAATGTAAATGAAGTAGTCGTAGACATAGTGCAAGCATATGTTTGTACCTTGTACCGTGTATGCATTATGTTTTTCCCGCACTGAGTCTGGATCAGTATCTCTACCACTCCTGATAGGCTTCAGTCGAGTCTTTTCCTCTGCAGATCAGCAGAAGCATCAGTTGTGGAGGCATCTGACTGAAATCTACTGGGAGTAGTTAGCAAAGGGGGAGCAAGGCATACAACTCCTCCACCCTGTTATCAGACTTGGGGCAACACCAGGCACTACGTTCTGCCTTTGTCGATTTCCAGAGTGACACTTTGACATGAAATCCTTTTTTTGTGGATGAGGGGAGACCACTCCCAAAATTAACCTGTATTTTTCCACATTAATGCGCATTGTTGGAGAGCATGACAAGTAACTATGTTTGTTGTTTTCTGGTCTGGGAAACTCTGTGTTCTGCTGGAATTGAAGAATCCCTAAAGTTAGAATGACAAAAAATCCTAGATGTGGTACTTACAATACAGTATGTGTTGAAAATACACTTGAAGGAATTATTTGGTTTACTCTCTTACTCTTTTTTTTACCTGTTGTTTTGGCTTTTGTTCCTATAGTGGCTAAGACATTAGCATGCATCACCAGTTTCATTGAATAGGATCAGACCATTTTTGACCTCCAATAACGAGCAGTATGATTAAGTCAAACTGGGTCAACCTGACAATTATATGAAGAAAAACAAGATTAATTTATAACAGACATGTTGCTCTAAGCTCTATCTACCTTAATGAAACGTTATCCCAGCTGACTATAAATACACGCCCCAGTTTGTAAAAGATGACTTTACTTGTACTTCACATCCATTATTCTGTTTTGAGAAGATAGTTTGTGTAATGCATCTTGCAACTTTGAAACTTTCTTAAATACCGTAAGACAGAAGTACATGAGCGTTGCATTTACATGTCAGGCAGGTTTGAGTCACATACACACACACACACACACACACACACACACATACACTGCGGACCTCATCCTTATATATAGGCATTGAACTGCAGTGTCAGCAGAGAAGATGAGGAGGATGCAGAGAGAGGCACATGTAGCGTTGACTAAGATCAGCTGCCACAGATAACAGGCAGGCCAGGAAGGCAGTATGTGCCCTTGAGGTGCTGTGTGCAGGCTCGGTGGTGTGCTTGAGTTGTCTGAATCCACATCCCTTCATCTTTTGCAGTTGGGCTGAGTTTGGCTGCTGATGGTCCAGAGACCCCCTGCCAATCCCAAACGGTTCTATACTGTCAGCCAATTATTAGAGAAATTTGTTGAAGGAGACAGTGTGGCCAAAACAGTACTTTTGTGCTTTATGAATTCTTGGAACAAACTGAAGGGGAGTTACTGACTTTCAAGGGATTTGAAGTGTATGACAAGATAAATCAACAAACTACATTTAGAGACAACCTTTAGGAAACACCTCTGTTGAAGTCATAGGATCTGCCTTTGTTGTCTGATGCAGACAATGACACCATACACTGAAGATTTAACTGAACCAGTCAGACATCCCTATTGTCTCAAATGACCCTCAGCTGTTCTGTACGGCCTATACATTCATATTGGGCCCCAGAATACCTTTCATGCTTGTCAACAAGCTCTATAGTTCCGATGAAATGTAATACCATAATGTCTTTCTGGAGGAAGAGAGTGTCAGGTATGGCAAGAGTAATGGATGAAGGGGCTGGAGGAACAGGAAACTCATGTTAGGCTGGGTGTAAAGAGGATCCGATAAGGCGTTCCCCAGACCCTACATTCTCCCAGTCTCCTCTATGAGAGAATAATAAGCAGCTGTAACCCTGAGACACTCCCAGTCCTGTGTCCTCAGCTACAAAAACCTTCACCGAGCATCTTATCAGGTTCTAAGGATAACACGTAAGACAATACATGTGAGAAGTGCACTGGGAACAATGGGAGGAAAGTGCAGCGTGATATGAGGGGGACTAATGTCAGCGGCTATTGTTGAGGCCTTTGTCACTGTCAAGTACACCGGGAACTCACAGCTCACTGAACTCCTTTCATTCAAGGATTTTGCTTTGGGATGTGATGAAACTCTACAACAAGTGCTGTCCCTCATGCTTCAGCAGTGGCAAACTGCACACACAGAGGTTATGTGTTTGTGGCGGATAAACTGTTACTAACAGGTTGGTGTAAGATCCGCTCTGGCTGGGAATGATCATTTAGTCTCACACTTTTTTTTTTCTGTTGAAAATGTTGTGTTACAAAGGATGTGGTGAACATTTGCCAAAGGTTCCTGCCTTGGTGGTTTGATTTAATAATATGAACATAAGGTAAACGGTCAACTGAGATTTCTGCAATGTCTTTGAATTGTTTAATCATTGTCATATTTCTCTTTTTTTTTAGGTAGATGAGTTCTTCTAATCAACTCAAGAGGAGCTTCAAGACGTCCACTCATGAATCTCACAAGCTGTAGGAGCTTCACATTACTCTCTACAACACTTGGACCTGCACTGTACTCTTCATTTCAGTATTTCTGTCGACTGGTTATATGAGATTATTGACCAAACTGGAAAATGTTGTGACCTTGCACTAATATATATATATATATATATATATATTTTTTTTTTTTTTTTTTTTAATAGGAGAATACTTAATAGGAAAATAGGATGAAAACATTCTTCACATTGAAACTTGTATATATTTAATGTATTAAATTGATAAATTGATATATTTTTGACAGCTAAATAAAAGCATTTCTTTCCTTTAACTGATGTTCTACTGTGAGTTATTTCTGTGTAGTGCTTTGGCACTCCAGGTAAAGAACAATGTGCTTGACATAATTGGGTCCTATTTGGTTATGAAAAGAGCACGTGTGCTGATAAAAGCTGGCAGGGTGATCAAAGCACCATGCGTCCCGATCAAAATCCTGCACCTGACACAGATGTAGTTTATCCTGAAAGACTAACGAAATGTGGGGAAATAGCTTCAGACAGCACCAAGAAGCCTCCCTGTTTAAAACCAGCTCCATTTCACATGTTGTACTGTTTTTGGTGTACTACAGTATATCTGTCAAATCAAATGTTCCTGTACGTGGAAATACAAAACAACAATTAAACATTTGACTGATTCTATGCTTCTTTTCTACGTCAGCTTTTGTTGCATTTTCCTCTCCATGCTGCTTGTCAGGTTTATGTTTTTGAAAGAAAGACACAACGATCTGACTTCTGTAACGCTGTCAAAGTTTCCCCAGAATTGTATTCACACTACAATGAGACGGATCAAAAGTAGGATCCATAACATCTTTGACAAATTGTTTCTTGTAGGAAAGAAGCCTCATTTTCCTCCCTTTTCCATCTTTCGTTACTCTCCATTCATCTTTATGTGCTTCTCCATTTTCCCTTCTCCTTCCTAATCATATTAATTCTCCCGCTCCCGTCATACTTAACATTCATCCTCACTATTTTTCTCACGCTTACGCCATCTTCATTTCCTTTACCAGCATCACTCTTCTTTCCTACAACCATCTTTCAGTCCTCGGTCCCCCCTTATCTTCCCCCACCCTTACCCAATCTCTTGCTACCTTTCTCTCTATCTTTCCCTTGTCTTTATATCCTTCTCAGATGTCAGATCACAGTCTACTCTTCCGCTTGCCCTGTCATCACATTTTTCACACAACCCCATCCCTTAATTGGGCCTGTATCATCATATCATGTAGAATATCTGATCACAGCGAGAGATGAAAGGTGGCTTCCACCTATCCCCTCCCAGACAGACAGACAGACACAAACATATACTGTAGACTCACACAAACACATGCACCCACACAGGCACACACGCACGTCAGTGGTCGTACGGGACAGGAATCCAAGCTGATGGCTGTGTACGTTTTTACAAACCATGTTTGCACCAAGTTGTCGATGTGATTGTTACAATGTGACAGGTGAGATGGTGTGTATTCCAAGAGTGCCCACTGATCAGCTGCTAGTGGCTTTTGTGAGGAGACAAAAGATGCCCTGGAGCCAGCAGTGTCACATCTACAGGTAACTAGCGAAATAAAGGAAACATCAACTAAAAGTGTCTCAGGAGTACTGAAATAGCTCCAACATGTCTTGGCATCAACTTGAAGGATGCAACACAACATCTTGTGCAAAATATCCAGTCAGTCCTGTTGCTGGCAGAAAATGCTTCAATAATATGGTATACTGTGACAAATAGCCATATAATGAAATGTACTGCCATGGGTTTCCACATCGATAAGAGTGGCAGTGACACTGAGACCACACCTACAAAGTGCAGCATGTAAGTGAACCCCTATGGACAAGCACATAGTGTCACACAGTGTCACAATCTTAGTTTAGGTTCCCTTGAGTCTCCAATTCCAAACAATCTAACATCTGGTTTAACTAGAATGTTGTTATTTTCATTGCATTAAATCTTATCAGGTCATTTTGGACACAATTGAAATGTTTATGGAAAGGCACATGCACAAGCGGTTTATATACATCGGTTCTTCTGCCACAGTTTGAAGGCGTGGCCTATGTCAAGCGTGTAACGGACAATTTTAGGCTACAGAAATGCATGTAATGTAATTTCGTGGAGGCATGCTTTTCCAACATTTTTGACTTGAAACTGTTTGTATGTGTGTGAGTTGTGAGTAGTTTCACCAAAGAGGGATTGGTTTATTTGAATTCTTTTTGGAGGCCTCAAGAGGTAAACATAAAAACTATTTCCAAAATAAAAAAGCTAAAGTTTTGTACATGATTTATCCCATTGTTTGTGTCCACAGCATCTTGTCTTACCAGTTGTACCTAAAGCCTGCACACTTTATGGAGAAACACCTGTTCATTCAATTATATGTGTATACAGTATATACAATATACTGTGTGTCTATGTGGGTCTGACGTCTTAAAGAAGTTCAAATGTAATGTCCAAAGTAAATCCTGATCACAGTGTGTGCAAATGTAGTTTTATTTAGTAGGGATTTAATTTTCCAAATGAAAAACAGATTGCAGTAGTCTAAATGTGATCTGCACCATAACAAAGCTGTATGGAGCCATGCTTTGAATAAACCTTTTTTTTCTCACAGATGCTTGAACGCTATTGTACTGTATATCCACAGTTATAGTAGACATATGAAAATATTCCCATGTGCAAAAAATAGTTGGTAAGCACAAGGACTCAATATATGTCACAGGCCGGTATGCTGAGGGTTTTATCAGTTTGAACAAACATCCACACTTTACAAGATATTAGATTAAAAAAAAAATGTAGGTTTAAATTATGATTCATTAATATAATTACTGTAATTCAACTACCTTTGGTTTCCTAAGCAGCTCGAAATTGTTAAGCTCATGGTTTGTTTAATTCTTAGAGCGCAGAGCCCAAAACAAGTTGCAAGCCTGTTTCTATTTTCTCCTGACGTGAGAAGAATACTAATATGTTTTAATGAGCTCGGGTACTAGCACGGGAATACATTTCTCACTCAGATCACGGGAAATATGCAAAATCATTTATAGGGTGTTACAGAAACTGTGCCTACACACAACATAGGTTTGTAATAACCTGGCTTTATTAATGAATGAAAATATTCACCACAGATCATACGGTATCTTATTGGCTGGTGGATGAACGTTTAGTGAAATCCAATAGAGACAGGACAAACCAGTGAAGACATGGATCCTAGTTTAAATAGGTCTTCCTGGAATCATAATGCAGCCGTCTACATCTGTCAAGTACAATCGAGTTGAGCCGAGAGACATTTGGGAACCACAAAGATCTCAGATGGCAATTAGTATTGATCTCCTGAAGGCGGTAAAAAAAATGAATGCATGAATTCTACTATTGACGCAGAGCTTTGAAAAAACAATCTCGCTTTTACATTAAGGTGGCGTGGGAACATGACCTTGGAAACTGCTGGCGAGAAAAAGTAAAGAATAAAACTTCTGAACTCCATTATGTGATAGAACTTTTTTGCTCCTTTCTTTGTCTCCCTGCTCTTTTTTCCACTAGACGGCACAGTATTTCACTTTTATCTACAGATAGCAGGACTTTGTGTTATCTTATTTTGTTTGGGAGAAGATTCACAAGTACTATCCGCCCCGTGATCCCAACAGACGACAAGATACAGAACTCCAAGTCTGGAAACTTCACAGTGAGAAAAATGAGGTCTTACTGAAACTACATTTGGTGTGTATTTAACTCTTTGGTTATTGCCTAAGAAGATCTGGAAGGCAAAGAGGCTGCTCGCTGCATTGTGTTACAGACACAAGGATGCGTGTAGATTTTTTTAAAAGCAGCTTGTTTAAGATCACAACAGAAATCTGCTGCATGAACCTGGAGTTTGATTGAATTATTCAAGGTTGTTGGGGGTTGGAACTTTAAAGAAAAAAGCAGAAGTTCTCAAATGAAAATGTATCACAAATTAACTTGGTTTGATCGACTTTTCACTCCTCATCAGATACATCATCCTAAATAAGTTATTCTGTAGATCAGTTCCCCACCTTTTCGTTGGATGTAGCTCCACAGCCCTGTCAGATGTACTCAAGTACCCCTTCATCGACACCACGCGTCATGTTCCAAGAGTTTTGAACTCAATGTCATGTAACATAATTGCATTTTTATAAAAATGGATATTATTTCATACACTTGAACTGTAAATGTAAAAGTCAGTTTGATCAAATGTACAACCCTTCACTATTTTTAAGCTATTTTAATTTGAACTATTTATTCAATACCTTATTTCAACCATTAATCCAATACTCAATACAAAATCAGTTTGAACCATTTATTCTCTAAGCTAACCGTTTGGACTTCTCTGCTCGCTCACTAACTATTTTCCTGCAGACAAAATCGCAACATACAATATTAATTTCTTTGGCCTTTTGCCTTTATTATAGATTAAGGACAGATAGACTGGAGAAGGGGGCGAGAGAGGGGGGTGACATGCAGCATTCAGGGCAGATTCGAGCCCAGGCTCAGGGCTCAGCTTTGGTTCGTGGGCCGCCCACTCTTCCAGGAGAGCTTCTTTTTTTTTCTAATTAGTTGAACTACTCCACAATATTTCCATGTAGCCACTATGCTGCAGAAGTACCCCTTGCTGTAAAATCTAAAAGTATATATCTATAAAGTTTGGAGAAAGTTGGTGATCTGACGTCCGTTCCTCACAGCTGCTCACACACTGCTGTGACATGCCGAGGCCGCCTTGTTGAAGCTGTGCAGGAACAGACGACACTGCCTGTAACATGTGCGAATGTACACTTGTTTCCCTGTACACATGCGTGTGAATGTGTGAATCTCTTTTGCGCTCATTCGAGTGATTGATTTTGAAGTGTAGAATCTTGACAGAGTGTTCGGCTATCCCAGGAGGCACGAGACCACGGGGCCGAAACCGACCAGCAGCCATCACTTTCTTCTTCTCTCTTCTAACTCTTTCTATCTCTCTCTCTCTGTACCCATTCTCCTTTGCCCTCTCTCATCCTCCACATATATCCATTGCTCCTCCAATCTAACCCCTTTTCCTTCCTGCTATTCCTTCCAGTCTCTTTGATAGGTTTATTGATATGTAATATTGATATTTATTGCTGGCTAAAATGAACCGCCGTCTTGCAGGTGGTGGGTGGGGATTCCTGATGAGGGTCAATAAGAGACAGGCATGCCTGATGATTTGGTTTGAGGGAATTCGCAGCTGCTGTAGCTTATACTGCTGAGATACAGCCTGTGTCAAACTATCATCCATAGGAAGAGAGAAAAAAACAACAGAGATGTGAAATGGAAGGGTCTCAGGGAACATTGATGATTTTCTGCAATATTGTTTAAATGGAATAGCTTATTCACACTCTACAATATATCACCTATGACTTACTTACCACAGCTATGTGTATATAGATACTGTACATTCAAGGGAGGGAGGAAATAAATAGGTGCTGTTATATGTGCAGTAACAAATAGATCCATAAGTGATCCTTCTGCCCTTATATCATGTATTTGTTGCAGCCTGAAAGAAATCTCAAAGTTATAAATATGGAATTCAGTTTACAACAACACTTATATAAGTCACCATGGCTACACAATTCAAATACATTTCTTTAAATTACACTGATGATTGACAATATATTTCCTCAAAGTAAAGAAAATAACTCTGTAACCAGCACCCAGGAGAGCTCCCGGTGTTGGATCCCGGTGAACCAACTCAATATAGTTGTGCAAACCTCAGATTTAAATATGTGAAATGTACTGTAGTCTTTCCAACCTGCTGGTTGTCACAAAGACTGAGGGTAACAAAACAGAGGCAGTGTTCCTCTCTGCTCCGCCATTAGTGATGTTGTGTCACCCACTCCTGGGGCTCCGGCTTTGTTTTCCCATCATGCCCTCACTGCCTGCTGGTTGGTTTAAACAAGCAGTATTCTTCTTCAGCCTTTCAATTATACCATGCCCCGAAGCAACACCCTGCACCCGCCATACACCGAGACGGGAGTGTAGGAGGGATTGATTTGAATTTGGCGTTTAATGGGTGTTTTGTTTTTTTCTGCGTATTGGTATCGTCATTGGTTGGATTTAACTCCTTATGACGAGAGGTATGTTCTGTATTAGCTATTGTTTCAAGTGACACACCCATACAGAGGAACTGGAAAAGGTCATCCTTAAATGGAGGACCTGAAGTCGGCCAGGTGCATTTTGTGTTGAACCCCAGAGTGTGAAACAACGAGATTCAAAAGTCTAAATATATTTTTAGTTTTAGTTTTATCATCCTAAATTATTTAAAAACTCCTCTCTTCTCTACTTTAATTGGCAAAAACTTTTGTCTCACTGCTGTCCCACTGTCCCGTCAGTCCATCTCTCCCCGTCTCCTTGTCTCTGAGTCCCACGGTAGCTCGACACGGGTCAAGTTCTCCTATTGAAAGGGTGAGATAGAGACAGAAACCCTGCAACCACAAAAGCAGGCCGTCTAGACAAGGCCCAACAGTCCTGACCCCAGTTAGACCCTGTTCCCCCCAGGGGCCTGTAATACCTTTGTTTCCATGTTGATAAATTCTATTTCCTGTCGCACTAGTCGTACAACAAACACTGTGACATCCAAACTTTGAAACGTGGACTACAGGCATGTACAGAGCAGTAAGTGACTTAGTGACTTTCAGAGTTTGAGGATCTTGTTATTTATTAAAAACAAATGAATCAACAAAAACAACATAGTAAATGCTGCTTATTTAGTGTACAAACAATTTAGAGAAATTTGCATCAATAAATGGCGATATTAAAGAATAAAGTAATGTTTGAAATAATGCTTGAGTTTGTTTCACTTTGGTGAACTGATTTGTCTCGGTGAGGGTGATGTGAATAATATCTGTTCACTTAGGGTCCTTGGTTCCCATAGACACATGTCTGGATTTTGGATTTGGGGGGTGCAGTCTGGTGATTTAGGCATGAATTATCATCTAGTCACACAGCATAAATTAACATACAGCCTGAGACAGTGTACACAAGAGCAGGCCACTTCTATTCAATGGCCCACAAGGGAACACGGTCTGCTGGCTTTAGACTCCTCATAGTGTCTGTTTTAGCACACGGCCTGCTCATGGCGAGGTGTTATGATAATTAGCTAGTGTTTGCACATACATGCATGCACTCCGCCATCAATACGTTGTTATAACATGCCAACGCTGATTATCTGACCAGGAAAAAAGAGTTTTAAAAGACATGCTTGTGAACAAAAAGTATTATCAGCAACAGAAAAGGTGAGAAAATTTGAAGAAAAAAGGGGGGGAGACATTTTGGTAATAACAGGGATTCAATGAATCACCATCAATATGTCATCATTTAAAATCGGAGGTAATACCCTATTGTTGTATCAGCTGCAGTTAGCAACCTGGGACTTTCTCTGAACAGTAGGCTGAATAAAGCAGATAATGAATGATTGAAAACAGAGATGCATAATATAACAGTTTATAACCACAAAGCTGCAATAAATGGGCACAACTTACTTCATAAGCATAATCATTTTTAAGGGTGCTTTAAACAAGAAAGAAAGAAAGAAGAAAGAAAAAGCTTTTAAATCATCCATCTGTGTGGGTGATGTCGCATTCTTAATCAATAAGTACGACAAAAGCGGCATCCGGCATTTCAAGACAGAACGTGGGAAACTCTACTTCCTGTTCTTTGTCCTCCATTTTCTGCCATCATGCCAGCACGGAGCTCGGAGCTCGGAGCTAAAATGTGCACAGAGATAACGGAAACGCAGGGTCTTGCTCGCTTTCTTCCATTATGCTTACAGCCTCCTTGTCCTCCCCTCTCCATCTTGTGCATCCCTACAGAGAGCCATGAAGTGTCTGAGTCATTCTCGATTACAGTATGTATTTATAGACAGTAGAGTCAGGACCCAGGCCCCGTGTGCATGCATGTGTGAGAGTGTGTGTGTGTGTGTGTGTGTGTGGGGAGGATGTTTCTACCTGCCTAAAACTATGGCCCACAGTCCGATGACTCACCTCAGTTACTGGACGGCTCCACCAGGAGAGCTGACGTCACCTGTCCTGAGACCGAGATTTACTGCCCGCAGTGACCTCACTCTGATTCAGGTCAGGGATGAAATCTGCCAGAGATTGTCTGTCATGTCGGAGCGTAAAGGCACTGCCTCATTTCCTCATTTTCTGACCACAGGTCAAAGTAAATATGTAGCATTGCACTTGGTGAACACGAAGGTGGTGAGGCCAAAGTTGTTTCAGAAGCCAGTAAGAGTACAGTAACATTGTGCATTACAGTTGTTACCTCTCTCTTTGTCTTCTCCGTCACCCACACTGTCATTAAATAACTGCGTGTCCAAGATTTACACCTGCATGAACAGTCTTTCATGCTCAACTTTGGAAGATCCAGACTGGTGCACATGCATACAAACACATATGCACACACACGCACAAACACAGGGCTGAGGCCTTCGTGTTGTTGATGTTTGAACATTTCAATCGAGGAGGCTATAAGACCTGCAGCTGCTTGTCTCGTCTTGTTGAATAGGGGGGCCTTTTTTTGGGTGGGAAGGCGAGTAGGCGGTGAATCCCCGATGAGAGATGAGGCATATTGAAAACTATATTAAATTACCCTGATTAACAATTTAGCCACGATCAGGCTAGCCATGGGGGTGCTCTATGGGGAGGCCCAGAGACTATTCATCCCCACAGCGCCAGGGTCGAAAGGTGCCCCAAGTTCACAGGCTCAGGCCCTTTGTTATGCTAACACCCTATCCCAAATCAGCTGCCTGCTCCATGGCCAGACACAAGCACTTCCCTGAGAACTTTCAGGGAGTCGTCATTCCACTTCATCTTAACCCTCCCCCCCTCCCAACACACACATAGACAATCCCTATTGCCAAATTCCATGCACAATTCAACATTTTTTGAAGGTGGAAAATGGGTGGGAGATGTGGGGTGTTGGGTCTGTGTCCTCAAGACGGATAGATGTAATACCTGTAATATTTTGTCATTCTCCAGGGCGAAATATTGCATTGTTTATACTGTTGTTATCTCAGGACTTTTTCAATTATAAAGAAATGGGGAAACATCTTATTTCAATATCTTTGCAAGTGCCTGCTAAACTGAGAAGAAAACAACAACTAGGTACTTTTTCACAAAAACGACTGAAAACAATATGTTTTAGTCTTTCCGTCTCAAGGGAGGGATGATCAATACACATTAACAGGCCAGTTGATAAGACATGTAGTAGAGGTCAAGAGTCAAATGCGGGTTCAAACACCCTTGACCTAAGGTCAAAGTCTTTAGCGTGAACATGCCGTTGGTGCACAATCACATATGTGTCAATACTTGACTCAATAATGACAACAGTGCATTTATTTGGATTTAAGACTTTTCACAAACAGATATATGTTGTGAGACATTTTTATTTATTTTTTTTAACACATTTTGTTGCATGAGAAAAGTCAATCATATTCACAATATTTTTACAATATTTTGTAACCCAAAAACATTTTGACACCCCATTTATTAAAAAAATTATTGTATGGCTATAAGACATTATAATTTTAAACGAAAATGTATTCCAGTTTTAGGGATAAAGGATACATGATGCACTCACATACACACACACTCTCTCACACACACTTTGTCTTTGACATCAACAACAGCTGCAATGCATATACGACATGAAATTAAATAAAATGTCCCAAAAAACATGCAATATAATTATATACCACTGTTTGGAAGGCACTGATTGCGTACAGCCACGGTCCTGAGCTGTAGGCGTGTATAACTGCCCTCGTCTCTCACTCACTACCGCTGAGCCAAAACCTCAACCAGGAGGGAGAAGAAAAAAAATTCTCATCAATGCAAATTAGAGCCCAGAACATGGGGAGCCTTGCTTGAGTCACCGGTTTTCCAAAATCACAGGCTTCCACCTCCAAATGTTGTTGTCATACACGACTACAGATGCTCCATATTAGCACAGGATAGTCATATCCATGGATTAGTCTGCAGGCACTTAAAAAAACGTCTCCACACTCAGGCTGCCACAAGAGAAAATAAGGACGCTTCTAATTCTGCCAGCATAATTGCCTGATTATAATGAGCTACTCTCTCTCTCGCTCTCTCTCTCTCTCTCTCTCTCTCTAGCTCTGCCTTTATTTCTCAGTGTGTCTGTTTCTGTATGCGCACACACACACACACACACACACACACACACACACACACACATTCACACACTGTAGCCTAATTCTGATATAAATCAGTCTTCAGTTGAATGGGGGGGGGGGGGGGGTGAATCTGCATTAATATTTTCTGGTGCTGCAATGGCGCTCTGCAGTGTTTTCCTGAGACTTCGACAGACAATAGAGTTTTAGAGCAGGAAATGAAGTGTACAGTATAACAACAAAATATAGTAAAACGAGCCATGGCGACAACCCAACCTAACACTCAGACTATTAATTGCTTTTGTAGATTTCAGGCAGGTAACTCTGCAGATAACGGTAAACTAATGTGATGCCAAGCGTATGCCACTTTGCCTCATGCCGCATTGTTAGTCTCTTGACTTTCTATATGTGAGACAGAAGAAGAAGAGAAAAAAAATACTGCGGTGTACATGATTAATCTGACCTAATGGACAACTACAGACCCAATTAAATAAAAAATGCTGGTACATCTTGAAACCATAAACTCTGTCAGTGTACAGTCGAGTACTTAAATAAAGATCATCAAAGCTTCAATGTCACACTTAGCAAAAGTGAAATTAATATATTATTTTATTATTATATCTTAACAAGGTCTGGTAGTTTAGGATACTTTGAGTATGAAATATCAAAATCCTGTAACAATTAAGGAGAGGCCCAAAAAGAGATGTGTGAACATATTCATCGCATGGTTTACAAAGAGAAAAGCCCAGAACATAATTATGATTTAATATTGAGATTCTATTACCCAGTCAGTATCACCTAGCGTCAGATTAATTACATTTCTGTGACCATTTTATATTCAAATGAGAAGAGAACAGGCATCATTCAAATTGTAGAATAACGTATTCGTTTTCAGTCTTTTTTAAAACAGATTTCATGTTTATAAAAAAACAACAATGTCCGCAATGTTGTTTGTTATAATTGTTATTATTATTATTATTATTATTATTATTTTGACCTCATCCGGAGCATCTGCTCCACCCGTCCAATTATCACGCACCCAAATAAAAAGACACTTATAAAATAGAAGGATCTTGGTGCTCTTCTACTCTGTTAATACACAAGCAATATATGGATATTTTAGAAAAACATTTTTAAGTCCTGTGTAAGTATATTACAATGTTAATTATTGCAAAGTAAAACACATCAGGAAAATATATACACTTCCCGTGCCAAATACTCTAATGTTGCAACAACAAAAAAACATGCATCCAAAGTTTCGGAGTAGTTGTTATTCTGTCTGCAGTGTTTTCACTTTAGCTATAGCATACATTGCCTTGTTCCACCAGGATTTGTTCTTTCATCCCTCTAAAGCTGTCTAAGCCCAGACGCAGGCTAAATGAGCATGCCCACTCATGAATGCTGTTGCTTAATTACAATCCCTGATGGAAAAACCGCAGAGGGAGAAGCCTGAAAGCAGCCACACTGTTAAGATAGAAACAGAAGCATTTTCTTTTTCAAAAAAATAAAAAAATAAATGTATGTGTTCAAGTGTATATGAACGCCATTAATTGTAATAGGTGTAATTGTTTTCCCTTGCCTCCACACAGAATACAAAGGCATTCTGTAAGTGCTTCAATTTCATTTCCAGGAATTAGATTGATGTATTGAACAGGGACTTTGGCAGGCCCTGTTACTGTGTTGGATGCACTGTGGTATCGGAAAATGGGATCTAATGTCAACAGTGGTTTGGATTGACATTTACATACAGTATGTTGAATGTATTTAACTATCAGCTGCAGGGAATACTGGAATAAATGAAAAATAATTCAACATTGGTTATAACCTACAGTAAATTCAAGTAAAAATGTTGCTATTGCAGTTCTTCAAGCAGAGTGGGCTAAATTACACATCGACACCAAAGAGAAATGAAGTACGTTAAATCAAATGTAATGTTTAACTAGTAGCACATGTTGTTTTGTGTCCAGAGCTTGACTTTGTCCAGCATTAAATTATATTATGAACACACGATACAGTACTGAATTTGTGGTAATATAATTCAGAAATGGAGATTGTGCATCTTTGATATTTAATCCTGACACCTTCAAAACCTTCACTAAATTGTTGTACTGAATTTTACACAGTGAATTTCTATGGTGTGTTTCTGCGGTTAACCAAATGTGTGCTCCGAATGCCACATTACTCTATTTAAGCAAAAAAAGCTCAAGGAACTCTACGCTACACATAAATTATTCAGTGGTATTTGCATTTGCATTGTAATTTGCATCCTTGTAGATTACAGAGAATGGAGAAGGAGGAGGCTGCACCAAAGAGAATTACATTCCGAACCATTTTCAGTCTCACTGATGACGAGTTGACATGGATTTTTGTTCCACTTTCCTCCTCTGCTTCGAGGTATACTGCTGAGATCAGTGACACACATTTCAAACTGTTGTTTGATTAATAAAAGAAGGAAACGATGTATAATGCTAACCAGCACTCGCACACAAAAGCGTTGCCATTAAAAATGAATCGTGACATTGAACAATGAGTCTATTTGATTGACTAGGCTGAGATTTTTACTGTAATATTCTCATCATCTTTATTTATATTGTAAGGCTTGTGAGTTGAAACTCAAAGGAATCAGTAGGCACGGAGGAGATGTCATATGGATTAAACACTAGGAAGGAGTGTGAAACTCTCACAGTACACTGAAGATTCTGGCTATTATGTTTCATCTAAAAATAACAAGCCTGACTAAAAAGAACAGACAACACTGAATAAGAAAAGAAAAAAAAGACACAAGCTCCAGAGAGAATAGAGTTCAAACAGCAGCAGTAATAGTGAGTGTGAGTGCTGAGTGTGATATGGAATACAACGAGGAGAATGTACAGTATGAGACTCCCTTCAATTATAAATGAAAAGGAAATCAGTGTGAAATGTATGGAATAACCCAGATACTGAAATAAAACATTGTCAGTGTCTCTCTGGAGCCACTTATGTGAAACGACCTCCTGTTTTCAAAATCGTGAAGATTCTTAGTTTCTTGGTGAACACAAAATAAATAAATTCTCACGTGAATTACCTCATCACTTTAACTTCATTGCATTCACTGCTGACATCATCATTCGTTAACAGCATCTTTAGAAAGATACCTCCTAGGCCTCTGAATTATTTATATATTTATTTTAATGGGGGAGATGTGCAAGAGAGTAGATTGAGACAACGTGGTAACCCACACCTGCAGTGTGTGTACATGTCTACATGCGACGAGGGGCTGGTATGATGCATCAAGGGGGTGGGGTAGGTAGCCCTGCAATAAGAGAGGAGGGCTTAGCCGACGTATGCGCATGTGCAAAAGCAGACTAGCCCTTTTATACACACATGTTGATGTACATGCCACTCCGTGTCCACAGTTGCGAGCACACATGCAGACATGTGCACTCTGTGTTTGACAGTTCAGAATTTGATTGTGTCTTAACAATGCTGTAAACAGAATACACATTATGTTATTCTTACACTATTTTAGAAACAAGATGTGCCTCATTTTCTCCTAAATAATCTCATTTTAGTGAATTTATCAGGTGAGACACTGTAAGTAAGTAGATCACTCAGGGATATTTTATCGGGTTCTCCACTCATTTACCACCTCAGTGCATTATGAAACAAAAACATCTCATTTGAAGTGGTGGAAAAAGTTCTCCACGCGTGTACTTAATATAAAACTAGAGCTGCTAATTCCATACTGAGTCTTCACCTTTCACTGACAAATAAAAAAAGGTTTTACATTTGGCTCATCATTTCACGAAACTAGTCATTGTTCATCAAAACAGCGCAACCTTGTTCATTCTGAGGATTGCATGTTAAATGTCAGTGAAATAAAATAAGTAATTGAAAGCTTTTGCAATAACTGCAATCATGATCATGGATGTTAATGTACAACCACTAAAACTAAAAGTGTTCTATGACCACAGGTTTTAAGAGACATGGGATACATTCAAGTATTTGAGAAGGGCCTCTTGCATGTTTTATCATCTGTAGATTTACCTCAGTTAATGACTTTATAAATGTCACAGTAGCCTCCTTTAACAGTCACCATTGAGTAAGGGTAGAGACAGCCTACGGTGCTAGAATAATTTACCAATTGATACATACAGCTGCAAAGCATAATTGATGGTATCAATAATCACATTCCGAGAGGCAGATCAATAAAAGCACAAACTGGAAGACTGTGTTATTCGCCTATTCATTGAAGTGCACACTGCCAGACATCTGATGCCAGGGATGTATAATGACAACGTCTGATGCAAGTACTGATTATGAATGCAGGTACCCGTGGTACTGATCTGTCATGTGTGGTTGTGTCTCTTTGCTCTCTTCCGGTTACGGGAGTCCCAATGAATGCTTATAGTTGTCTTCTCTAATCCTGTACATAATTACAACGTCCATTTCATTTTTAAAATCAAATCTGAATTTACAGGGCAGATATGTTTGTTTACTATACTTTTTAATCACGGTTATATTTTAATTTGTCATAGTGCGAATAATTAAATCCCCGTATGTCACTCTTTGTGCACAGGCATATCTGAAGACACTGTCTTACCCAGAGTTCTAGCGTGACCTCTACTGCAGTTGAAAAATACTTGGAAGCGGAGGTTGAATCCATTGATTTTTGACGATGTAACCCATGTCTGCGAGGATACGTTGACAATTTCAATGACAAAACCCTTCATTGTGTGCATAACCATCGCAAGAAGGGCTTATGTGCTCCTCGCCACTTGATTTCCGAGTCGGGGAGCTCAGTGTTGTCGGGGTAGAGTCCGTTTCAGCTGCACTGCATCAACATGGTGAGTGTGACAGCGAGCACCTGAACGCAACGGTTTCTCTTAATTGTCGCACTTCATTGACAGAGGATTTTTGCTAACTGTAGATCTGTTTTCATGCGTAAATCTGCTGCGACGTTGCTGACCGATTTATGTTTCCAGCCTATTCGTTATTGCGATTGCAGTGTAACGTTAGCCTAGTTTGCTAGCAAGAGCAAGTGCTTTTAGCCGGCTAGTCTGTGTAGCTCGTTTGCTAGCATTAGTTAAAAGTGAGCGTTGAGTGCTGTCTAGTGATGATAATAGTACATAAGAGTTACTGGTTTAAGTGGTGTTCACTCGCATACAGTGTCTTGGAGTACTGACATCAGTTTGGGTTGAAGGGTAGAGGTTGAAAATAAGTTACCGGTATGAAACATGCTAACAAGCAGGTAGCATACCGTTACCTTTAAGCTGGCAGCAGTACATTTCAGATACGTTCACCTGCCTGACCTACGCAGTTTGACCTCAGGATGTCCTCAGAGGATCTGAAGCTCATTGGGTGTAATTTATTAGTTTTTAAATCATGTCAGGAACACGTTTGCATCTTGAACTTATTGTGGGAAATTGATAATTGTCTTATATTACTAGTCAAAGCACAGACTGTTATGATCGCATCCATGATAGTGTGCATTTGTCATAGCACCCAATACATCCCCAAGTTTCCCTCCAAAACTGCTGGTGCCTTGGATTTCAACACAACCATCACTAAATGTAACACTATCCACAGTTAGATGGGATAACATTTAACAATGTGGGGGAGCTCTAACCAATCCTCTTTTTCTTTGTTATATTTTGTTTGGATTTGTGTTAGGACTATGTGGGTGAGTTGATTTCTATTATTGTTCTTATCATACAATCAGACTGTCCACAATCTGCTCATCTGCAACAGCAGCTAGCACAGGACATTATTGCCAGACAGGTAGAGTCATTCATTCTTCAAATTAAGCAGGTAGAACCATCAGAAAAGGTTTGAACTTCCCAGTTCATTGTAGTACCACCAGGGTATACTGTAATACTAGGGGAGAGGGAGGGACCTAAATACCTGAGCTACAGTATATCACAGAAACCACCAAACTTCCAGGATGTCATCTAGTCTCTGACTACAATATTGATTTTATACCCATTCCGATATACAGCATTTCCCGTATTAACCCACAGTTTTAACGTTTATATTAGAAAGTGTAGTCTTAGATTTCCAACTCTCAGTAGTTGAACAGTTTACAGAGAAGGATTAAATACATCAAGATGAATAAACTGGGGAAGCATTGATCAATAATGGGTTTTGTGGCTTCAAAGTTGGTTTCATTGCCAGAATAGAAGTGAGGTGGTTGAGCTCTCTCCCTACCCCCTACAGATTTCATTTGGTTGTTGTGTGGAGGGGGTCAAGCAGTATGGGAAAGATAAGGGAGTCCATGCTGGCTCAATTTCCCCCAGGCCTGAGATCCTTGCAGGGTCCCCACTGAGAATGGTCAGCATCCACCAAACTAAGGCCGTTTGCTTTTGACCTATATGTGTGTATATCATGACCATTACTCACATGGAGAATATCTTGAGTAGGCGAGGTTGTGTTTGGTCACACAACACGTCTTGGTGAGTGAAATTGACAAATTAATGGCACCCAGTCTCCTCTCTGTGACTTCAGAAGAGGTATTGACTTCAGATATTGGAGCTTACCCCAAGCTGGGTGACATTGGGGATCCCCATGACCAATCCAAAATCTAGGTCTAGTTCAGAGGTCTGGCCTCATCACCTGTCCTGTCTAGGTATTGTTCCCTTCCTCCTCTGAGACCAACTGCAGTCTGACATAGGGTTAACCATCACTCAGAAATACATTTACTAGTATCATGCAAAGCGTTGATAATTTTTTATTAATCTCGTCCACGCTTATGTTAAAAGCACAATATGCGTGTAACGTTAGGTTAACATGTTCAACTTTGCAGTGGAGCCAAAACCCAATTACTTGTGGAATGTTATTATAGAAATTCAGACTACATGTTTAAGCAAAGAAAATGGGATTCGGTGAAGAATTCTATTAAAGTATAATATCCACCGCAACCAGATAATGCTGATTACCAATAACTAAGAGTTATAGGTATGCTTCTTGCTGCCCAGGATAGGCCAATCACCCGCTGGATGAGAGTCTGACCCAAATGACACGTTTTCAGAATCTGAATCTGAACGTTAGCAGAGTCTGTATTTTTTACTTTTTAAAGATTGAGTCCTGGATTAGTTTTCCATTCCATGAAAAACTTATTTTTTAATGGACCAACTATTCTCAAATTGCTACCAAAGCACACATTAGGCAAAGTGCAATTAGCATTCTGAATTGAACTTTTTAGGGTGAAAGTTAGGCGCTATCAAGTAGTTGAGTTAGGGCAGGGGACTTTTTGTTTACCCTAATATTATTGATGTGTAAACATCATGTTGAGTAAACAAAGAAAGCTACAGGATTTATTGCTTTATGTTTTGGTGATGAGTTTGCAAGTGTAGATTCACTGTTACATGCCCAGGTGCTTGCACAGATATAAGACTGTTGTGTTAGAAAGATAACTATTTTATTGAGGATTAGTTAGGTGTGTGTGTGTGTGTGTGTGTGTGTGTGTGTGTGTGCACAGATATCAATGATTCCTACTGATTACCAAGAAAGACAGGCCAACCCGCAGACCTTACCTGCAGTGAAAGGATAACAGCGCAGCATGATGGGAATGATTCTGGCCTCTTAAGCCTAAGTGAATATTGATCTAAGTGTGCTAGGTTGATATTGAGCTCCTTATGTTGCTAAATCTTTGGGTACCTACCAAAGGGGTGCTGGCTGTTCACTCCTGGGCACACGGAGGCAGACATTGTGACAGATGTTCCAGACAGTGTCATTTTGTGAACATTGTATTTACACCACTAAATACATTCCAATTACAGTAGTTGGTTAGTTAACAATTGAATTTTAATTCAAATTAGAAAACGTGTTTTAAAAAGGTTAAGTAGATGTGGCAATTTATTGTAATTTTGTTTTTGGGTTAGTGCTCACAGTTGGGGTGGGTGATGACAAAACAAAAACAATGGCATAAACCATATCTATCATGATATTTTACATTTTCTGGATACAGAAACAGTTCATAGATAAAATAACCAAATGGGGATGTAAATAGATAACTGCCAAAATATTGTAACTCCAGTAGTGCCATAACACAATCCCACTCACTGGGACATTGCCTGCAATGGCCCAATACAACCATAGATATTAAATAACAGCTACTTTAGTAGAAACAGTACAGTGTACAGCAATCTCCTCTGGCTGCCAACTCTCAATCACCTCAACCCCCCAGCTGCAAATTGTAGTTTTGTTTCACTCATCATGCGAGTGGTAGGGAGCCCCAGCCACTTAACACATATCATGTTGCTAACCATGAGAGTTGTTAGGGACATCTGGTAGTCAATCCAGACTCATGTCTTTCTCATTTAAGTTGGGACGTGTTATATTATACTATACACAATATACACCAGACATATAGTGGCTTCAAGTTAAATAGGAACATTATAATAAAAGTGCTTTGAGTATTCGAACATGGCAAAATGTATGTTTTTGGTGGGACTGAATAACACTTTGTGTGTGTGACTCCTGGGTTCTTTAGATTGCACCCCCCCTATCTATGTTTAAAGTGAAATGAAGGTCATTCTGTGTTTGAGCTCTGGATCCTAATCTAGTGTGTTGAGCCAAATCTTTCAACAACTTTCCCTTTGTTCAGTATCTACAAAGAAAACATGCTGTGGTGTTTCATGCACAAGGGTTGACCATCCAGCTTACCGTATGCTGTGTTGTTGGCTGCATTATTAATCGTGGTCAAGTTTGTTTTATAATAACGCATACATTTACGGTTCGATTTTGTTGCTAGAAGATCAGAGATGCCAAGACTTTTAATTTCGAGAATTTTTAAATTGCATTTGAATCACTTCCAAAAGTAGAGTTGGAACATAAGCTTTAGTCTTGACGTCTATATAAACTTGTACTTCATATGTGCAGCTGCTTTATGGCATGTGTAATTACTATTTAAATGTGATTTTTAAACCCCCATCCTATTTCCACAGGGTGTGATCGGTGTGCAGCTGGTGGTTACCATGGTAATGGCCAGTGTAATTCAGAAAATCATACCTCATTATTCCTTCGCAAGATGGCTACTCTGCAGTGGCAGGTAATGCAGAATCCTCTACATGCTGTTTTCACATCATTTATCTAAATGCTACGGTTTAATTTCTTCACTTTACTTTTTCTTCTGAGAAGTTTAATTTTCCAAAAGAGTCCAGAACAATGGCGACCGTGATGTTTACTCAGACGGCAGTGTGTTCAAACGGGTTTATAGAGAAGAAGAAAAGGAATCATTAAATCATACTGCAAAGACCAAAGGGCGTCAACATATTGGGATGACCCGAGAGGACGGTGCATTAAAATAAAAGTGCCCGCCTCATTTCCTCTAATTAGATATGTTTTTCAGTAAACAACTTCTTGGAACACATTTAATAATTAATACTTTTTTTTTTTTTTCAGGGCACTGTTGAAACAGTTTGCCCAAACTTTTGCCCCAAGCAGAAGGCCTAGAGTGTCCCACCAGAATATTTTAATTAATGTTCCATGATAAATAAATGTACAAGGGGGAAAAACAAGCTGTGCTCCTTCTCTCCTCCTCTACCTCACAGAGTGCTTCTTAAAATGCTCTGACAAAAGAGGGTTTCTAATCAAAGTTAAAGAGGGTGACTGGAATGCTCTTCTTCGAGATAACCTTGCTGTTGTAAAGCCTCTCGCACATCCTTTTTAGATTTGTATCAGTCGCTGATATAAAGTTAAGCTCTGAGAAATGTCTGTGTTGTGTCTGTGTTGTTCGAGAGTTAGTCATGAAGCTCAGAGCTGTTACAAATGTAGGCTTCGAGTCATATCCATAGAACTAAGACTTACTGCTTTCAAGAGCATTTTCCTATGACATCTTTGATATCATTGCTTTGAGGTGTGATGCCAAGGCGATTTTAAGTTAAGTGATTATACAGTATGTCTTTAAGTTCAAATCACTTTACCAACTATTCCCATTACTTCAGAACCAATATGATAAATATGTTTACATTATATGTTAGAATAATTCGTGTGTGTGTGTGTGTGTGTGTGTGTGTGTGTGTGTGTGTGTGTTTGTTGTCAAAATATCTGCTTTATTTCTTTGTCACTCTTTCCCTCTCTGTCCACGCCTGAGCCTGATTCCACATCCCTCTCCTTTTCTTTGTTCACAGTCTGCGGTGGTATCAGCACCCTACGGAAGATGAGTTGAGGAGCTTAGCTGGGAAACAAAAAGGACAGAAGAAGAAAGACAGGTAGGTAGGGAGGGGAGGGGAGGGGAGGGGAGGGGGGGTGGGGCCGGAATGAAGAAGGGCTATTGTTTGGGGGTTGGGGAAATGCAGTGGCACAGAGGAGGTACGAAAGGCACCCCTTTCATCAGAGAGGAAAGAAAAGATGAGAAGCAGACATTTGAGATGGATGGAGACCACAGGCATGTCGGCAAACGGATGAAGCTGATGTGTTTATGTGGCTCATTTAAGGCCTGTTTGAAGTAAGGAGACAGAAGTCTGTTTTTGTTGTTTTGTTCCTTTTATGGCTCTTCATCAAGGCTCAGAGCAACTGGGCTTAGAAGTGGCCCTGTCTAGTGGATGTGAGGAAAGTTGGTGCTGTTTTTCTGGAGTCATTACTATTAGGCTATTTTAGGTGGATGACACTTTAAAAGGATCGCATCTTCTCTGAAATCAAAGTTTCCAAAACAGCATTATATCTTCAAAGTGGTCAGATGTCAAGCTTTGATTTTGGAAGCTGATTTTTCCATCAAGACTACTTTGCAATTCAAAATAAAAAATACTATTCAGCTTTTCGGGCTGCAGGTGGAAGTTGAACCATATGTTGAACATGTGAATTAAGTGCGGTTTCCTTTTGTACTATCTTTTTTTTTAAATATGAATTTAAATTGAAGTCACAACTGAGAGTTAATCCTCACTGTTCCTCACGGTATCCAGCTCCTAACTTAGGCGCAGTCCTTTCTCTGACCCTGTGTGAGGTAGGTCGAGGCTCTGTGGCACCACATGTTCAGTAATCTCTTTTGAAGGAAAAAGATGGACCACTGTCCTTTTGCCAGCTCGTGCCATGCAGCTCCGTTCCCTTTGTCCAAAGTCCGACTCCCTCAGTCAGGGGTGAAGCTGAGCCTCTTTTTCCTCCTGTCAGATGCCTCACAGATGAAATCTGGCCACGGCATGTTTGGCCCTAGAGTCTTACAGTGGTATTGTCCTGTGAATCCAGCACACACACAGGGCTGAACAAACAAAGCCCCGAACTGAGGAGGCCCACCAGACAGCTCTTCAAGCCTAAAGAACAGCTCTCTATCTGCCTGCTGTTCGCGATTTATCCCTGCCTATGTAGTGCCCCCCTCGGTCATGAAGGAGTCCGGTAGTATTAGTGGCAATAAAATGAACTAGACCTTGGATGCCAGAGTTGCATTGAGTGCAGAAATATGTGTGTGTGTAACCTCTTTTCAATTGAATGAAAGGCAAGAGGAGACGACAACCTGAACAAAAATGTCTACAACGGAGCGCACTAAAAGGATATCTTTTCAACAGAATGCATGTTATGCTTTGTGTTTCTTCACAGGATAAAATAAATGTTAATGGTGGCTAGTTTGTGTCATCCTGACCCTCGGTGTTGCTTTGCTGCTCTCTCCTCTCTGCTTTAGGAAGTACAATGGTCACATAGACAATAAGGCACTGACGGTTCCCAAGGACATAGATTTACAGCTGGAGACGAAGTGCATCGCAGAAGTCGACACATTAGGTATAAACCCAAGAGGACAAATCTCTTGACAGTTTAATAGTCATTTTTCAATTACACACTTTTAACTTTTAGCATATACTGAGCTGTATATATTTTATTCTTGAATATGTAGATTGAATTATACTCTCTATGCCCCCAGCATTGCACTACTTCCCAGAGTTCCAGTGGCTGGTGGATTTCACAGTAGCGGCAACTGTGGTCTATCTGATAACAGAACTCTACTACAGCGTGGCTCAGCCCTCCGGAGAGATGAACATCAGTGTGGTCTGGAGCCTGCTGGTGCTCGCTTTTGTCCTGTATCCTTACATCAGTGACTCTGTACTTCCTGGTTATCCTTTTTTCTTATCCGACTTGTTCAATCCCGTGTTTGGGTGTCAATTGGTTCCATATTTATGCTTTACATTATGCATGTGGTTTGGCAACATCTGAGGTTTTCCGCTGAACAAAAGTATTTTCTGTGGACTCTCCTCTGTGCTCGGACATTTTCATTATTTTCACTTTGCATTCTTCGCCACCGTTCTATGTATGTCATAGGTTAACGTCTCTTTGTCTATAAGAGAGCAAATCATTCCAGCTTGATTGTGCGGATGCAGAGAGTGGCGGAGAGAGACTATAAAATGACTGCTCTAGCTCCTACTGGCTTGACTGCCAGTACCTTTTTATCCTCCACAGCTATTTTGCTACGCTGAACGATAGTTAAATGCTATGCATTATCCTTGCCACCAACCACAGGGATCAATCTTTGCAGTGCTCCTGGTCAGCCCCGGCTCACTCGGTCAGATGGTGTGTCATTTCCTGCCTACGTTGGAGATTGTAGGCCCAATTTTCACAGCCCAACAGACTGATATGCTTGGGGGGGGGGGAAAGAATAGGCTGGGGAATAGATGAAATGGCACTATGAATATGATGGAATATGTTGGCTCTATATAAGTGTTAATGGGATACTTGATTTCAGTTTTCCTGTTTCGGCTCTGATGATATGTTTAAGACTCTTGCCAGCTCGACAATCTTAACCTTCTCTGACAACCCTGGAGCAGCGTGCTCTTCAAGTACCTGCATCTAATGGTGCCTGGCTTTCCCCCCTTGTTTACTGAAATGTATAAATGTGACTACATATCCTCACCTCTGGCCAGATGGGCAAACTCTGTTATATTAATTGTAGCCCACCACATGATTGCTCAAACACCTCTTTTCAACCCCCCATTGCTTGCGTGAGCTTGTCTTTTGAGTGTTTATACAGCTGTCTTCGCAGTACTGAATAGGAAGGAGAACAAAAACTCCACTGGATTGAATGCTTTTCTTGAAATGGACTAAAAGGGAGTGAAAAATTGGCACGCTGTCACCTGAAAAGTTGTAGAAGCTGAGACTTCCATCGCCGTGATAAACGGTTGGCTTTAAAAAAAAAAAAAAAACACATGCTCCCTCCTTAGCTGTCTGATCAAGGTCGATGGTGGGGATAAATAAGTGTTACATCCTCAATGACAAGCTATGGTGCCAAAGACTGTGTGTGTGTGTGTGTGTGGCATTAAGAGGGTCGAGGGTTCGAACGGGCTCTGTAAGAACGCACAAACTGAATACTCGTATAAAGGCGAAACACATTTTGTGTGTTTGTATAGCTTTGTGTTGCTGTGCTCAGAATGTTTTGTGTTGGTTGATTGCCGAGACATATTTCCCTTGAACCTGTAAAAGGCATTGAAAAATATATCTGCAAAGCGGTTTGGATTTGCTTTATATGTCTGTGTGCGTGTGGAGATGTTTTTCCTTGACTCTGCCCCCCCCACAGTAAGACTCTTTTCTCTCTAACTGCTCACTACTTCAAGCTGGAGGAAGGAGGGGAGCGTTCACTCTGCATTACCTTTGCTTTTTTCTTTTTTGTCAAAGCCATGGCCATTCTCATTGTCACTGAAAACTACCTGGAGTTTGGTCTTGAAACAGGTGAGTGTTCCACGATGCTTATCTCCTCGCTTAATGACCCTGTTGCTAACAACCAAATGTTAGAACGTTTGGCCCCAGTAAAGGAAGGCGCACTCAAATATTCTTATTTTTAATCTCTAGGTTTTGCGAACTTCTCTGACAGTGCTTTACAGTTTCTGGAGCACCAGGGCTTAGACTCCCAGTAAGTACAACATCAGTATTCTCATAGTATCATTTTTAGTTTTCTCTGCCTTCATGAATTCTTTATGACTCGTGAAACTACAGTAGTATCTCACTATGTGTCTTCTCTTTCACAGGGGTCCCATATCTAAACTCACCTTCAAGCTGATCCTGGCCCTGCTATGCTCCCTGATCGGAGCGTTTCTAACTTTCCCTGGTCTACGATTGGCCCAGATGCACCTAGATGCACTCAATCTGACCACAGCCAAATTTACACAGTGAGTCCACTAAAGTAATTCACTTCTGGGTTTACTCATGTATTTTTTCATTGAATATATTTGATGTCTTCCTTATCCGTAACATTAAAGATGTAAACTTTTGGAAAGTTATGGAAATCTTTTGTTGAAACTTGAAGGTCACTTCCTGGTCAGGAAAATAATTGTAATGTGCTTTTTTTACTTTTGCTTTACTGGCCCTTTTTTTTTTTTGGTTCAGCCCTTCAGTGTGTGTGTGTGTGTGTGTGTGTGGTCCAAATGTGTAGTGCTATTTTAGGTGAAAGCATTTAACTTCACATAAATAAATGAATGGATGTACGTGTCCCTGACCATAAAGGAAAAAGCTTTAGGAGAGTCTGCTGTAGGTTCAGTTTGTGGGTTTGTGGTTCTCGGCTTAAATAAAAGACAATGTGCTCAAAGTACCAGACTGTCCTCTCTTGGAGCACCAAGAGGCCGAATAAATTACAGATGTACTTGATGCGTGTGTGATCTCGGATACGAGAGATCACCCTGGGAGTGAGACGAAGATGTTCTCCGTTAGGGCAGATTTCTATTTCAGAACTCACTGGGTGGCATGTCTACGACCATGATAGGGGGTGCAAAGCAGGGAGCACGTTGCATCCAGATAATCCACTTTTGCATAGCATACTTTCCAAAATGGCCTCTTCTTCCACTCCACCCCCCCCCCCCTCATGAGCTTACATCCTCAGACACTGTAACTAGCAGATCGTAGCGCTTCAAGATGTTGCATCGATAGCATGGACCTTATTTCTCATTGTGTGAACTTTAAATTGAGATTAAGAAAGATTTTCAGTGAGCTAGTTGTTTTTCAAATGCACGAGTCATTGATGATGAAGTATGCCTGTATTTATCAGTCACTCTTAGAGTTTCCTTCTGTGGTCAGACACATTTGTAATCATCAGAGGTCTTCTGGGAAAATTGCTGTAAGTGAAGTTGTTGCGTTATGATTGGTTTAACTCGACATCTTCTCCTCCACCTCCCTTTGTCTATAGGACTCTGCTTCATATCAACTTCCTGTCCCCTCTTATCATGGTCCTGCTGTGGGTGAGGCCCATTACCAAGGACTACCTAATAAACCCCACTCTGGAAGAGAATGTGCCTTTGTAAGTAAAAGCAATGATCTGGTTTCCACAACTCTTTACAGATGGTCCAGATGTACGCAGTCCTACATGTTCTGTCACCATTCTGAGCCGTCACTTGCGCAGGCTGCATTTGATTGAGTTAATGAATATATGTTCTGCGTGCTGTAATTAGAAAGTTCTGGTGTAGCCACAGTCAATGTGCTCAAAAGCTTTTGTAACCTTTTTTTTTTTTTGTTGAGTTATTTTAACTATTTGTGAATGTCCAAGTAACTTTCTGAGTTTACAATCGTGTTATTTGCTTAAAGTTCTAATAATTGAGCGGAGATAATGAGCTCACTAGTAAACAGCTTTGTAGCTCGTGTATGAGATTGCCTAAACATTTCTTGCAGACAACAGTGTGCTGAAGGTGTGCTGTTGATTTATTGCAAGCCAGTTGGACTCCCTTGATATCTAGCAAGCTAATTACCTGCCATTCAAACAAGAGGGAGAGGACAACATCGGCAAGCTGTGAAAATAAAAGTAATTGTGGCTTTTGTGCCGGAAAATGGATGTAAACAATGCACCAGCAGTTATGAAAATGGGCTTTACAACAGTTCAATGAGATAAGGAATGTATTCAGCTTGTAGATGAAGTGACAATACGCACATTGTCTACTTGGGTTCAAATTAGACTGTAAACAAATCCAGTCATACTTGAAGGAAAGCTCTTTATTGTATCTCTAACTGCTGTCATTTGTTAGCTGGCTATTCATTCGCAGATAACCTCTTTCATTCTTTGCAAGTTCAGATTCTGTCATGTGTCAACTTTGTTTCTGCTGCCAACAGTGACTGTGATAGCATCAAGGTCAAACACGATAAAGCCAGATTTCATGTTACAATATCCCCCTCTTGCACTTTTTTTTTTTACGTTCTCTTCTGAGTTTATTATGACCCCTTTGCTCCTCCTATCTTTCCTTCTCATTGTCTCCGTCTACCATCCACATGATGGAGCAGGTGTATGATGTGTTGAGATCTGTCATCCCTTCATCATGTGTCCTTTCGCTCCTGTCTTTCTATTAATACCAGGATGACTGAGGATACGTACGATACGTTGCGGTTATGGGCCATCATACTGATGTGTATGCTCCGACTCGCTATGATGAGACATCATTTACAGGCCTACCTCAACCTGGCCCAGAAGGGTGTGGACCAGATGAAGAAGGAGGCGGGACGGATAAGTACCGTTGACCTGCAGAAGATGGTGAATGAGATGAAATATTTAATAATTCTCATTACACCCTTCTGCAATCCTGCAATACAAAATGATAGCTTTAACACGTGGCATACGTTTGCAGAGCAGGGTTATGATACACAGTGACTTTTAAGATGGAGTCATCATGCCGGTTTTGCAGAGGTGGAGAAATTTAGGATTCTCCAATTTCCCTTTTTTATTCAAAGCAAATATCGACGCATATAGACATATTCAGAGCCTTGTCTTTGTGAATTAAGGAAGCGAGCACAGAACTCCGTCCACAGGACATGCATTATGCAGGAGGCATGCTGCCCACCTGTGGTGCACTTGGAAATTGGATACATTATCAGTGAGTGTGTAGTAGCACACCACATCAGCTCCTCCTATCGTTCCCTTCAAAAGCCCCTTTAACATCAAGTACTGACTGTTGGGTGTAGTGCAGACCAGCCTATCCTTTCTTACAACTCGTATTCTTGTACGGGATGTGCACAGAGTCAAATGTTATTAAACATTAAAGTCCAAATTAGAACGTACGGTGCTGCAAATACAGGTAGGCGGTCAAGAGTGTCTATTTTTAGTTGAATTTATGTTCTAGACTTCGTGAAAGAGTTGTGGTCTACAAGAGATTTACAAATAAAATGTTCTCTCGTTTAAAAATGCCATAAGATCCAACCTCATTTAAACTGCCAGTAGCGCTGGGTGATATGGAGAAAATCTAATATCACCATATTTATATATATATATATATATATATATATATATATATATATATATATATATAATCGATGTTGTACAGTTGACCGTCGGTGCGTTCACAAAATATTTACACAGTGAGATGTTCGATAAATAATCAGTAATGTGGATATAATGACTAAGAAAATGACATCACTGCACTGTAACGCAGACTTTAAAACCAGGAAAAGACTAAACCTATGCCATATTACGATACCTGAAATCTAATACGATATCTAAACTCGTATCAAAATATTGAAATAATATCCATATGTTGCCCAGCCCTATTGGCCAGTAGGCTGAGACCCGTGGTATACTGTGTATTACATTAGTTGATGTTTAAGGGGGACGGTTTCAGATAAACGGAAAGCAGCAATGAGTTGTTGGTAAACCTCCCCAAGTGTAAAAAGCCCATAGTAACAGAGTTCTACCTCTACTTTCACCCAGGTTGCTCGTGTTTTTTACTACTTGTGTGTAATCGCACTACAGTATGTGGCACCAGCTGGTGATGCTGCTGCATACAACTTTGCTGCTAAAAACCTTAGGTGAGTCTTGCGCCCTGCAATGGTTTCCAGTTTACAAACATCTCTTTGCCTTCCTTAAATTCAATGTTCATCCTTTTGTCTTATTCATTACAGGTGGACACTCCTGGTGGGTCTATCCTCAAGAAGACCTGCCTTGCGTCTATGAAATAAACTCTGACTCTGTGATGGGGGCGGCACCAATAGCAGCCCCAACACCAGCTTCAGTGGTAGAAACGGGAGCCGTGGGGTCAGTAGCCCAGCTGTCCGTGGCCCTGGGAGGACTGCGAACTGTCTTCAGCCCCTTGCTTTTCCGGGGCCTCTTCTCCTTCTTTACCTGGTGGATTGCTGCGTGTCTTTTCTCCACCTCCCTATTTGGCCTCTTCTACCATCAGTATCTCATGGCGGCATAGCATCAACAACCCCGCAGTGGCGGCCAGACCTCCACGGGGTTGCTGTGTGTTTGGCCTGATCAGAAAGGACTGAGTGTGTGGGGGAGGGGAGGGGGTTACAGGCCTATATTGGTGACTGACCTCCTTTACCTTCCTTTGACCAACGCAACAATGACCGACCATATCATCAGAGCTCCTGGTTCAACTTCCAGTGCTTCCTCCAGAGATGACTCTGTGAACTCTCGTCATTGTTTGTACTAAAACGACCATTACCTTTTTATTTGGAGAGCAAGATTTATACTGCTTAATAACAGACTAAAGTGTGAGTTAGAAGAATATTAATCGGTGTCGGTGGTGTATTGCCATAGTTATGAGAAATTGGTCCAGTGTGCTGTGTGAAATATGAATATTATGAGGTAAAACAATGTCTCAGATGCTGATTACAATTAATTTTACGTATTGAAATGTGGTTTGGCAGTTCCACCAGTGTCAGGGGAGAGTTTAATTAATATTTTGCTAATATATTTTTGTCACAACTGATCTCATGTAATGAGTTTGATGCATCAACATCTTCAGAATCGTGATGTTTTCCAGCCTCATGCATGTCGGTAGGAGTCGGACTGCTGTCCCTCCTATTCATCCCCTTCTCTTTTCAGTGGTCGCTTCTTTAAACTAGTATTGACAATGAGTTACATCAGACTTATCCAGGAAACCCTCTGTATGACTGGATACATGCTGTACAGCTACATTTAGGTAACGATATCACTGAATCTGGAGATGTTCATGGACGCTAATGTGTGACTTCATATGGGCCTTAAAGTCACCCTTTTTATTTTCGTACGTTTTGGGGGAAATGATGGTTGCCATACTTCTGCCCCATGTTTTGTCTTTTTTGATCAAAAATATGTGCGTTCAAACAAAATTGCCTGTTTTACGCAAATGTTTAAATTTCATAGCAACGGACCACAATAGTGTCTGAAATAGTCTTAAAATGTTGCAGCAAGGACCAGTATGTCTCTGATTGTAGGAGGAGGAGGAGGAGGAGGAGGAGGAGGAGGAGGAGGAGGAGGAGGAGGAGGAGGGAGGCACAGCCTGTAGTTATTCCCAGAATGTCAGCTAATCAGGGTCAAAGAGTGGGGAAACTGAAGAAGAACTGCAGAGGAGGAAGAGGAGATGTAAAACTCATGGGGAGACATCTCATTGACTTGAAACTGATTTATTTAAATGTTTAATCTGCGTCGTAACCTTCTTGGTTTTAACTGAGCCATTTTGGAATCTGAGAGAATTTGAAACTCTTTTTTTTTTCTTTTCTTTTCTTTTTTTTGAGCAGCAGAGACGATTTAAAGGGAGGACAGCACTGACGGTTCAGTCAAGATATGTGCTTGTGTCCATGCGTCTGTCTGCATGTATAGGCTCTCTGCTGTAATCTGAAAGGGCATTGTGATCAAGAGGAGATGATGTCAGCTACTGTTGATGAGGTACCGCCTTTATGTTCCGATTCCATTTTTTTTTCCATTTTTCATTTGAAAACAATAGTTAGTTTGTCTTTAGTCTTTTTTTAAATTGTGAATTTATAAAAGTTGATGGGTTTTTTTTTATTTTTTATATGGTGCCAAGTGAGTCTGTTCCCCTGTCCTAATGGCTATAGATTTGGTGTATGCTAGTGTTTGGAAAATATAACTGGACTACAACTCTGCAGCCTTCTGTTTTCTGTAGATCCATCCTAATAAAGAGTCAATCACAAGCCCGGGTTTCCAACGAGACGTAACAGCATTTACAGTGTCTTTGCCTCCTGTAATTCTTTGGTGGGTAGATGTATGCACTAACAGTCACAAAAGGCCAATATGATTGTCCAGTCCATTCAGGAATGTAGGGTACGTGGTGCCAGATTGATTACAGTTCACACAAGCGTGTGGTTCTCTGGCATTTCATTTTGTCATTATGTCATAGAGCTGTAATTTATGAATTCCAGCTCTGAGTTTTGTACAGAACATATTTTACAAAATCAAGCAGCACCATATCACAATTTTTTTTTTTTTTTTAGCTCCTGATGTCGCAAGTCTTAGCTTCAGTTTTGTCTTTTTTTTAAATGATGGGGAATATGCACATAATGAATGTATCAATCCTGCCTAATTTTTAGATTGTTTTTCATGAAAATGATTTATATGGTGAGTTGATTTAACACCCCTGCACTTCCTGAACTCTTTCTTTGTCTACTACTATCTGTTAAATTACCATTCAAACTAAAATTATTTTTTTCCTAATGACTTTTTATTGATTGATTTTATCTTTTTGTATTTATTACACATGCTGAGGCCTGTAAACATTTCTAATTTTACCAGCAAACATGATTTTTGTTATTTGACGGCATGATGGCTTAAATCACTTTTGAAAATGTGTTTGACAAATCAGTTACTGATTAACTTTTTTTTTTTTTTTTTTTTGTTAATGGTCTGGTCCGTTAAGAAGTAGCTGGGATACGTTCAGAATTCAGTGGCCTTATGAGGCAATGGTTCTTCTGTTTGTTACCACTGAAAGTGTTTATTATTCATTGTTGACTTCACAAAGTAAATTTCACACATGTATTTATTTCTGTTTTAGATTTTGTCTTAAATAAATCATGTTCTTTACTATGTCCTATTTTTATTTGATCTTGATGCTCTACCGGTTTACCAGCTTCATATGTGGCTTTAGCAGTATCGCAACAAGGAGATGGGATTGTGAACTACTGGTAAAGTCAAAACAAGAATCATTTTAAGCATTTGTTTTTAGAGTTGAAACATAGCTCATAATTGGGTCAGCTTACAGTCCTAAGAAGGAGTCATTAAATGCTGCAGAGAAAGTTATATTATGCATATTTAATATATCTATATTTACTTTGATGAATGTTGTAAGTCAGTAAATTACCAAAATGATAGCAAGTCAGTATTCCCATTAAAGTTTGTTGATACTCTGGCCCATACAAGAGAATGACAAAAAAACCTTCAGAAATGATGCCGCACCAAAGACTTGTTGTAAAATAGTTCATTGACAAAGTCTCTTTCCATTCCACCAAATCAACAGGAGTAAAAGTCCTCGAGTTATGGCCGAGTACAATAAGTTAATCATTTGGCATGTTGTGTGTTGCAAAAACTGTTAACTTGTTTTAAGTCGTTCTGTGCTTCAAAATAAAATCTTAACGGGCAAATAATAATTCTTTTTTTTATTTTATTTTTTAATAAAGGAATAAAATGTGACTGATTTTTTTTTTTTTTACAGAGTCAGAATGTAGAAAACTGTTCAATAACTTGAATAAAGTGGTTTTAAATATCTATTTGGCTTTTACTGCAGAGCTGCTTTTTGTGCCATGGCCTTGAATTCATGCTTGTATGTGCGTGAAGGAAATGATGATCTGCCCTACTCAAATTCACACGTTGGTCCCAGAGTTACAAAATAGCTCCACATAGATGCCCCTTTCTTTAAACCTTAGTGCTTTTATTCTCTAGACTGGAAGAGCATTTGCCAATGCTACTATTGCTCTTCTCTGCAATTACAGTGTCTCCTGTTTGTGTCCCCAATATCTCAGACTTAAGTCTTTGAATAATGGGGCTCAATGATACTGTAATTGTGTTTCAGCGTCAGTTTACTTATGAAATATGTCCTTGTTAAAAACTTGTATTGATTTAGGCGCTCGGTAGCAATCGATTTTCTTTTCTTAGTTTGGTTTCTCTATTCTTGTGGGAAAGGTTAGTGGAGTAGCTAGAGGGATAAAACGACAAACGCTCCCAAACCCCTCTTAATGCACGCCATTCTCTGGGAATAACATCGGGCAAGTTAATACAGGCCTCGAGTGCCATTGTCCACATGAGCGAGAAAACTGGGCCAATGCATTCATTCATAGGTAGACAGATCAATAAGACAGCTTCCAAAACAAACCGGTGGAGAGCTTCCTTTATTCCTCTCGAGTAGGGCCTATTCAACAAGGTCCCTTCTCCGTAGAGTGGCGTCGAGCTCCGCTTCAGGAAGGGGAGCAGAGACCCCCACCCTTCCATCCCAAACACAGCCAGGAGAACTGAGAAGCTTCTGGAGGGGTGACGCTATAATAGTGGGCTTTCTGTGTGACACAGAGGTGATCCCACCCTCTTGTCGATTGTGAGAAGCTGCAGCCATACTTCATGACTGACCTGACCTTGCGTCGTGAATGGCCTAAAAGAGAACACTTTACATGCTTGAAGTCCTTGGACTTGTTTTCACTTTCTTTACAATAATACCTTCAAATGATGACAAAGATAAGAAAAACAGAAAAGGTCCCCTGCAGAATTGAGTGCCAATTACAGATTGGTTGACTGAGATTAGCTTAAAATGTAATACATGCAAATATCTTCTTTTTTTAATACCATGACTGCAGCTGAGAAGGTAGCACAAAACGTTTAAGTGTCTTTAGGTACAGCAAGCGAGTGGGATTTGGAGAAAAGAAATGATATTTAAGAAAAAAAAGGAGTGTTTATCACAAATTCTTAAGAAATTCCACAAACGTTTTTAAAAAGAGAAGTAATAACGCAATTCAATTATTGAAACAACAATTTTATTTTGAAAAGTGCAGTTTATTCCAAGAGGTAGTAAATACAGAACCAAATTTAACAACGTGTCCAAGCCAGCGTTAGAGTAATGCTAAATTACAGGCACAAAATTGTATTGAGATATGGCAGTGAGAGCGTTTAATAATGATCAATAAAGAATTATATACAGTAGAAAATACAAGTTTGAATCATGTATGACAAATATGCAGGGTCAAGTGTATCATCCAGTGCATCAGTTGACAAGGAGCATACCATAAATACAACATAATACACAGAAAGACAATCGGATTTTTATTATTGTCAATGTTATCCCACTGGCACACACACACACACACACACACACACACACACACGGATTCTGACTCATTTATCATTCACATCAACACATATAGGAAATATTGTTAATCTACAAAGCTGTCCGTGTATTATGGCCTAATTGAGTTAAACGTGCACCAGTTATCAGAGCAAAGCAGCGGAAGAGAAACAGAGATTCTCGCCAAGCAAAGTACATTTAAATATCGTCATGGTTGAAATTTGAGGTCCACTGCCTCGTGCTAGAAATATGAAATGGCTGACTGCCCTCGTGGTAATCACCACTGCTCTTACATTAATTCATCTCCACATGAACATTGTTCCTTTGGGGTTTGCATGCTTCATCAGCAGCCCTCTGATAGACACTGTACCACAGACACACTGCTACAATATAGCTCCTTCAAAAGTGTGTGTGTGTGTATTTAGCACTTAAATTAATTGCGTCTCTTTGACGCTTAATGTAAACCAACAGTGACATTTCCTCCCTTTTCTTTAAAATTCTATATAGATTAGATTTAGTTTTATTATGTCTAATACATTAATACGCTTTAATATTATTGTGAATTAAAGTGAAATGAATTGTGATGAGAGCGCAGTTTATCATTCATCCCACCGTAACAAAAGGTGCGTTCAGAAACACTGGCCTGTCCACTAACAGGTTTAGATCAGCCTTTTCTCACAGGGAGCCCCTATATATATATATATATTACTATCATTTATCTCATATTGTATCACTAAGATGCGTTTAACTTTAGCTTAACAGTCCTCTAGAGAGGAATGTTCACCCACCAAGACAAGTGGAGCATCTTGTATATGTAATCTGGGATTTACTAAGAAAACTGTGCTTAACTGTTTAACAAATTAATGGTACATTCCAAATTAATTACCAAAGCAGTACCACAGATTAACGTCTTCAATGGTGAGAAAGCAGCACATTAAGCTCGCAGAAACCTAATAGATTTTTGAAGGAATCAACATGAATGAATAAATAAATAATTTATATATATATATATTTTATTATTTTTTACTTGCCATGTCCTATTTCTCTTGATGAAAACCCTACTGTAGATGTCTCCTTCACAGTAACAACCAACAGAGTGGACTGCCCCCTAGTGCCACCAATTGAGTGTGACAGTGTACGGAGGGGGAAGGGGGAGCCAGCTTGCTTTTGAGCATTAGCAGAATGCCAGCTTTTCAGTGCCATCCAATCAGAGAGCACCTTGGTAACGTGTTCATACATCCCGTGAAACTAGGTGGCGAATGCAAATGCTCCAAGATCAAGGTTTCTCCTTGGCAGTAGTAGCAGCACTTGTTTCTCTCCTTTCATGTCCGAATGATGATGGTGATAATAAGATGGGAGGACAGGCCTCAGATTGAGCCAAAGGGGGAACGAGCATCGATGAGATCTTTGATATGGAATGCTGCATCATATGATATTAGTGTCATTCATGGAGTAGTTTGATTGACAGTTTATTAGAAAAATGGTGAGAAATGCACCATTGTCCTCATCTATTTTTCATGTTTGAATTGCTGACACTTTGATGCACTTTAGTCAATGTGGTTCTAAAAGTAGGACAAAGGAGCTGCAGCCTACATCACCTTTTTTTTTTTTTTTTGCAGGATGTTTCTTCTTTCTATTCTGAAGGAAGAATTAATACAGTAACAAACATATTTCTATAAGTGCTTCCTCTGTGGTTCTACGCTCTTGCAAATGCACATATATAAACACACATATATCTACATGGCTGCTAATACACTCTCACAACTGAAACATGCCATTATTTCAGGGATCCTGCTGTTCTGCGTGCCTCAAGGCCAACAGACTTAATTTTCAGTGTTATATTTTATTAGGGTGATGATGCACATTGCATTCACGGAGCACTTCAACCTCCAGATACTCCCACGCATTGCTGTAAAGCCAGCCTGTGTTCCTAATTAAGACAATGTAACTGCACTGTTTTCAGGAAATGTAAAACTGATTAGAATGAAGGCGGCACATTTGGAACATTACTCTGGATAAAGGGAGAAATGTATGTCAGTTAGCTTGTACCTTAAATGCCATGATTGGTTTCTGCATGATTGCGACTACTTTTCTTACATATAAGTTCATTAATATACACGCAGTATGTAGCAACACTTTTTTACATCGTGATCCCCAGTTCACTGGATTTGACTTGGTGAGAGGAAAAAGGCATTCGTCGAACTATGTAAATATTCAAAAGTGTATTTTCTTGGAAGCACATATGTCTTAAATACAGATGGAAAACAAAATTAGCAACTAATTCAGAAACTAAATAACAATGAATAATTGTATTTGATTTCCATAAAGTCAGTAATAAAACATGACCTCGTTCAGAAGTTAATTTACCCTTTGATCCCGTCTGAGAAGGTCACGTATTGACACCACGTTGCTTCAAACGACCCCCTGACCTCTGGCTGCGACCTGCTGGAGCGCATGCCAACCACCAAGTAGGGCAACAGCTCACTGGACTGGAGTCATTTACAGGAGTCCCCAGGGGAAACTGACCCCTGGACACAAGGCCCCCGAGCTTCTCTTGGCGCAGAAACACACACATACTGTAGCTCCAGACTCTTCTACTACACTGTCTGCTGGGGAGACAGAAGTGAAGGTAAAAAGAAAAATTGCTGTTTGTGACTGAGACATGGAATACATATTTATGCTGTATATGCATCAAGAGTGGATGTTTTTGCAAAAGACGTGTGTAAAATGACGTGTGTGTGTGTGTGTGTGTGTGTGTGTGTGTGTGTGTGTGTGTGTGTGTGTGTGTGTGTTTTCACACTTTTTTTCAAAAGCCAGTTCCATATACACTCTGGGAGGAAAAAAACTGAAAAGCTAACTTTTTTTTCACCCTATAATATTTTACTCTAGAATATGAAAAAGGAGCAGCTATAGAAAAACTTAGCACATTTTCATCATTATCAATTTTGTTTCTAATGAAAGACTGAGAATTATATATCACTTTTAGCACATTAGGTGGAGAATATAACATAAAAAAATGCTCAATTCCTTTTGAATACTTGTATTCTTCCTACAAAAAGACTATTATCTGGTAGTGGTGAATGCATATTAAGCAAGAAAAGAAAATAACTATCATTCATCTTCTACAATGCATAGCTGTAAATTATGGCATTATCTCTGCTGGCATAGAAGAAAGGTGGAAAGAGGGGCTGGGGAGGAGATGAGAAAGGGTGTTGGAAATAAAGAAAGGTTGTGGAAAAGAGGACAAACCCATACACACACACACACCCTTCAGCCTAAAGTCAATGAGAAAGATTATGCTTGGCCTTATCCAGTAGGGCCTGTCAGATTTATTTCCTACATCAAGGGACTCTGCTGTCTCAAACCCCATCTATCAGTGCCCTGTCTGGGTCTCTGTGTGGTCAGAGTCCTGGATAGAGGCTGGGAGTGGAGAGCTAAAGGAGGCTGGTGTGTGTGTGTGTTGGGGAGGAGGGGTATCTGAAACAGGACCGGTTGCCAGGGCACACAGGCCCGTGGCATTCTCCACCGTCTGGCATCCCAGGGTTGCAATGGGAGCACCAGTCCTCGGTAAGTCACCGGCGGAGGTGAAAAGCACTGTCGCAGAGATGAAAGGGGGCTTCCCCCACACTCTGATCTGTGGGAGAAAAATGAAAAACACAGACAAATATGGGGCGAGGGAGAGAGGGAGAGAGCTAGAGAGAGTTTTAGAGAGTGTAAAATCGCTCTCACTGTATTTCATGTCAATATGTCTCACATTTCAAATCCTTATTATAGATTGGGTGTGGAAAAAGGGGATGTGCTTTCATTGTTCAGGGACATGTCCCCTCACACACACACACACACACACACACACACACACACACACACGCGCCATTCCCCTCGCCAGGTTGCCTGTGCCACACCACCCACCCCTGTCGCTCTGCACGATGTAACCTAGCAACTATTTAATTAAAATAGCATCAGCAAGGATAGAGGCTTTTTTCCCTCCCTTGCAAGGATTTCCTCCAATCTCAGTGCTTTTCAGCACACCATGAATCAAAACTGACGCTATGCATGCCACTGTATTGTACCCCTTTACATCCCCTTCTTTGCTTCTACATGTGGCTTGCATCACTGACACCTGCCAGGTAGAATGTACCTGAAGGCATATGTCTGGCGTGGTGGCTCTATATCTATGCTTTAACTGGCCAGAGATTTAATGCAGGACATTATTATGCCACAGAGTTGTACAAGCAAGGCCATCACCTCTCTGTCCTTCAGAGTAGTCTATCAGGAATAATAGAATGCCTCCTCTTTAAGCCCTTCTCCTCCTCCTGCTGCTCTTCTTCTCTCTCTCTCTCTTTCTCTCTCCCCCCCCCTCCCCCCCCCCCATGCCTCTTTTCTCTTTGTATGCCAAATCACAGCACCCTCTGTTTCGACCTAAAAAGAGGCGCCTCTTACCATGCTCTACATGTGTGCCAAGCTCGGGCAATGCGGAGCAATTAGAGGAAATGTGAAGCAGCTCCACATGTCAGCGTATATCGTACTCACTGTCACTCAAACCACATCCATGACTCCTCTGCTCTGAGAAACAAACAATGGAGCAATATTCTGGTTCAGGGCTGTCAAAACAGAAGGCCCGATCTTTATGTCATTCTCTCTTTTTTCTCATGTGCTCTTTCTGCTGCTAATGGATAGCCTAATGTGTCAGAGAGCAGTGAAGTTGGATACATTATAGACTTGACCTCCACTTCAGGTACGTTCATGCTTTCGATCAAAAATGACATATTCTTTACCTTTTATGTCCCACTTTTCTCACGCACATTATTTCCATTTCTGTAGAACCCCAGTGCCAGTCCAGACATTGCAATTCAAACACATTTAAGACCAGTGAAAGAGGAAAGAGTTAACAAATGTAAAAGGATAAAATCACATATGCACTTCTCCCTAAGAGTTACTGTGAAAATCACTTTCAACCAGATTTAAGGGGGTGCTGGCATAGAACCATTTAGTATGATCTCTTCAATAAAATGTATCAATGGAGGAAAATCCTCTTAACTTGAAGAATATATTCAGTTTTGAGCATGTGCCTGACTGACTTGAATTGAACTGGAGGCCAAACTGATTTGGATTTGTTCATATCTATTCGCTCCAAATTATAATTTAAATTTCAAATTATTTTAATCTATACTTATTGAAGAATGAATAGTAAACAAGTGTTTCTTTTTGTGCATAAAAACGGGCAGAATGTTGTTCACACAAACATGTAGAATGAATCAGTCTTTGGACAGAGATGAAAAAGAAAAGCAATTATGTTGTTAGAAATGATGGTTAATGAACTGTACTTATATTGCACTTCCCTACCTGCGTTACAGTTGACCTAATCTTTACACTGATTGCGACGGCGCTGCATGCAAGACGCTGGCCTGCCCATCAGGAGCAGCTTCGGGTTCAGAGTCTTGCAAAAGACACGTGAACGGGAGGATTTAGAGATGGAACCGCCAACCCTGTGATTAGATGACGGTCTACCTCCTCCCAGAGCCACCACATACATGTTAATGCAGTGATAATGTTTTAATCTTCAAGGCCAAATGTAAAATATTTCCTAATTTTCATAAATGTATACATGCATGTATGTGTCTCTCGGATTAATTCTGTAATCATGTGAATTCACAACTGCCTATAGCCCGTATAGGTTATGTAAATCTCTAAGAGTGCGTGTTCACACATTGATTTGCATAATGGCCCATGACTTTGACAGGCAGGACGAGAGAGAGGGACCCCTTGACATTTTTATAATGGCACTTTACAGGGTGGACAAGGTTGGGGGTAGGATGGAATATTGGTAGCAGTACTGGTGGAACAAAATTGGGAACGCCATTGTATGTAACACTCTTGAAGCGAGATAGCGACCTGCAGAATGTCGTGTTATTCAGTAAGTGCCTTGAAAATAGACAGAACAGAAGCGCATGAAGGATGTTACCACTAATAATTGAAGGAAATGTAAATGCATCTTCTGTTAATATTACTCTCATTACTATTCAAAAATAATATGTTGACATTGTTGGAGCCTTTGTGCTAAAAATAAGACCTTAAAATACTAAACTCAAAATTGTACATAAACTGATTGATGGGGAAAAGTAGAGCATATTTCACTAGCGTAATCACTGGGTCACATCCTCTGAGATATTCCTGTTGATGCGCTAGAAAATAATTTAAATTCTTCAAAGATGACAATTTCACATTTACGGCCTTAGTAATTCTCTCACAGGCCTTAACCTCACAGCATTTAACCTAATTTATCTCAGCCCATATTGTGGAAATAATTTTTTATACATGTCGGCATTTTAAAACAAATCTCTCCTTATGGACTTTCCTCCTGGGTTACATCAGTCAATTTAAATCTAGCAAACATGTCTCTCGTTAATACCGATGAGATTGTTAAAGAGTCTCAAATCACAGAGTGGGGCATGTACGGTCTGTGGGAGAGGCCACCAGCAAATTAAAAGGTCATGGACTTCGATGGCATTCAGTTTGCCCTCACACACGCCCCTACGTCTTGTCTGAGTGACACGTGCAACAATGGCATTTTTTCATCTTACGCAAACAGCTCCGAACAATGGCTGCGCCTATGGCCATCCACAAGTCCCCCCATCTATTTGTCCGTGGGAACGCCGGCTAGACAGAAAGGGTAGTCTGGGGTGAGGCCCTTACCAGATCACCAAAGATAATTTTGTGTCATATTTTCTGGGAGATGACAGATACAAGAGCGCTGATAACCACCGGTCAATCTGATGTAGCTAGTTGTGAGAAAGTCAATTAGATAGGATTGTTTCCACCACACGATGATCGAGACAGTGCAGGTTGCAGCTGATAACGTCAATTAGAATACATGTATTAATAAATAATACTAGTAATACTAAAGTTGATTTATTAATGTTCTTGATTGGTTTTAATTAAATTATAAAATATACAGAATCTGCAATTTTTTTGGTTTGGCCAATTCAGTCTACAGTAACCCTTGCATGCTTTTTAACTGTAAGCTGAAACAGCTTATTATAGGGCAGTAACATGATGATGGAGGAAGACTCCAGTCAGAGTCTCGACTTAATTCCGATCAAATTATTTCTGCACTCCTCCGAGATGCATCTGTTGTGTTCTGCACTCTTGAGCCCCTATTTTTAAACCTGGTCGCACATCCGTCTCACTCCATGCCTCAAATCCCTGTCATCCTGGCACGCATACACACACTCACACGTACACAGAGACCTCATTAAAATGCATAAAATCCTCACTCACAGGCACACCCCAGCCCCATGCATTAATTAGCACGCTGGTAACAAGCTAGCCTCTCCATTCACACCCTGAGCCTCTTTCATTAGCATGACAGTGGCTAGCAGCGGCCAGGGGCCCATAGGCTGCGAGGTTCTCTCCTCAGGGCCCCTGATTAAAGGGAGAACCCCTAGGACGCAAAGCTCTCGATTCCTTTCATCATTGCACCCATGCTGCGTCTCTCGGATGATCCCCGGACCGCAAACTGTCAAGTATACCTGTTTCTATGGGCCAGACCCCCTTTCCATCTCTTTGACTCTCTTCTCCATCTCTCCACACTCCATCCTTCCTCAACTCACCCTGACCCACTCCAGTGTACTTTCTTCCATCTCAATCTAATTGTCATCTCATATCTCTCTCCAGACCCTTATGGGCTTCTTCTTTTCCCACTATAGCTCCTAATACATGTATGCAAAAGGGGGAGGCCTGGCTGGTGTTGTTCTTCTCTTTGCCCATAGATGCTGATCACACGGGCATACTATTTCATGTTCTCAATGGCAGCCCCAGGTGACCCAGAGAAAGGATGTTCATGCTATAAAGGCTTATCCTTATTTCGCACCTATAGAAACCACCTTTTCACCTTCTCAGCGGTAAGAGATCCGGACAACCTTACACCTGACGTACAGGGCGGCTATCAACTCCAGGCCTCGCCCATCAGGGTCTCCCCCCCATTAGGCCTGGATTTCAAGGCAAAACGTCTCATTAGCTGTGGTCCTTGAAAGAAGGGCACTCGATTTCAAATGCAGTTACACATTCCCTTTGAATGGAACTAGGAGGGAAAGGAGAAGAGAGAGGGAGAAGAAGGAGCGAAAGAAGGCATGGGCGATGGTCTCATTCGAAGGCTGAGGCCTTGGACCCAGAGGGAGGGAGAGCAGAGAGGGGAATAAGGTCTGCTGAGGCAACCATAATTTCACGCCATCATTACCTCTATGGGCTGGAGATTTATGCTAATGCCATTTCAGGGAAGAAGTGCTGGACAAAACGGGTTTAGAGGGTCAATATGGAGCTGTGTAGTAGCTTCGCCACGGCACAGGCCTGATTTTGTTCAGCACTGAACATGCATGTCCGTATCTGGTTTTCAATTTGTTCAATTTGTATTGTAGATTATTTGGATTTCATTTCCACACTTTTTGGTATGTTGTATGATCACTTGGTGCAAGTGTGCAGGGAATGTTTTGGGGACTAGTTTCTCCTCTATCACTAATTTCTTTAAAACACAGAATGGCTGCATTCCTTGAGACACAGTACATTACTTTAGCTGGTTCCTGACATCCATTGTGTCACCCCCATGACATTGCATTTGTAAAGCTAGTCAAACCTCCATCATAGCTTCACACCAGTCGAGACAGAGGTGAAAATCAGATTTGGCTCAACCGGGTGATCCTGTCCTCTTCCCCTGCAGAGCTCAAGGCTCATGTGGATGTCTTGCTAAGCTCTATGGTGTACCAGGATTGCTGTGGGCCGAGTGGGGTAGGATTCGTGATCTTGACCCCATGCCGCTCCAGGATAGCCTCCTGGAGCTCAGGAATGCTGGTCTGAGAACCTTGCGGCGTGGCAGCCACATACAGCCCTGTCACTCAGTAATGATGGTTGTATGGCAGCGACTACATGCAGCAAGGGGGCGGGTTGACTTTCTCCTAACGAGGCAACTGTCTCACGGAGAGACAGGTCAGAGGTACGAGGGCCGGGCAGATATCATAACATAACACATCACACACAGATGGAGAAAATGTCGCCGTCTGCCCCTCCAACCAGAGCGGAACTAATAATTAGGATTAGTTGATGTTACTAAAAGCAGTCAGGGGTGCTGGCATCCAGCAGGGTTTCAGTTAATGACCAACATGCAACAGCAGAGAGGTTGCGGTGCAATAACGAGGGGATCGATCGGGGCTGACCTTTCAGTGATTCCTCAGTGTGACCTATCGATTATGACACCTATTGATCTGCCTTTCTGCTGTGTTCCGTTGCAACTGTGGACATCAGAGATGAGATCAGTGGTTGAGGGTTGTATCATGGTGAGACGGGAGGGGGTGGATGGATAGTCATCATCAAGACCACCTGTCACTCCTCTAGCCTTCTGCGACAACCTCATCAGAACTCTCAAAATACACCACAGGAGGTCAGGCCATAGTAATAACAAACCAGTTGAAAGGATAAGGACACAGACAGAAAGGAAATGGGCTATGACAGGTTTCACAGCAGATGGTAAAAGCACCAGTGACAATATCAAGTGAATGCAATTCCGCAATCTTATTCATTCAGAGGATCAGAAATACCTCGACAGCACTGGGTGATTATATAAAATTGATCACGTAAAAGAGTAAAAGTATTTCTGCCATACAATCAATCCTGGTGAAAAGGACGAATACAGTTTTGTAAAAAATTGTAGCAGCATTAACAGGTAGTGAATATATAAAAGTGGTTGAGTTGTGGCCGGTAAATTACAATAATACATTATTTTAAAGACAATATTTCACATGGTAGTGATAATTAGTTGTATTATTATTATTTATTATTATATATAGTGATGAAATAGTCTGTTCTTGGTGTGGTGGTCTACCAGGGGCCGTGGTGATTGTACAGTCTGACCGCTGCAGGAAGAAAGGACCTACGGTATCTGTCATGTCTCGTCGAGTTTGTTGAGGTTTTCTTCTTGTCTTGTCAGTCACTGTCTGTCATGTCACTTCCCGTTTTATTTTGTACCTACCTCTTGTTTCTCAACCCAGATCCTTTTACTTCCCGTCTTTGTGTGGCTTCCCGCCATCGTCTGTTTCCACCTGTTCCCACTCACCTCTTGTATAAACAGTCCCGTCTCCCCTGGTCTTGTGCCAGTTCGTCTGGTCATATCATGTGCAATGTACCAGCGTATTAAGAAGTATTATATGTCGGAGAAGTTTGTATATCCTCCTAGTGAGCGTTTTGTGTTTGATTATCCAATTTCTTGAAGTAAAGTATTGTTTTTTTACACTTTATATTTGTTTCTGCCGTCGTGCGTTTGAGTCGTGACAGAGGGTGAAGCAGCCTGTCGCTGAAGGAGCTGCACAGTGCGGACAAAGTGTCCTGGAGGGGGTGGGAGATGTTGTCCAATAGAGAGGGCAGCTTAGCTGTCATTCTCCTGTCTCCCACCACCTCCACAGTGTCCACGGGGCTCCCCAGGACAGAGCATGCCTTCTTCACTAGTCTATTCTGTTTCTTCCTGTCAGCGGCCGAGATGCTGCTGCCCCAGCAGACCACTCTCTTAAGGAGTGCCCCCTGCACTCCAAAAAACCTCAGTCTCCCCAGCAGATAAAGCCTGCTATGATTCATATGCACCTACTGAATAAAGCTATTCATGTCAGACTGTTTCCTTGAATTCATTCATAAAATGAAATTTGATTGTCTGTCAGGGAGCATGAATTGAGCAGTAAGGATGTCTTCACTCCGTTTACAATCAATGCATGACATTTGGCTTCACTATAAGCATGTTTTACTTACTATATTTCTTAGCTTTCGCACAACCAAGTGCCAATCAAGATAAGGCTATACATTAAATAAATGATTTGAATTTCAGGCAAGAGAGAGGTCTTCACGTCCAGACACTGATATAAATTTGTGAAAGTGTGCATACTTTAATATAACAGCTGTCAAAAGTCGATTTCTCCCTCCTTAGGCTGTCTCTCATTGCTGCAAATTGAACTGTGCCACACAGATAGAGTGTAGAAAGAGTTGCACACAAATGTTGAAAGCTTAGAGGAACTGCACCAGGCAGCTGCTGTCTGTTAGCAGTACAGGAGGGTGAGCACTTGTGCCCTACGGCACACTGCAGGGGCTAAAACGTTCCTCCACATCTATGCAGGCAGCTAAGAGACTGGAGGCATACATGGGATTACATCCTGTGCTATTGCCCTAGGCAGTCACCAGGAGAGGCCCTCACACATACGGTAAAAACTGCACACAAAAAACATATGAAACATCGCAGTGAGGTGCAACCACATGCATGCTCACACAAATACACACATAATGCTAAATTATGTGCTTACTGTATATTCTATTTCTCTGAAACACACACACACACACACGTCGACATTCTGGATTCTTTTGGTCATTTATGAAAAAATTATATCGCTTTCTTTACCTGAGGCAGTCAGCAGGTTACTCTCAGAGTAAGCAACGAGTTTTAAAGAGGTTTATCTTTGTCTGAGGAGCATTTGATGCAAAGTGCAAATAAGACATTCAAATATTGTTAAAACTAAATGATCAAGTGTCAAAAGGAATAATTACTTTATCTGCAATGGGAAAAAGTGTTGCAGAGCCCAAGGTGACATATCTCCCTTGTTTACCATTCAAACACTACAGACAGGCACACACACACACACACACACACACACACACACACACACACACACACACACACACACACACACACACACACACACACACACACACACACACACACACACACACACACACACACACACACACACACACACACACACAGCAGGATCTCTGATGAAAGTATCTTGCCTGCACTCTTCTTGGCATCATTGTGCAGTAGGACCCAGGGGGTGTTCTCGATAGTCTGGTACATATACAACGATCCCCAGACAAACATTCACACAGTAATGTGTGTTGCATATTGCAAGTGCAGAAACACTCACTTGGTAAGTACTGAAAGGTCACTTCAGGGCAAGAATGTGTCTGCAGAGAATCTGTTCTATATTTTAAACATATAATCCCTATACAAGTAACTGTTCCCAATAGAACAGATTAAAATCCAGTGTAAAGTTTTGTGGGCTGAGATTTTAGGTACAGTTCAATATTGCACATCTTTTAAATCAATCCCTATTCAGGGTTAGGCTGGTTATGCTTCACCGTACACCTTTTGCTGTGTTCTCATCCCAGCTCAAAGAGAGATATAAAAAGAAATGTCAGAAACATTTCTCTTACTCTTTCAACCCTTGTGCCCATTAACAGTTAGTACTTGGAGTAATTGTGATTTGAATGTAACCAAAATCTGTTTAATGAGAGCAATGATCCATAGGAGCACAGGTAAAGTGCTTTTAACGAGAGGGCCCTTATTTTAACAGCCAGAGAGGAGCAGAGAGGAGCAGAGAGGAGCAGAGAGGAGCGGAGAGGAGCTGCTATTTCACATTCAGCTTCAAAGCAACGCTTCAAATTGTGCAGATGAGACTTCATTTCCTCTTATCTGCCAGTGTATAGGTCCTCCAGAGTGAGAGTGCACAGAGTGAAAATGCGAGGGAACGGAGGGTGAAGATGTATAGAGCACACAGCACCACAGAGAGACGGAAGAGCTCAAATTAGTTGAATATGAGGAGGAGAAATGGAGGAAGCTGTTACAGGTAGACATTACAGCTACGAGCTCTGGAGTGTTGGCTCTATAGTTGTGTCCTCCTCAAGACAGACCTTGAAAGATCTTTTTCAGCAGGGCAAAAGTCCACACTATTCATTTTACAGGGACTCTGCTTACACTAGTGCTGCATAGACTCAATATAATGATTGCCTTGTCCAAGGACTCCACTTGAGTTGTTTGGTGTTCTTGGTTTCTCCTATGTTGTAATGTTGGATATGTTGAAGTCAAATTCAAAGCAAAGGTTAACAAGAAATGTATATAATTGCCTGAACTCTATTGGTCTAGTAACCTTTTGCGGTCCAACAGCATTAAATATAATATTTTGATAGTGATGGTGTACACTATGCATATAATGTGCTTGTAGTAAAACAAACACACTGTGGTGAAGTTGAACTACGCTCTTATCTGGTCAAACTTGTGTCATGTCGGTCTTGTTGAGCTTTGCCAAACTTTAATTCCGCTCAACCCATTACTCAACGCACTGGCTGCTTTTCTTCCATAGTTTGCTTATGTGTATCCAATTTGAAGTCCGAAAAATCTATCTGATCATGTGTGATGTTATATTCAATACGTTACATTTGGCCTTTGTGGTGATTTTCCTCACTGCAAAAGCTAATATGTCACCAAAGTCTTGAAATATACTGCTTAGAAAATACTCCTGTAAAGCTTACATCATGCAATGTGATGTTTAACTGGTGGTTAAAGCGACTGCAGCAACTAAAATCCCATCTTAACATGTCATATATAAGAGTATAAAAGCTATAAATAAATGGCAGATATGTTCTTCAGTGTTGCTCTCTGTGTTTTTTATTTACACTGTGTGCAAGAATGACTTGATGACACACAAGGTCATTTACTAGTGCTGCATTTGTGACATGTCAAATGTACCATAAACACAACCTGCATTGGTAATTCCATTGAAGTTAGCCTCTTGGCCACAACTAAAAGTGTTGCAGGAGAATTGTGTGGCCTACATGCAGTATAAACAAAGATCTCCAGTTATAGACACACTAAAATAAACACTTCTTATGAAGAAGAAGGCAAGTCTATTGAATTACACCAAAACAGATTATATTGCTGCATTAACCTAAAAAGAAAAAGCGAGTTGCCTCCCTTTGAATGACAACTTCCAGAAAATAAAAACATCAACCAAATATGCCCTCTTTTATAAAATTCACAGGAAAAGCTTTTAAGGGAGAAAAGATCAAAGTCAGAGTGACACAACCTCGAGGAAAAGTGACAACCTTGACCTACATTAGAGGACAACGATTGAGTTAACCATTAGTTTCTGCTGCTGGTGTTAAGTTTATTAAAAGAACAATCATTTGTCGTTTAGCAGACACTTTTATCCAGAGCGACTTACAGTGAACTAATTACAGGGACAGTCTCCCTTAGTGATATAAGCTGTGGGTTTATAATGAATTCCCAATGCTACAGTTTATTAACTCTGTCATGTCCTGATAGCCACTAGCCTATATGTAGCCTTGACAACTTAATTAGCATTATTATTTAGCACATCGAGGACAGTTGTCTTCTCGAATGCAGCGTGATGTTTTGGGCCATATAACTAATTCCAGATTCCCCCCTCTTTTCAATTTCAGAGCCAAACTTGTTACCTTTAACCACAAACACTACTTATGGTTGCTTCAGTGGCTTCAGATGAGTTTTGAGGCTGTAATCCCAGAAAAGTATGATGAAGATTATGCTATGATCCAGTAACATGGCTTGACATAATATAATATTATCCAACAAACCAGTTCAATGTTAGAGCCGTAATGGTAGATCTGTAATATCACAGTCAGTAAAGATCCTGGGATGGAGGATAATGTGTAATGTAAAGTTACATGTTATGGGCTAGCATGCTATAAATAAAAGTCAGTAGGTAAGTGTGTGTGTGTGTGTGTGTGTGTGTGTGTGTGTGTGTGTGTGTGTGTGTGTGTGTGTGTGTGTCTAAGAGAAAGCATGTCCATGTGCAAATGTACTTCAATGTATCTTTGTGTTTCTGACTTTGGAAAAAGGAACTCAATTGGAGCAATCCAGATGCTGAGGTCTATGCTTTAGTAGGCAAGGCACATCAAAAAAAATATTTTGTCAGTAACATCCTTGCCTAAATCTCCTGGTGTTCCATTACCCAGTGATAGAAATCCTAGTGGGGAACTACAGTCAACCCCCTCTCCCCCCCCCCCCCATACAACAAAGCATCTTGGACTAGTGAAATACTGCTGGAAACCTTTGAGGTTGGATTGAATGAATGAAAAAAGAGAAAATGTCACCAATTCCATCTTCGAAGATTTCAGATAGAGAGTCTGACAATGAAAGTACATCAAAGGGAAATGCAGACCCCACAGTCTTCAAAAGGCACCGTGAGCAGCACATTCAGGGTTATTAAATAGTTGAATATTGACAGGGTTTTTCCTATTTGAGGTGAACGACACCTCAGCTATCTCCACAGATCCAACAGGACCAGGGAGATGGCGAGCCCAGCCGAGCGCTCTCCACCTCCCAGCCATTCACAGCAGCCTTAATTGACAGGCAAAACCCTACAACGGCTCTACCCCCCCCTCGCCGCTAACTTTGCCCACCGGACCGAGCTGTTGCCGAGCCAATCAGGGTAGGTTTTGTTTGCTGAACTCTGATACGTCCTTCAGCACTTTGGCCCCATTCATCTCACCAAACAATCCCCCTAAGAATTTAACTGGTGGGCAAACACACTGCACATGGGTAATGACGGGGGCACCTTGGCTGTCTGTGTGAATATTTACCCTGTCATCAAAGGAGGGGCATGCATATAAATCTGTGCTTGAAATCCCAAGTTCAGGTTCAGGCTTTGGGAGTGCAGGAGGCGAAGAGAGAAAGACAGCAAGTGAACAGTACTCAGATCTTTCACCCTATGGAACGTGATAAAGCCTTTAAACCTATGGAATATGATAGAAAATGAGCTTGCTTTGTAACTCTGCAGGCAAGCAGAGGTTGTTTAAAATGTCAGATCCATGAATAAATACATTTGAAAGTAAAATGGCACCCTCCCACGCATCAGGGCTATTCGACAGGATATGTGCAGAAATGCCGTAGTGCATCCAAAGCACACAGCACCTTTTTTTTTAGATCTAAAGGTTTTGTGCCCTCTTCCCGCAATGAAATTGAAAAAAAGTTCGGTTTTGAGTTTTGTAAAAAGTTGCGACCTTCTGCACAATATTCTCTTGTGATGTTTAACACCTGATAAACCATCCCTATCCCATTGTTCAACACCTGATAAACTCAATTCATAAGGGCCAGTAAACAATTCTACTAAAGGGAGAAGCCAGAGAAATAGCTGCAATCAGCCACCAGATTGCAATGTTTTGTCTGCGATTTGGAAGAGTGGAGAGATTCTATCAAGTTAGTTCTTGTGGCTGATATGCTACTGGTAATACGTTCAGCCCAGGTAAACTTACAAGGGGATGAATATGCATTTTATTTAAACGTTCATATATAGCACTCAAGAACTGGCATGGTCTGTTGGAGACAAACAAACCATGCTTCTCCATTTTTTCCATGTGAAAATATTTTTGTTTTTTCCCCCTCAACCTTGAGCAGGTGTTATTACTTTATGTAAAGGAGAGAAAAAGTGGATTAAATGCAGTGATTAATTATAAATGATGATTAACAGGTTAACACTTTCTTATGCATGTCTATAATGCATCATAAAAATACTTATGTGTATAATTATAGTTATAATCAATCATAAATATTCACAATGCGTTTTAACAATAACACATTCTAAATCTTTGTATGAATTCGTAAAGGTCAAGAATCATAATACTTCACAATTGCTGGTCACTCACAGCAAGGATCATAATGTATTATAACTCCCATAGCTGTAACACATTATAATATTTTTATAATGCATTATAATCACCGCTATTATACATTTAAAGTCATTATAAGTTACTCTAAGTGGTCATTGTTTGCCTTAAGTAAAGTGGAAAAGATAAATCTAAGCATTTACAAAACACAAAGTGTTGTAAAATTAATTAATCTGTTTAACGGCTCATAAAGAAATGGAGTAATCCAATTGTTTTTATGATAAACAACTGAATGATGGACATTTAGATTTCACTGATGTAATGTTTCCATAAAGTGAAATATCCCTTTGGGTGACTTACAGTAACTTAAAATCCCATTATAATGCACTATAACAGTGATTATGACGCATTATGAAAAGATTATAATGTATTACAACTATGGGAATTATGATCCATGCAAAAATATTATGACACCTTATAAGTCATTATAAAATGTTTTATAGTGATTCTTGTTATAAAGCATTATGAATATTTATGAATGCTTGTAACTAAAACTATACAGTGACGCATTATAACGCATTATAAGTACGTTTATAATATATAATATAAACACCGTGCTACCAATCATTTCTTAAAGAATAGAGAACAAAGCAAAGCTTGGGTGTGTGAATTTTGTTTATATTTGTCATATTCCCCAGGGATGACTTCAAAACATTTAAAGATGTGAGGGGGGACACAGTGAATCTTTAATGCATAAAACAAAATGGCTGCCATGCCTCACCACACACACACACACACACACACACACACACACACACACACACGCAAGCAAGCAAGAGGAGAGAAAGGGCACAGATACTGTCCGTGCACTGTACACAAGAGAGTGTTTCTCCCTCAAGATCCTCCGCTGCTTCTATCTTTGCTCTCCACAGGAACAGTGGTGTGTGTGTGTGTGTGTGTGTGTGTGTGTGTGTGTGTGTGTGTGTGTGTGTGTGTGTGTGTGTGTGTGTGTGTGTGTGTGTGTGTGTGTGTGTGTGTGTGTGTGTGGGGTGAACAGAGACCATCTCTACCATCATCTCTCAAAGCTAGCGAGCATGCGCCCCTCTCAGATCAACAAAGCCCCAGTCGCACATTACTGTACACGTCGAATCCACTGCAAAACCAGACTCCTGAAAAAGCCCGTCAGAGACCCTGAAGAAACGAGCTGGCTAACATTAAAAAAGGATGACCTTATTATAAGTAGGAACGTCGGTTATATTTTTTCTGGCATGTAGACAGAGAAAAGGTGATAATGGCAGGAAGATATGTTTTATTTATTCATTTTGCTGATGTCTATTTATTATTCAATAGCTTAGTGTGTTAGCTTCAAATGACATCCTAGGACTACAAGAGGCAACATGAAAATGCACATCTACTTAGTGAGGAAAGGTGGAAGGAAGGAGGATTGTGTGAGTTAATATTGCAAGATCAGGCTGTGATATGAATAAACATATGGCATATTTACTTAACGTAACTAAAACAAAGTAGGATTGTAAAGGAATTATAATCAGAATATTGTACAAGGTTTTTAGTGCTTTATGTACAATTTACAGTGAAATGTTCCCATTTTAAAAGAAATAAAAGAAACAACTGTGATCACTCAAACAGTCCAACTTTAGGTAATTAAATCAATTATTAAATCATGTTTTATTAAAGAAATGACCATTTATAACACTGTCCTTTTGTGTCACGATGCAAATATTTAATCCCGTGTCCTCTGAAATTAGAATGCTAATCCAAATTATTAATATATATATTTTACTTTTACTTTTTTCTGCCTTCTACATACATTACGTTGTTATTCTTTGGAAATAATCAGGGATTATGTCCTGACTTCTCGCCATTGTAAACTGCCATTATTGAATCATCATCCCATATTTTGTGATCACACACCTTGGCAACACTGGTTGCTGCTCTTGCCCTGCTGAGATGATATTATTTAACTTCCTTACTCACTACATCAATTTGTGATCAATAAAACTGGAGAACAGGATTTATAGCAAGCATGTAAAAATCATTTTGATACTCACACACCTGCTGAGGTGTGTATTCAGTCACACATCTTTGTCCTACTCACTCTCATACACTCACACTCACACACACACACACACACACACACACACACACACACACACACACACACACACACACACACACACACACACACACAGACAAAGCCCTTTGTACTGTCTTCCACACCAGCACTCCTCCAGGGGCCAATACTGTGCTCCAAAGCCCTTTAGAGGGGCAGCAAGCCGGAAAATGACCCCATGCTGTCCCTGCTCGCCTCAGCCCCGCCTGGTTACGCCCGTTTCCCAGGGACCCGCTGAGGGTCCAATGCCCCTAGGCCTCCCTCTCACGCCACACTACCTCCCAGGGCCAAACGTTAACGGGGGCTCCTCACCGTGGACAATGGAAGCCGGGAAACGTGGGAAAGAAATGTCACAAGGCTCTCTGACAACCAAGGTTCGACCCCCTGACCTCCAGGGCTGGTCCCACTGGGCCTCTTTATGTAAACACAGGGTGTCCAAACAAAAGCAAACCCTGTGTTAATCAGATTCATAACCCATGTGAGAAAATGTATAGAGGCTAAGGTGTGGAAGCTTTAGTCTTCGAACCGCTAGCTGCTTATCCATTAGACTGATGAAATTATTGATGTTTGTTTTTTTACATTTTGGTATATTTCTAAGCTAAAGCTGGCTAAAGATATACTTTCATTTGGATTAATTGTTTTAGATAAATAAATACAAATTCATACAGTTGACCAATAATTGCTTAAATACCACGTCTCTCTCTACTGATCTGTTTTTAACAGGGTCATTAACAGGATGAGGACAAAGACTGGACAAGCGTCTGCTGTTTGAACTCCCCATCGCCTTGTAAACAGTCCTGGTCATTTAACCTCTGACCTACCGACAGTGTCTCCTCTCAATTCTCTCCATATGGGAGATGCAGGTCAAATGAAGATATGGTCAGCCACGCCGTGCCCTCCAAGGGGTCATGAGGGGGGTTGCAGGACTGGATGGACACAGGCAGGGTGGACGCAGCAATGGAAGGGAGGAGGGGGTGGGGGGGGGGGGGGGGGCAATTTGTTGTAGAGTGGGGGGTTAACGAGGGAATAATAGTCACTAAGCAACACTCCACTTAACCAAAGACTGCCTTGGCTGTCACTCTTTTTGCTATTTTTTTTGCTATTGAGTTGCTATTTTTTTTATTGATTTGTGTAAAATATTACATATTGCATATAATGTAGGATACTAGAATTAAAATGTATGTTTTGCCAAATCTAATTTTTAAGCTCTCCTGCTTTTGCTTATCAACGGGGTGTTATGCAAACTAATGGTGTTATAGCAAAAGAAACTACACAAGTGATGGCTTTAAATGACTTGGACAACCACTTGAGCTCCCAATAAACCGGCCTTGTGTCAGTTTTCTTCTTTAGGGTTATAGAAATAAAGTGACGGCCAGTGAGGCAGCTGGTCATCCTATTTACCAAAAATGGGTTTAATCTGTTTGCTCAAGGCCCTTAACATGGTCCCATTGATGACCTCATTGGTACAAGAGCACATGTGTGGGTCAGACCACTGTGGTCACTAGAGGTCAGAGTTCGCAAACCAAACACCACAACCTCATTCCCAGGAGACTCTTACTGAAGGATTCCTGTGCTAGTTAGTGGACATCATTAAGGACTTAAGCTGGACAAGTGAAGGATTAATGACCCTTGACGTGATGAGCTGCTAACCTTATGGTCAGAATTATGACCAAGAAAACACGGCAAATACGGAAGAGTAAGACCACTTTGTAGACCTTGGATTGCCAGTTGCAACACCTGCCTGGATGAAGCCCCGTGATCGAAAGCATTATAGTTTGAAAAGGGGAGAAAAATATGCACGGGGAGTCATTAACAATTCAGAACTGTGAGTGGGAAACGATAATTAACTCTCTAGATGGGGTCTTTAGAGGGACAGTCTTTGAGGACGGCATTTTCCAGCGTTGATCTCAAGGTTAACTATTCAGCATGGAAATAAGGGGCCAGAGGTGCAGCATTTCCTGACCACGAGCTACATCCAGAATTAGCATGTTAATATGTGTTTTGTATCCATATGAGACATTTGCATGCTAGTTTTCATATGAATTAGCTCCGACTAGGTCGGCTTTATCATCCGTCCAAAAGCATCACAACCACAATTTCTTGCGTAACAGCTTCCTCGCTGCCCTTCCCCACCTCATCCCAGCCTCCTCATATTTCTCCATCTCCTCCTCATCATCATCATCATCGCCGCCATCACTACCACCATGACCGCATACATACCCCAAACTCACAGGACTGCGCTATTTATATGAGTATAGATGAGATGATGCATTGTCCCACATCTCCTTGTAACCCCCCATGATCATAAATCTGCCGGCATGGCCTGTGATCGTTTATGAGCATTTTACATGAAGATCACTCTCACAAACAACGCCCTTCAGCCAGTAATGAAAGCCAAGCGTCAAAGTTGAAGATCAATGTCAGGTTACGAGAAGCGTGACAGGAACTGCTTGTATGTATATGACCCCATATGTAAAGAGGATCTCCAAAGGGATGTGGATGGAGAACAATATAAGTTAGAGAACAATCCATTATGCTCTATATGACACTCAAATAATGGTATGAGCACCTTTTTGACTTTCTTTTAAAAAACAGATCTGTCTCTCAAATGGCTATACAAAATTGAGAGATGTAGTTGAGGGTGACACTTCATTCTTGACCTTGAAAAGGCAAAATCATAGCTTTTCTAGATAACTGAGCAAAGTGCTTTCATTTGAAAACACCAGAGAAGTCCAGTAAGTCAAACATAGATATCTGCAATTTGAGAAAACAAGTTCTATTTTTTCCTCCAGATAATTTTAATATGTAAAAATTGTCATTGCAAGTTTTAAAATATACTCATCTAGAGCAAAATGTGTGTGTCGAGAACTTGACACTGATCAATCCTTTTGACGATCCAGGCCAACTGAAATATACTGAATTCTCAGATTGGGACATGCTTTCAGCGAGTAGCTGAGGTCAAGGGTTAAATGACTGAGGTCAGAGAGTCTTGCACCTCTGTCTAGGGACCTCTCAGATCAATGAAAGGGTGTCAAACATGTGTACTTATAATGGGGGATTGATTAGAGGAAGGACAAGTGTCAGAGGGGTTGTTCAGTCTGTGGTCAGTGTAAAGAGAATAATTCTGCATCCTATCGTTATCAAAACAAATGTGTAAATAAGAATGTAATATTATAAAAGCAAGGGCAAGGCTGGGGGTTGGAGCTGAGGAGAGGGGTTTTGGTTATTGTAGGGCATGGAAATACACCCACAAAAGTGTTTTCCCGCCATATTGACCCACATTGATTTTCAGATTTATCATGGAAAACACATAACAATGCAATCATTTCTCCATATTTTAGCATTTTTCATAACATGGTCACATCATTCTTTTTATTTAGAACTCAACAATTTCTGATCTGACGCAGGATTTCTTCCAAAACTGTAAAAAGTCAATTTTATGATGTGGTTGGTTAGGTTTAGATACAAAAACGACTCGGGTAGGTTTACGACAAGATCACTGTTCAGGTCATATCATTTCTTTGAAACAGAAAACAAATGGCGGTACAGGGTGGAAAAAACCTTACAGAAAGCAAAGAAAAGCTAACCTAACATGTATTACAGCAATACCTGTTCCACTTCTTCTGCCTCCTTAAAACCTTGAATGCCTGGTCTTAACCTGCTGCTGTGACCAGACTCGGTCCTGGCTGTGCCCAGGCAGGTGCCAGCTCAGATCAGCACACCACTCTCTGGCCTGGGCCACAGATTAAAACACGTTTCCCTTTGCCCACTTTCATCTACAGCCAACTGTCCAGCCAAGCATACCCTATGCCTCCTCACCCCTGCCTCCTCTTACCCTCTTCCTCCTCCTGCCTCTGCTTTCGCTCTCATGCGGGGGACAGAGAGTGGCATGCAGGGACAAACCTGAGACCTTTAAAAAAAAGAAGGAAAAAAAAAAGAGAAGAAAACAGGAGGGGAAGGACATTGAGGGGTGGGGATGCTGAGGAAGAAAGGAGGCGAGGAGAAAAAGAGAAACGCACATTGTACTTTTCAAATGGATGGGAAATGATTCGCTGGGATTTGCTGACAATTATACGGTGGGGTTTAATCAATTCGGACCATTCACAGCGTGGAGAGGGCTGATCCCCCAGTACAAAGGAACAGACCGTGGGAGGGCGGTACCTGAGAAAGCGCCGGCCTGGTGTAAGTAACATGAGGCAACACTCCCCTCCCCACACATTGCACCGCAGCATATGGCCCCTCTCTGAACTTATTAGCTGGCGGATTAAGGCCAATCGCAGAGACCCAATGGCCTGTGGCTGCCTCCGTCGCACCCTCCCTCACCCCTCTTCACCCCCAGGAATGAGGCTGACTGACAAGGGGCATTGTGTTGGGCACCTAGATCGCCACACCCCTCACTTAGCCTGTCATGCGGTGCAGTTTGATGAGGTTATTTGGTAGAGAGAACAGGATCTGACCATTAACCTTACAGCCACAGAACACACTGTACGTACGTTTAGATAATTACTGCGTCGTGTTGTATCAGAACAGCTCCCTTCAAACATGTCTACATCATCATTTTTCAAACGATAATTTTTGCTTTTTTCCCTTGACCACTATGGTAATACTACCTGCAAATTAGCAAGCTGTTCAGCTATGGAGTGGATTAAAAGCACCTGAATGTGAACACACAGATTAGCCCTGTAGATATGAAGTCTAATTAGCATCTCATTGCAACTCGACATGCGAGCTCAACATGAGTGCAGACACGCTGAGAGAAAAGGCTCCATTGGCCAGAGGTTGATTATAGGTCCATTATGCACACAGTACTTAGTGATGGGCTGAGAGTAGGAATTAAGAGCTTGATGGCTACTGCGAGGGGACCTAGGCTGAAGTACAGGGGTGTTAGCAGTCAACAGGGTCTCAGGTCTACAGGAGGCCAAGACTGGGGGAGGCTATACAGTAGTCTCTGGACTTACTGAGTATTCATGAAGAGAGATTTGACAAGACAGGAGCCCCCTATTTAAGCCCTTATTTGATCTGGCAAGTGGCAGGTGATCCTCTGCCTCTTTTTGTGTCAGACCACAGGGGTTTGTCGACCCCTCGTGACCTGTCTTACCTGGCGCCCTTCAGGACACCTCATTTAAAAAGAAGGAGAGAAGCTAATTCAGTCGTGGGTATCCACCCATTACGGAGCTCCACCTGGACACAGGGTTGCAGGGTCAGCTCCACACTGAGACAGCGGGGGTGCTCGAGGTCTGCTTCGCTAATCCTCCCATATACTGGGAGCTGCTGGAGGACCCAAAGGCCAGAGAAGGAGCAGAGGAGCCATCTTTCTTGCTTCTTTTAGACAGGATTAGAGGCCCAGCAGGGGTTGGTCTTCAGGAGCGAGGCCTCAAGCTTGGAGATCATGAAGGCATTTCGGAGAAGAGCAGAAGAAGGCCCAGCTTCCGTCCGCTTCCCTCCCGAGACCACCTGTGCCCTATGACCCCACATTGATAGCGGGCATCCACAACTTATGGTGACAAGTGCAACGACGGTGCGTTTATTGGAGGTACAGAGTTGACAATATGCAATGTCTGTTGTGGAAAGCTTTTCTCCATTTTACGGTTCCCTCTAAGTGAGTGCTTGTTTGTTTGTTTGCTTTCAAGAAGGAGTTCTCGTTAGGCGAGAGCCGAGCAGTTGATCTTTAATGAGAGGGGAAATCCTCTCCCCCTTCTCTCTGCAGGATGGTTTGCTATACCTTATCTTGAACCCCTCCCCTTGATAGCTTTCATGTGTGTCTCGTCATTCTGGAGTGAGTGACTGCTCCTCAGAGAGGCTGTGTCTTTGAGAACCAATGATTAATGCTCTTTGAGGATGGGGGGGGGGGGGGCACTGCACCTAACCTTCTTTACATACAAAGCAAAAGACCCTGCTTTTTCCTACACAAACAGTGATGCCACAGAAAAGAAGAGTTGGTAAGAGAGACACACAGGCAGCCTGTGTTTTCATAGACACAGATATAAATGGGTGTCTTAATAGTCAAATCTTTTCTCCACCCACCTCTCCCCAATCAATGCTTCTGCACTTTGCATCTCATCATTTCTGACACGCTCTCACCTCCCAAAACACCCCCGAAGCCCGGTCCTCTCTCATCAAAAGCTTTCCTCACAACAAAATGAACCACTGTATAGGCAGAACAAACTATTTTTAAGAGTGAATATCCAGTGCCCAAACGAATTAACGATGAACATAAATGTTCAGTGGGATCAAAAATACAAAACTATTAAACAAAAAACACTTAAACATAATTGCATTTTGATTGCATTTGATTTCTTTTCATTGACTGAATGCCAATAAAAAAAATCAGAGGGCTTATCAACGATCACCACACTACATGCTTGTAATGCTCAAGAGCATTTAGCAGAGGCTATTAGATAACCATAGTGAAACTTAGAATTAGAATAGCATCAATGCAAGGGCAATTGTTAACATTTCAGATTAGCTCCATGTTGAACCTCGACGTTCATTTGGCTGCATTTTGCTTCCATTATCGACTGAACAAGCAGATCCCGCTGGCAGAGATCCATTTCCCTCCACACACAGTAGCACTCTATCTACGTCTGAGCCCACTCAAATCACGTTAGCCAGTCAAATCAGGTTAGCTCCTCTTAAGCGTCAAACATACTTTTAATTCAAAGCATCACTTCATCGACACCAGACTTGTTGGCATGCCACAGTCTGAGTTGTCAGTGCCTCTGCACTGATCCACATCCGCCGGGGTCAGACGGATCGGGGTATCGAGCCAGCCTGTGTGAGCGTGTGTGAGTGTGAGGAGGGGTGTTGGACAATGAAATATTTTAGGGTTGGATGAGAAGAGTTACTGACAATCTGGCAGTCCCTCTCACTGACGTGTGTTTGATGGTACACGCAGCTCGTCGTCGGCCTCACTGACCCAGTGCAGACACAGACGGTCGAGTGTGTGACAGTGTGCTGCTGTTTGTGCCGCGCAGGACCGTAGTTTGTTGAGGTTGGGTGGGTGGGGGCAAGGACGAGGCTGGGGGTTGGAGCTGAGGACAGAGGTTGTGTCAAGACTGCCAGTCTTTGTGGTTATTGTAGGGCATGGAAATACACCCGCCAAAGTCAGATTTATCCCAGAAAACACATAACAATGCAATAATTCTTCCATATTTTTAAATAAACACATTTCACTTTTTGCTAAATCTAGATATAGAGAGTGTATTTTTGGACAATACAAATGCGTTTTATCAAAATGGACAGTTCTTATCCATATGTCCCCCACCATGTGCACTTTGTGATTCTTGTTGTCTCTAATTTCTGACCCACTACACATCCGCACGAAAAGCAGAGTTGTAGGCAGCGGTAACACTGTATCCTATCTATAATAAATCAGCAGGGTGAATGCAGAACAGCGGCACTACACAGAAACAGTATTTCACAGCTTAGCACTCCGAGGGCTTGGCGTGGACATTGTTATAGTCCAACTACGAACCAAGCTGGATTTATCAACAGACCCCTGCTCTTATCCCACTTGCTGCCTGCCAGGTACGGTTAATGTCCATTTCTATAAGCAAAAAGATTCCAAAGAGCAAAGAGCTGTACAAGGTGCAAATGAAGGAGAGATAGACTCTCAGTCAAAAGTAGAATGTTCTCTTTTCATGTGCCTGAGGCCACCCTTGCATCATGTAAGACTAAATGAGACTATATATGAAATAGAAAATCACAAGGAATACACTGAGCTGCAAAGGCTTTAAGTTGCAAGAATAAAAGCATAACTCCTATAACTATAACTGTATTCAAAAACACATTGAACTTTTTCACCATTGCCAGATATTTGTTATTGCATGATTCCTAAAGAATCTCTAACGACTTCACTGTCTTAGACATTTGACTAATATCTTACTTATGACTTTCTGCCGCACCATTTCTTCGATTTTGCAGTGGCAATTTGCACACCATACACACATGGAACAATTATGCTCTTGAAAATAACTGAGACTGCAGGTCGTTCTGAGTCATATGTATGCCGCGAGGTGGAGTCAGGTAGTCTGATTGTCTGAGGCTAATAACAGTAGAGTGGGAGGAAGAGATGCACAGAGGAGAAGTTAAAAAGGCTATGAGGCTTACAATGGGTGTAGGCGGACGTCTGGGGCTAAATGCGTGCGCGTGTGTGTGTACGTGTGTTTGCGTGAGGGCACAGTGTAAGTGTAGGCACAGTGTGGTACGCTAACCCTATTCTGATAAATGTGTGGGATGTGAGGATCGTTGTGGAGCCTCAGAGCCAATCTGCCCAAGACCCTCACTGTAGCCTGAGGGCCTCCTCAGTGCCTTCCTCTACCTGCCTGTCTCTATTTCCCACTCTCCTGTTATTCAAACACTCCAGGATTGACTGAATAAAAAGCTTTTTCTTTTAGTTTCAAGTGTGTGAATTTGTATTATTTTATTTTTTTGTAGGAAATAACTTTTCAACAAAATTATTATTATTTTTTAAATTGGCCACGATTTAAATATTAAACAATAAATAATAATGGATATTATTTTTGCCTCGGTTACTACAGGTTAAAAACATCTCTTAATCAAATTCACACCTAACTAATATTACTGAACTATAACTACTAAAATAACTCTTCTTGAAAAAAGGTAAGCCCACTCACTCAACATTTTTTAATAAGACGTCAAGCCATCTTTACCATTCCTCCGCTGACATGTGCATCATTAAGAGCGGCCCACATTAAGGCAAACGCACGATGCCCTCCTCTGTCGAAACTGTGAATTAGCGGCTTCGTTACAGCACACAGAGAAGCCTCGCGACAATCACTCTGCAGCAACACTGTAATAACTGCGCTGTGCGTCAACAAATAGACAATACAAAATGTGTGAAATATAGATGACACAAACACTTTGTAAATGTAATTTTTGCATTTGAACTGATGAGTGGTGCATTATGGGCTGGAATCAAATAAAGATTGTGCGAGAGGAAGAAGAGAGCGATGCAGAATCAGTGCGTGCGATGGAGCTGAGCAGCAGACAGAATAAGGTGGTTTTGATCAGGAGTTTCTCCGGGATAATTGTCAGGATGTGCTGTTTGGAAGATGACTGACAAAAGGAAAAATATGACAGTGGAATTTGTTGAGGAAACATGAAAATGTGTCACACATCCGTCAAACAAAGAAATGTAATATTTATGGATTCTTCAAGTCACTCTCTCTGTCTCTCTCTCTCGACACACACACACACACACACACACACACACACACACACATGCATATCGTTAAAGTCTTCTAAGCGTCTTCTCTACAAATAATTTCCCATGTCGTCATGCGTCTCTCCGACGTTCTCCCATAAAAGGATTAACATGCAAAAAAGGTTGTTTACATAACAATGACAAGAGTGTTTAAAAATCCACACTTCAAAACATGATTATGATAAGCATGTGAAAGTTTGAGAGACGCTCAAGCGTATCGTGGGAGACCATTTTTATTCTTTAAATACCCGTAATGTTGTAGATTATCAGAGGACTACGAGTAGAATACAAACAGTTCAAATATACGTGTTATATATATATATATATATATATATATATATATATATATATATATATATATATATATATATATATATATATATATATATATATATATATATATATATATATATATATATATATATATATGTGTGTATTTTAGTTCACATACATACATGACAATGCTCCCATGATTCATTTTTGTCTTTTATTATTTATTTGTATTATTATTATTACAGTATTTATAAGTAAAACTAGGAAATGTATCCAATAATTTAATTTGATTAAGGATTTGATATAGACTCATTTTAGATATTATTTAATATGCATATTTAGTAAGGCATATGACACAAATAAAGAAAGAAAGAAAGAAAAGTTTATTCTTTTGGGTTTTGTTTCTGAAGACCTGCTGGTATGGTTAGACAACCTCTCCTCCCTCTCTCTCTTTCTCTATCAAACACACACACACACACACACACACACACACACACACACACACACACACACACACACACACACACACACACACACACACACACACAGACACACACAGACACACACACACACACTAAGAAAACAAAACCCCACTAATCATCTGAAGCCTGTGCTTTGTAGGTGGGGCCCAGTCATTATCAGGCCTCAGCAGTTTGGGTTTTTGTTGGTTTTAGCTCTGCATCCTCAATCAATCGCTAACAGGAAGAACTTTAATCAGGGTTTTAATGCAGCTGTACAAGAGGTGGGCCGGCCCATTGTCTGGGTCTGAAAAGGTTGATCGGAGGGGAGTCCTCTCGCGTTTCTTTACATTCACCTGCTGGGCCCTATTGGGTCTCTTTCTGAAAGAAAAGGACAAGGGAAATGAATAAAGAACACAGTGTGTCCGCTCAACCAGCCTATGGGTTAATCAAGGAGCTACTTGTCATCTCCACAGAGCCTCACAGTTCTGGCCGTTAAGCTTTCCCCCTCTCTTTCCCATGCCAATTCAGACACACTGAAAAGCTGGGGCAAGGCGAACAACGGTGGACCATAACACAACCATGAGCTAATGATATGCTACTCTGAAATCAATGTATGAAGCAGGAGGGGGGGAATAGAAGGACAGAGAGGAACAACTTTATGAATCACAGACAAACGCAATTTCGAGAGTCTGAATAGATGCAAAAAAGAATGAAATGAAAACTTAAATAGATTCAAAACTATTTCGCTGCCGGAAAATGGGTTTATAATTTTGTTTAATATACAAACAGCGGTTACATACAAACATCCACAATAGGCCTGCTCAAACCGCAGTGGAGGTTTCCACTTACGAAAAAACCAATGCAATGCAACACACACTCTCAACATACACTTGTTTTGTTACTTGGATATTTGTCTTTGTATTTAGCCGCTTTGGTAAGTGCTGCTTACACCTCAGACATGCACATGCAAATTTTAAAAATCATACACCTCCTTCACAGATTCAACACATGCACAAATTGCTAATGTGATGTAAGTTCAGACCTCATCAAGACCCTGGTTGTCTAGAAAAATCTAGTTTCATCAAGAGATTGCTACTTACAAAATGTGCAGCGGGGAAACATTTTCTCAGTTTCAAAGCCGTTTAAATGATGCTCTTACCCCATCTAGTGATAAGAGAGAGTAATTCCTATCATCCACACGTGTGTGTGTGTGTGTGTGTGTGTGTGTGTGTGTGTGTGTGTGTGTGTGTTGTGTGTGTGTCTGTGTTTGGTGTTTCTCTTGAATAAAAACCTTAAGACTCTCAAGAAACAGAATTAAAAGGTTAACCTAATTCAAGAAATGTTGTAAGTATAGGAGTGTATTTGGAGATTAAGGAAAAAGAAGGAACACGTAAAAATGTATTCGCACTGTTATAATTATATTAATTATATATTTGCTTCCACTTAATAGTCTTCAAACAAAGACCACAAGAGGGCATTATTTAATTAGTGCATTGCAGCAAAATATATTACAGATTACTCTGAGATTTAATTCAAATAAAGATTAAAACAGACAAAAACTGGAGCATTTCAAATGACATGAAAAGATTTGCTCCATCATTATTATTATTATTATTAGATTTCAGAATAACTATAAATTCTATTTCACTAACAATGGGGTGAATATGAATTTTAACAGTTTCCTGTATGAAAAGAAAAATGATTTAAATAAATAAATAACCAAGCCAGTACCATATGATAATAATAGTAATTGTATTTATTTTCGAACATTTTCTATGCTATACATTTGATGACAACTGAGCAAAAGTTCAAATCAACATGTTTTATGTTAAAAGTTCAACCCAACGTTTATGACATTTCCAGGATAAAACGTGTGCAATTTGTAGAGCACAGAGGGTGCTTTGGAATTATGCGTGTACTTTAAACGTCAGATTTGTCAGAGACAATGTAGACTGATGACTAATGGCTGGTCCACCTGACAGGGCTTTTTGTGGAAGTCCACAGGAAGCCTTCAATGCTCTGCAGCAGGGATTGATGCACTTATTAGAATGCTCCCTAACAAAAGGGATGGCGGCAATTAGGAAAACAAAAGAGAGGAGGGTGCCAGTGATTACAGAAGGAGCACTTCAACAGCCACCAGCTTTCACTCTGTCAAAAGGCAATGAAGAGCGTCAGAAACATACCTTCTGGTGATTAATATGTTTTAAATATGTTTTCATAAAAGCGCTGTGATCATAGTAAAAAAGGTACGATGATAAGGAAATAGAAATAGAGATATTATTCATTTAAAAAAAATGTGTTTGATTATTGTGCCAAAATGTTTTTTTTTTTAAATATAAAAAAACGTGAGAAAGACACATTTAGGCATTTTATCCTTTGCCTGTTATTATATCTGTCTGTTATTATATTTTGTTTTATTTCCTGAGTTAAACAATGCAAGCAAAAAAATTGAAAATGCACATCCCGTTTAATTCATAATGACTGTGTTTAGACTCACTTGAGCTTGCTCAATTAACAGAATTCTAAATGAGAAGAATACGCTGTATGCACATGCCGGTTCAATTTTATTCACATCAGTTTTTACAAGATACATTTAAAAGCTTATTTTTTTGTTGCAGATTTGCAGTGTTTGAGTGCTGCTTCTGACAGGCGCTCACTGCAGAAGGTCAGCAATTCACCTGTAAGCTGAGAAATTACCCTGCCTAATTTTTGCTGTCCTTCAGATGCAGCCTGACAACCTTCTTTGCATTTTAATGCAGAGAACCTGATTATTAAATTTTAGAGGCCTTTTTTTTTTTTGTCTGAAATAAGTGCTTTGGGTTGCTGGGCAACCTGACTAGATCAAACACGGCTCCCCTCCCCCATTTTCAAGCTCATAATTCTTCGTTTATATTCAGGCATCTTATTCTTAATTAGATTAAGATGCAAAACCCCCACTGCGAACAAATTCACACTGATGTACGAATCTCACACACACACACACACACACACACACACACACACAATATATAGCTTTGCTTTAGTGATGTACACACACCCTTTTAAAAATGCAGCTATTAGGGCAAAAGTGGTCATTCTTTTGGGGAGGGTATTTAATTTCTAATGTAATGGATAATATTTGTGAAGAATAGAATGAATTATTTCAATTGTAGGATTTAAACCAACATATTGAATTACGACATTAGGGATTGCTTTCAATTGTAAACTTTTCCCTTTGCAATTCTCATATAAATTATATACATATGATAGAAATAAATTCAATATTTTGAATAGGAAAAAAAAAAAAGAAATGTGCCACACAATTGCACAACATAAATAGTATCCAGCCCAAATAGTAGGACTCATCTACGCTCAAATATAGGAACACATTGCAGCTCTTTGGTAAGAAAAAGAGAACAGTGCCAGCAGACAGTGCCATACATTACTCTACACATGCACCCATTTCCACAGAATGGCCCGGCTATTTGGAAAGGTGAGGACATTGCATGTTGATATAAAGCGTCATTTGGAGGACTTGTTGGAGCTTCTTACTGAGAAGGATTGGAGATTTCACCAGAATGGCTGCACTTTAACATCACTCTATCCGCCCTTCTCTGCATTTCACTCAAAGCTAAGGTGCTCAGAATGATGGAGCACAATGTGTGTTTCACTCCCCAGTGATTTAATCCTGGCAACCCATTCACAAACGAACTTGAGTTACTTTGTTTTCTAAATAAAACATTTCCATCTACACTCACTGAGGAAGCAAATCTGAAACATTTTTGCACCGTTTGCATTTTGTCTTCAAGGTAAAGTTAAATGGATAATTTAATTAATCGATTCTCACTGGTCTTACTGTGGAGAAAGAAGTTGTATGCACATAGCAAACCAAGGACAGTTGGATTTGCCATAAAGAGCATGCCATTTCTGCTCTCCCTGGAGCTATAGCTTTGATTGAATCCTGAAATGAGTTGAAATGTCACAAATCCCTACCAATATGCTGGAAATGAAAATTGGCCTTGGGGTTTTAAGGTTGCTATTAAGGGTCTGCTTAACATATTCTGTTAAGTGTAGTTGGAGTGCATCGAAAATACAACATCATTACGTCTCTCTCAAGCAAAAAAAATCCTCAATACGGAGGAAGTCTCTCTGGTGAAGTGCAAGAGAGCTCAGGATCAGGCCTCCACAGGACTGAAGTGAGAGAAAAGCCATGGGGCAGCTGGGTCCAAATTAAAGCCGGCAATATTTGAGCAAAATGGGAGAAATTATCATATCAGACTGGCACCAAGACGCTGGATAAATCCTGCATTTTCCTCCAGACTGCCATGATTGTAATGATGTGAAAAGAACGGAATTTCTGATGTCTGAATACTAACATGCATGGCTTTTATCAAAGACCCTGCTTTATATATCACTGTATATCCGGCTACTTCTATGTCAATTTATAGTATATGATACCTTCTGCAATGTCTTGTTTTATTAGAAATAATGAACTCTTCCTCTACATAAAGCATCTCCTTTCAGGCTGTTGATGCCAGCCTCACTCTGAATGCACTGATTTGATACAACCATCCTCCTTCCTCTCTACCCCTCATCTCTCAGGTAGCTGTTTTCAGGAAACAGGAGAATGACTCTCCTCTCTACTTAGTATTCACATCACGTAAAGTGGGTCTGTGTTCCTCATTTAGTTCTGTACTGTACAGCTGGGGAGCTGTCCAGCGCGCGGCGGCAGTATGCAAATGACTCTGGATTTGAATGGAGATGGAGGTAGACACAAAGCTCAATTAGAGACAGAGAGGGAGAGAGAGATGGTGGGGGAGCTTTGAGTGTCTGAAGGGGAAGGGGAGGGGGAGGGGGAGGGGATAGAGGGAGGAAAAAAAACCTTGGCTGCTTAATGCCAACCTGAGGAAACCAATGTAGGGACACATTCAAACACAAAGGCACACACAGATGTGAATGCACTTAAATAGCCAGGCAGATTTCTAAATTCTTCAGACAGGCAGCTGATCTCTGAAGGGCTCAGACAGCTCAGCTCTGTGATGCGTCTCGGTCACACCAATCACACTGAGAATATCCCACAGCCTCCGTATCACACATATCATCAAAACAAAAAGGTATCAGGCAAGCACAGGTGCACTTCTTTTTCTGTTTAGAGCTCAAAGAGAGACTCTCCCATGCGGCAGAAAGTATACGGGGGACGGCGACCATTTTGTTCTTGGGTGTGATGCCCAGCAGCAGTACATATCACCTGACCCAGCGCCTGCATGAGTGTCCTTGGAGGAGTCTCTGACATCAGCACTGCCACCCTTGGTTACCACGGCAACCGCAGCGCAATGGGGGGGGGGGGGGAGAGGTGGAGGATAGGGCGTTTGTGCTGGATGGAGGGCAGAATAATTAATATGCACATATAGGGAGTTTGAATCAGGATTTAATTGTATTTGTTGGCGTGTGAAGCTGAAATGGATTGAATGCTACGGCAAGAAACGGGGAATATCAGAGAAGGGGTAAAAGAGATTAAGCAAACTCATTGGTCAGAGAAATCATTTGCATCGTCAAGGTTATTTCAAAATGATTTCCTTTCATACAAGAAAAGTAACTTCAGAGATGAGACGGTGGGCCACGGGTGGGGATTATCCTCCTTCTCCTCCTCCTCCTCCTCTAGCTACTTCTTCTTCTCCTCCACAACATTATCATCATCATGAATAGTTTACAAAGCTGCGTAAAGCTAAGGTGACGCTTCACACAGCATCAATCCATCGGTCAACGGCTGACTTTGTGTGCATGAATTGAAATAATTTCACCAAGCCTGGAAGGATTTTCATATGCAGCTGGGAAATAACAGACAGGAGTGCAGACTCAACTCTGGGTGGATGAGATTAACTTGATCAGGGAGGCTCAAAGATCATTCAGATGATCTGGTGATGCCACAAAAGTCTGATTTCCCATAAAACACTGCCTGTCAGAATATATAGGCACAACCTTCCGTCACAGGGACACACATGCCTGACCTAACATCTCTTCCCAACCACCTCACTCTCGCACACACACACACACACACACACACACACACACACACACACACACACACAGTTTTACTTGCTCCCTCTTAGTCAATAGCATCCAAGCATTTCTTCTGTCTTATATAAAAAGACTGCAAGCTGCATTGACTGAGTCTCATTATACTGCCAAACATATAAATAGTAAATTCAATACCAATGTAAAAAAAAAATACATATGTTTTAAGATATTCTAACACAAGATAAAAAAGACAAAAATAAGTCATCTCCACCACACTGCGGGATTATGCGAAATAGCTGAAGGAAAGGTGTTTGGTTATACTGACAATACAGACGTAGGCTACATGCACACAGTCACTCACGCACGCACGCAAGCATTATACGCCCTATCAGTGCGCGCACACACGGGCGCACATACAGTAAACGTTGCAATGGTCTCATCAATAATGCATCTGCACTTCATGTTTATGCAATTTACAGGGCAAGACCGAGCGATGGATAGCCTACTGTAGATGTAAGCCTGGCGCACACTGAACGCATAGCGTTTTACAAGCCTATCACAGACAGAGCTCACACATTAAAGTTAAAATCTTTTCCACCCGTAGAGAAAGAGATTAAGATAATAAAACAGTCCTCAGCACATACCTGTAAAGCAATATTTCTTTGATTCTGGTTTATGCAGGCTTGAAGGGCTTCATGATAACACCGCACTAAGGAAATAAAACTGTAGCTGTGGTGATATGCAAATTAACGGCTCCCGCCGAATGCAAGGGCATTTATTATTCATAAATTACTCATGTTTATGCAAATTACGGTATACGGAAACACTGGTGGGGGTTGAGTAGCTCCGTCCAAACACACTGTGTGATTCAATTGCTGTTATGCTCTTCCATCTAAAATGATCCAAATCCAGGAATTTGACCAACATGATGATGAAAAGACTATTCTGGAGTTTCATGCAGGTAGTCAGAGAGCTGAGAGTGGGAAATCAAAGGAAGTGAAGGCAACAGTGCAAATCAAATGGGGGAAATCCTGAAAACGGGCAGGAAGGCTATGTTGGATGTATGGACAGTTAGTCGTGCCACGCAATGTAGACCTGTGAATAAACCTCATGTATTTATCCAATTTATTTATTTATCTATTTTATTTTTCAGGAGCAGGTCGGCTAATGTTTTCTCAACCGTCAGGACCCCAAAATGAGAAAATGAGAGGCATCTGCGAGGTGTGTTTGGATAAAATAGACTCCCATAGACTCGTATTATGCAATGGGTCTAAGGGCCTAAATATATTTGGAATCCACTGTCATTTATAGGCTACAATAGTGTTGCAATTGTCTCTTTAATGAAAATGTATCCCATGTCATATGCTACTTAAACTGGTATGACGATTGGATAACAGCCTAACTCTTGTGTCGAGGCAACACATGGGAAGTTATCTTATTACTACTGTAAACTCACAGGTAACTGTTGATTTAATGAGATAGGGTACATCTTTAATCCTAGAAATAAGATAAAATATGAATGTAACTAGTTGTTCTGTATGTGTGTGTGTGCGTGTGTGTGTGTGAAAGAGAAGCCTACTGATGAATTTCATATGCGCGCTGGTATCCAATATTACGGTAGTAGTGCGTCATCAAAATGCGACAGCGTTGACGGAAGAGAGTGGCGACGTGCATCAGTTTTATTATTGCTGGTGTGAGTATTTTTTTTTTAAAACAGTGATTTTGAAGTTTCACGAGGAATTAGAGAGGCTGTTTTTGTACACAGCTACCTACTGCCTCACTAAATCATTGTTGTCGTCAACGCTATCCGGTTTTGCATGGACTAAAAACAAATACAGTAAGTTAATTAATGCGAGCGTAAACCTGTCACACTGTGAGCAGCTAAATTAACTCTTAATTTCTATCACTGTTCTTGTTTCCCCGCCCTTTATTGGACCGTTTTGTTTCCCTGTTTCTTGCAGAAGCCGCCATGTTTCACAACAGTTCACAGGGGAAATTCTGGATTTTTAAAAGTGAAGACGAAGTCGAGCAGAAGAGATACAAGGCCAACCAGAAAGTCCGTAACAAGATAATAGAAAGTGGAAAGGTATGTAGTACATAAACATAGCACCAAACGAGAAAAATATGCCAATGTATGTTTACTTCACCTCCTCCCGCCTCTCTGTCTGAATCAGCCTGGAGTGAGCGAGTCCAAGTTGTTGGAGCATCACGAGGAAGACGTTTTATTCCGCCACTATGAGAAGAGGATGCTGGACTTCTGCAATGCTTTCAAGCCTGTAATGCCCAAGTCTGTTGTGGTATGTGTGTGTGTGTGTGTGTGTGTGCTTTCTTTTCATCTGTGTGGGAACAATATGACCTTACTGCCTGTAGATATCTAACCCGTGTGTGTCTCACCTGTGCAGGGTACAGCCATCATGTACTTCAGAAGATTCTACCTGAACAACTCAATTATGGAGCATCACCCTAGGATTATCATGTGAGTACAGATGTGTTAGAGCGGAAATTAAATAAGCGACCATTTCCAAAGCTTGAATGAACAATTAATCCTCCCACCTGTAGGTAATAGTGGTAGGATCCAATTATTGAATTAATAAATTGCCTCCAATTGTGTGTTACAAATGCAGGAAGTCATTTAATTTGGAGGAAATTCATCATGTTACCAACCTCTTGTATCTGTGACTTTAGTTTTTATCAGTTTTTGTAATTTGACGGTATACTGTTTGTAGCTTTCAGCCCAACTTTAGTAAACAATCCTTGTAGAAAATAGAGCGATGCTAGATTGATTAAAAAAAACGTAACACTTGACCTGACAAACTATTTATTCGGTTCATACTTGCCCATCAATCCAGGCTCAACTCAATGTTGAGTAAAGTATTTAAAATGTTCCTTTCTTTGTCTGAAGGTTACCGAATTATTAGAGTTTTGTAAACTATCGTTTAAGGTATACAAACACCACAAATGTATATTGTTCAGCCTTGCCGTTACCAATCTATACAACCTATTTCAAACTTGTCTTCCTGTTTCAGGCTGACGTGTGCATACCTGTCCTGTAAAGTGGATGAGTTCAACGTGTCCAGCACCCAGTTCGTGGGAAACCTTCTGCAGGAGACGCCCGCAGGGCAGGAAAGGGTTCTGGAGCAGATCCTGGAGTATGAGCTGCTGCTGATCCAACAACTCAAGTTTCACCTGGTGGTCCACAACCCCTACAGACCAATGGAGGGTCTGCTCATCGACCTCAAGGTGGGTGGATTCCTGGGGAGCTTCCAGTGTTACTCTTGTACTCATAAACTGTCGCAGTGCTAATCTAGTACTCAAGAAATTCAGATTATTTGTCCTGTCTCAATGAATTATGTCCCTTCCATCCAGACAAGATTCCCCACGCTGGAGAACCCAGAATCGCTGAGGAAGAATGCTGATGACTTTCTGACACAGGCAGCCATGACCGACGCAGGACTGCTGTTTCCCCCCTCACAGATCGCTCTAACAGCTATTCTGAACAGCGCATCGAGAGCCGGTCTCAGCATGGAGAGGTGGGTCATCATGAATGTTAAAACCAGGAGCCTCGCTAAGCTTAAAGATTTTTTAAGTAATTTAGTAATAAACTGCATTTTGTTTTCCTTAAATAATCAACTCGTCACAAAGTCATTTGTTTGTATAGCAACGAATAGAAAATGTTCCACCAGAATGTTAATGTGTAAATTAAAAACAAACCTTTTTGTTTGTCGTTTCAAAGCTACCTGAACGAATGTTTGGGACTGAAAGAGGACAAAGAGACTCTCTCAAAGATGTATGAATCAATGAGCCGTGAGTAAACTGCACCTTCTATGTGACGCCACAAGATGGCGATATTGAGCCATGTTGCGCGTCACTGCAGGATGGTACATAGGACAAGTCTTAGCGGAGATGAATGTAAATAGTTTCTGTGTTCTTCCAGGGATGAAAACCCTAAAGAAGTATGAACTTCCCAAAGCGGAGGAAGTGAACGCTTACAAAAAGAAGCTGGACAGGATACATGCCGAATTTTCCAGTTCAAGCAAGTAAGTAGATAAAGTCTCCTGCTCATGTTTACTTTGAGCGATTTCTAATAATCAGAGAAAACAATAATATAAATATATATTTTCACACTACACTGCCATATTAAGTCAGAATATGTAACTTTAAACATTTAATGATGTTACAATACTAAGTACACTCAAGTGTGTTGCATTGGTGCTGCTGGTATGTGTATGCATTGTAATCACCGATGTAATTTCCATCCCCCCCCACACCCAAGTAAGCGACTCAAGTTTCCTGTTTGTCATACGTAGTAACAGTTTTATTTTAGCCAGGTTGTCGTATCTAAGATGCAAAAGGTTCAAGGTTCAGTATCAGGTAGAAAAATAAAAAGGAACACATCATCAGCTGTATGAAATACAGAAAGGAAGTACAACAGCACGCCACATTCCCACCTACATCATCTATACCATGTAGCACAGCTGATATTGGTATCGCGGATGAGGAGACTTTTGGGCTCATTTATCTGTTGCCGGCTGTCTGTTAACACTTGGTGAGGTCGGTGAGGTCCGTGGTATCTTTAAGTGCAACTACAGTAAACAGTTTGGTAAACTCTTGAGCTATGACAGGCACAGATTCAGACTCTGCAGCTGCTTGAATCATCAGGAGGCACACAAGGCCGACCCTTATGACTGAGGTTGATAAATCTGTGCATGGCATGACTTCTCAGGATGAATCTATCGGTGAGGACAGAGGTGTACTGAAACGCCACCTGTGATGGCGGGAGAGCAAGAGAGACTGCAAAATGCATGAAAGCTTTTGATCACACCCCCAAGGCTTAGAGGGAGTTCAGGTGATGTTTGTTAGAGCAGCATATATGTAGGCCCCACACACACACTATAGCAAGATCCATTCAGGGTTAACACATGCACAGGACAGGTTACAGATATCTCCTACAAACTGTCTGTTCAGCTAGATCATACACAAACACCATTTACTTCTATACAAGCCTAAGGATATAATATCAACAAACAAAGCAGCATATAAAAATGTAACAAGTGGTTCCTGGTGCTGCGTGGTAGCTCTCAAAAAAAAAAGATGGTGGAAGTAAATGGTTTGAAGGAAGAGCTTAGTCGTAAAATCATGTGACGTGGTTGGCGTGTAGAACGGGAGTTAAGGCTTGTGTCATCTCGGAGAGAGGTGCTGCGTTTGAATTCCCTGACGGCAGAAAACGCTACTTCAACACTTTGGATTGCCTCCCCGGTAATCCTCGCAAGTTTTGTCCAAGGATAGGAGTGGCGGATCAGGGTGCCACATTTGTCTGGTTTCCATGTCACACATACATGATAACCAGTCAAACTGAGGGAGTGGCAGGCATACCAGGGATAGAAGAAGTTCAGATATTTTGCAGTTGACTGCATCTCAGGTCCATCTTCACAGAAATCATCTCTTCACAGAAAGGTCTTACGCGACAAGGCTTCTTGTCAAAATTGAAAATCAGTTCAACGGCGTCTGAAGCATTTTAGGGAAGGGCTTTGGAAGGACAGTATTCAGATATGCAGCAAGTGTTTTTTCCCATGGAGAACAGCTATATTGCGTTTGAACTGCCAGGAATCTAGGCCACATGCTTTATAAATACAAACTGACTTAAGTCTTCGGTCGGGCACCTCGTGGGATGAGGCCTCACTTTGGCTGGCTGTGTGGTCTGACTACCACACTTTGATTCTCGGGTGGAAATGTGTGAAACTCACATTACCTGGATGGCAGCAGCCAGTGACATGATGGTGCACTCTGTCCTGTAAGATAAAGTGGACATGTTTGTGAAAGGCACATGCTTGGGAGAATCACTTAATGTTTGTGTTTATTCAAATGCTGTGTGTGTGTGTGTGTGTTATTCACACATGGTGTGAACTAGTCTAAATGAGGTTACATAGAGATTTGGAAATGGAGACAACTACTGATGATGATCATGAAGGCGTAGTGGAAACTAGATGCTACGTCATTTACCTAAATGAGTGTTGAAAATGGACTCGAAGGGGTCGGTCACAGACGTTGAATGTAAGGAACAGAGTTCACCAACAAGTACAGCTTGCTAAGATCAGTTCATGACGAACCTGCTTGTTCTGTTACACGCCGACTTATTTAAAGTACTTTTGTATTGCAGCAAACGAAAGAGAGGATATGAAGAAGATGGTCACGTAGCAAAAGAAGCACGTTTAACAGAAGAGGTGAGACAATGTTTCGGCTTCCAGGCAGAGACTCGGACTCACTTAGTGAAGTTACATCATTCTGAAATAAACTCTTTTCTTCCCCATAGCAGGAATGGACTGATGAAGACTTGGTATGAGCATTTACCCCAAAATGCTACTAGTTCTCATTTAAAACTGTCAAGATTGGATGACCAAGCCTTTATAGAAAAGCACAATGCAGTGTCAGACACTTTGCATGTTATATTTACTTTGCCTTTTTGTTCCGCAGTAAGAATAAAGATATTTTTCTACATTCTGTGTCTTTCTGAGATAATATTCGTTACACATAACCGAGCCACATGATACTGTGTGGATACGTTTCTCCACCTTTTGTCAGGGGACAATGAATGACTCAATTATCTACTTTACAAAAACTGTTTAATAAGTGCATGCATGTCTGATACAGTCTGTACTATAAAAAAAATTACTGCTGTAAACACTTATTTTACTTGGTTTCTCTGATTATGTGTATTGTCTGGCATTGAGAAGCGTCAAAAAGACTTCACCAAATAATCAAAAAATAGCTGATACAATCGGAGGAACAAAAATTCAGTTCATCTCACTTATATACTCATGATTCCAGCAAGAGAATTTATTCTTAATATAAAATAACCATACTTTTCTGAAAGACTTTGTTCCAATCTAGAAAACAAAGAACGAAAAAAAGAACAAATAGACAGAAATGCTAGTTTCAGCACTTTGCGGATATTGTCACAACCTTAAAATAAATCAGTCAATTACAGTATAAAAAGCATTATCGCTCATAATCCAGTTACAAGAAAAGGGGACTGAGAGAACTAGCTTCTTCATGTCAGTGTCCTCATATTGAGCAGGAAGAGGGAGGGAGGGGGGGGGGGGTACACTTTGGCAACCTGTGCTATCAAAACACATAGTGGGTACAAAGAAACTTGAAATCTTAATATTTGGCCCTCATGATGAAGGGAATGAAATGTACCCAAGTCAGAATTGTGAACACAGTTTGAGGACACATGACTCCTCTGGATGTAGCTGTCAGTCACTGGTGTTTGTTTTAAGTACTGCGTCGGTTGTTGTACTCAGCTGCTGTTGTTGCATAGCTCTCTTGTGGTGAACGGGACAAGATGGTGGGTGGGGATGGGCGGCACTATTTGAGGAGGACATGATTGTGGAGGGGTTGCCATGGTGATGAGGGTAGAGCATGCTAGGTCTCTGCGCTGCACTCCGGTGGAGGAGACTTGATGGGGAGATGGGAGGAGGAGTGCTGTACTACCTGTTGCTGTTGGACATGGCATACTGAGTCTGCTTCTGCTGGAGGAGCTCTGTGATGGCCAGCAGCTTTTTCAACACATGCTGCAGAGAGGAAACAGGAGTTAGATCAATCTTCTGAAACAGCGCGGCATACTTTGCCCTGTGCGTGCACAGCTGTGAACATCCCCCGTCTCTGACCTGCTGCGCTCCCCTCTCGTTGCTCAGCGTCCGCAGCTCGTCTGAGTGTGTGGCACAGACCTCATGCAGCGCAGCCATGTCCCGGGACAGATCCCTGGACAGGTCCGTCCTAAAGTGCTCTGTGGCTTCAGGGAGGTCGGGGACGTTCTACAAAAAAAACAGTGGACATTTTTCTAGGCTTGTGAAGTCATCAGTCAGGGAACACGAGGAAGAATAACAAGATTTCTGGTGATTGGATCCAAAAAGGCAAAGATTGTTACTCACCCCCAACTCATCAAGAAACATGATCATCCTGTGTTTGTTGTTTTTGATGAAAGGGTTCACGCCCTCCATATACGGTTCCTGTTCGAGGATTTTTTTTAAACGCGTCAAATATAATTTACAGCAGACATAAAAAAAAATACTAATTCAAATTGGTGAAGTATAGCCACTGTCAAAACAATATTTCTACTTCATGCTATTGTTTCAAGTTCCACACCTTAGCACCAAATTCAACCAGGTTGGCCAGGTTCTGGACAGACTTAGCCACCAGTGTGAGGGTCCTGCCTGCTGCTGTAGATGGAGGGTCTGCCACAAGAGAGAGGGTAGTACAAAACACACATTGTAACACGTCATATGGCAAATGGGGGGGATTTTGTGCAGTTTCTTTTCAGAACTGATGCTCACCAGCAATGATGTTGAACAATCTGGGGTTGAGGATGGCAGGACAGATCAGCCTTAGAAAGACGAAGCCGCTGGGAGAAGAAGAGATGAAGTAAGTTGGACTGAATACGAACAAACACTAAATAAACATCCTAACATTAAACTTGTAATAATACTGGGCAGAAAACACAGACTAAAGATATGTTGACAAAAGAAGCGTGTTCAACATTAACATTCGTGTTTCTTTACCTTACAACTCTCGTCCGCATGGTGGTGTTGGCGGGCCATTTCTGCTGCACAGACTTCTGCAGACAGCCATAGATGAACCTCAATGTCCTGGATGGGTGATCACAGAGAAACGTATTCTTTGGGTGGACTAGACCTTTGACTTTGTATTTCTGTTTGAGTGATGTACCCACGAGTACGGGTGGGTTTTGTTCTTACGGTGGTAAGATCTCAGCAGCCATGAAGATCTTCTCCACCAGCTCAGACAGGATGTTGAGTAGATGAGCCAGGTTCAGGTTCACATCCTCATTCTTTTCCAGTTTGGAAGGGTTCAGCTTAAAAAAAGCAAAGACGGAGAGAGACAGGAAAACAAATGAGGATTAATTCAAATTCACTCTGATTATCGCGTGATTGTGAACCACGAGATAAGAAACAACTTATTCTACGGTAACAGCAACTGCCGACTTGTATTGCTGCGTGAAAGAGAGAAAAAACACTTCTGTCGGTCTTCACCTCGCAGGACTGTTTGCTCTCCATGATCTTGAGGATGGTGTCTTTCAGCGCGTGGTGGACAAATGGCGTGGCTGTGGCCTTCATGTACTGCTCCATCAGTGTGCTGGCCAGTGTGGTCGCTCTGAACAATGTCGTGGCTTCGTCTGGTAGAAGCGCACAAGCAGAGGAGGTTACGCAAGTGTACGGGAACACGGTAGTTTATATTCTCTGACTCAATGAACAGACTGTAAAACACGACACACTGAGGTGTTGCTACGCAGAAGGATGGAAGGTTTTAGTACTAATTGACATTACAACTAGAAGCAGTACATTATCATATCGTTCATATATTGAGGTGAAACGTATGCAAATCTATTAACTCAGCAATGATTACTGTTTGTTGTTATTATCGCTTGCTTTCCTACCCTCCATGTTAATCTCTCTGTCGTTGAGTGTCCTGAGTAGAGGGGCTTCAGCCTTCTCGTGTCTGAAGATCCGCAGAAGGAGGCTCGCCAATAAGGTGCGGTCCTGACCACACACATGGGCCAGAGCGTAGATGACGTGGAACTCTTTCTGCAAGATCATCTGCAGAGGACACACGACGACGATATCGTTGTCATTTTAAAGTGACTAACAGAGCAGCAGACGGTTAATGGACATTGAAATCAAAACCACTTTTCGGCGGATCAGACCTCTTTGAACTCGCTGTACTCCTCTTCGGGCATGATCTTCTCCATGGAGTAGCGGGCACGTACACGTAAAGAGCCTGGCTCGATGCCCTTCAGAGGCACGTGGGAGCTGAGAGGGAACCACTCATCAATCATCTGGCCCTTCTGCAGACGGTTGAGCTGGCAACGCATGAACACTGATAGGGGGAGGGATTGAGGCGTGAGAAGGTGGGCGAGATGTCAGTTGTGTAATGAAACAAAAGGAGATGAGTTGAATGCAGAGACTTAGAGATCACATTTGTTTTAAAAATGTACTCACAGATGTCACTTTCTTTGCTCTTTTTCGTTTTGTTGCTCAGGCTGATTTCAAATCTGTTGATTTCACTCGACAAGTCACTGAAACGACAGATAAATATATTCTATAATTCTGCGAACAGGTAGAGAAAATGTTAGAATTCTAAACAAGATGAGTGGCTGGAAATTTGTGGAGGAATAAAATACTTTTTAAAAAGCGGGGGAAAGGAGCAGTGGAAGAATCCAATATGTGACAGACTCACTCAAAGATGAACTCCTCAGTGAAGACGGGGTTCTGTCCCTCCCTAGGGTGCGTTTTAGCCACTTGGACGCTGTTCAGGTAGATGTTACAGTAGGGGTTGGTGAAATACTTCACTGGCAGCTTGTGGGCCTCCTCCACATACAGCACCAGGCTGCTCACCTGAGAGAGAGAAAGGATTTAGCACGGGAAACATACATATGCATAACATAACACGCATACGGATAGGTTGTAATGATTGCTCAGCATTTTTAACAATGTTCTAAACTAAAAAAATACACAAAAGGTTGAGTTGAGCCCCGAGTGGGAATGGTGTAATTATGCAGTAACAAGATTGACTTGTCTTACAATATCAGTACAATAAACGTGCTCAATGTGTGACAAGCCATCTAAGATAAGCCAGGTATTGTTTTAATACATGCACTCAGTCGTGTCAGACATGGAAATTGGGACCTTTCAAACTGTGAAGGTCTTTCTGATCATGTGTTACAGTTATGCCTGATTTTGAATAGTTTGGAACATTGCTGGTGGTCTTGCCGGTGATGAATACCTTTTGACTGGCTCGTTGTATTTGATCCTCTACTGCTTTACTTAAGTCTACATGAACACACTGATGGAATATGTACCTGTCTAAGCCTCTTGTTGGATGTCGGCTGAGTGGTTTTCCTTAAGTTACTGCAGAAAGTTTGAAGGCATTTCATCCAATCCTGCAAACACAGAAGACAGTCAGAACATTTGGAAAACATAGCTGTTGTGGTTCCAACACTTTGTACGAAGCGTCTGGACAAAATCGATGGTGCATGTGACCGCGGTGCTGACGCTCTTGTTACCTGTGCCTGCTCTGGAACCTCCCCCGCAAAGTAGAATATGTATTGCTCCTCGCTAAAGTGCTGGACAACAATCTGGAAACAGTGTGGCCTGAAACAAAGTATATAATCAAAGAGAAGATTTAAAATGAAGCATCATTATAAAGACATTGCTTGCATGCGGTGTCTGGGCAACTGATCCTTCAGAGATGAGAGATCGTACTTCTCGCAAACTATACTTTATTAGACCCAAAAAAACATTTTTAATTCCCACCTGCCGAACAGACTGTCGTGCACACCATACACGGAGCACACGCTCAGGTCGATCAGCCCTTTGGGTTTGGTGGCTCTCTTCTCGCTCTCAAAATAGATGAGCTGGGCATCGTTACCCTCCAGGATGAAGTAAAGGTTCTTCCATCGTTTGCCTTTGCCTGAAGGTGAGAGGAACCAAAGATGAGTTCATTATAACGGCAGATCCTGAGTGACATGAACACAACACAAGACTGAGATAGTGTCATCCAGGATATGACGGGGGGGGGGGGCTACTGAAAGCCTTTATTAAATGCTACACAAGACAGATGTTACACAAACCTTTGTTGAACTGGAGGTAGCCTTTCTTCACAATGTTTTTGTAGAAAGCATCTTTTGTTTTCCGCCTGATAGTGTTATAAATTTCTCTCCCATCCACTGTGTCACTAAGAACTTGTTCCTGGTTCTACAGTAGAAACAAAAACAAATCAAGCCGTCACACAACCATCAAAATCAATTCCATTCCACAGGGCCAGCTTACATTACAATACTCATTTACTCTTTGCCCAAACTGGTATGTGCTGACATCAATATTGAGACCTTGCATGGCATTAAGGGGATGAGCAATGTGAGCATTTAAGTCTAAATGTCTAATCATAAAGTAAAAGAATATATCTTCACTTCTTTGTACGTACCTGCACAGACACGGGCTCCTTCAGGTTGTAGCCCTCGACAATCTGCTCTTTCTTGTAATGGTCGATGATGTCATGAACACTGGCAGGGAGAGAGTGAGAGCGATCAGATAATATTCATCTTGATAGTATTCTGTTGTACAACCGCTGAAGGCACATTGCCAGACATACCTGTTGTAGTACCTCCCCCCCATCATGTACTGATTGTTGGGGGTGGGGGAGATCTTAAACCTTTGGATGTTTTCATTGGTGCGAAAAAAGAGGGAGTAGTCCCCGGGTGTGTTGTCTGATGGTCTGACTAGAAAACTGCACACCTGGCCAACTAAGAAATGAAAGCGAGGGACAAAGAGAGAGTTTTTAGAACAAGCTCAGCATTATATTTTGATAAATGGACTTTGATGTTGACAACCTGTTTCTGACAAATGGAACGCACGATAAAGTCACAAGTGATTAATAACGTTCGCCTAACGAGAGGCAAAGAGAAATGGTACCTGTCATCAGCAGGTTGTAGGCCTCTTGCTTTGTGATCTTTCCGTGATACCAGCTGTCCAGGAGATGGAACCAGATTAACAGGAGAGAGAGTTGCAGACAACAGAATTAGATCCGACAACAACAACACCATCTCGAAACGCAGACATTTTCAATTACTGACATCGATCGTCATTGTAGTAAAATGACGATCTGACGTTTGTAAAATTAATTACGAGGGTCTACAAACATACACATTCTCTTTTATGTTGTATGTATTGTCCAAAGCCTTTAAAAGAAAGAAAGGCTTAGATGTGCATACTTTAATCTACAGCTTCCATCACTAATAGGTCGCTGCATCAACTCAATCTGATGAGAAAAGTATGTGAACTTATCCATGCTGCTTTATCAGATATTGGACACTAAGAAAAGTGAATTCAGTGCAACACAACTTACGCTTTTCCCTCATGTGGATCCTCCTCCCGCCCCTGAAGAAATATCAGAAACAGAAATCTGTCAGGAAGCAACTCTAATGGACCTATGAATGCAGTCTCTGTGACGTCTATGGACAGTTATGTTGTATATTTATATATCATATCACTTCACATTAGTTTCTTCTGAACCACATGGTTTACAGTGCAGACGCCACTATTGATGTTGCATTTGCATGCCGTGCTGTACTTACCACTTCCTCCACCAGATCCTCCACAATGAGGCCCTGCTCCTCTGTGCGAACATTGGTCACCCACATCCAGCCGTCATCCAGTTCATTGTGAACAATAAACATGTCCCCTTTCAGGAAACTGAACATACAAGTGGATCAAAATGGCCATTAAGAGAAAGGGGCGACATTGTGCAGATTGTTTGAAAAAGGCAAAAATGAAGAGATGAGTGACACACACTGTAAACTCTGTATACACAGTAAATACAGTACATAAGAAAGAAACTGTCAAGCATTCATGTGTTGGCCATTGTAATACAGGAGCACTACCAGCAGGTGTCTCCTCTGACTCATAACATTTCAGGTAAATATGGCATGTCCATCTACTCCGTTAAGCCAGTGGCTCCCTGGCAGACTCAGGGTTGAGGTTGACTTCAGACAGATGTTTATCAGATTTAGGAAATCAGGGATAGCTGGGATCATTAGTAAGTGTGCCTACTGCAGCTTAATAACAGGGACAAGACTGTTTTTCATTAGCAAGTCAGATGGTGTGCTTTCCAGGCTGCTGTGAGGGGAAGAGCATCCCTGTGACATGCCAATGAAAAAAATAAAAAAGGGAAACTAAGCTGCTCTTTGGGGGGAAATACAATCAAAATACTATATTTTTAATCCTATGAAATCACCAGGGTTTATCTGTGTCTCAAAGATTATTGATCATATGTATGCGAGTACTTTTAGGAAAGCGACTAGTTGAGCATGAAAATGTTCTACTACTTCACGTCACACAGATACGTACCTGATCTCATCCGTATCTGGCACTTTGGTGTATGGAAGTATGGCCCTGACTCTCCTCCGGTCTTCTACAGGCTGTTGAAACATGCACACAGAAAGATGAAACTCTCATTCTTAGCCTTGACCTTCTAAAAACCACATCCATGTTAAATCCCCCAATTATTCCACAAAATCAAGTATTCCACTACAACTCCCTCTGGGAGATATCACACTCCGCTGAAAAAGGTCATTAGCATTAGCTTGTGCTTTGCCTTAAACAGTTCTGAATACTGCCTGAAGGCAAAAGAAAAAGGGGACATGGAAGACGAGGAAATAATCCCTTGTATATTGAGCAAGTGGCTGAATAAAGGAATTGAGGTTGACTTCAAGTTAACTCAAAAAAGGTCATTTTATTTTCCACTCATCTCTCAGCGCTCAAACGTTTGATCGGGTTAAAGTACCGGACAACATTTCAGGAGATTACATTTCGTTTTCGCAAACCTTACTGTTGATTTAATCAGTTATCCATCGCTGAAAACAAGAAGCTACTAAATCACATTTTGATCAAAACGCTACTATCAAGCTATAACAGTTTCTATTGTACCAGAATCTATCCACATTCATGCTTCAAAACAAGAGGCCCTTTACATTATGTATAGTCAGCTCAAATCTGAGATCCTTCACCTACTGGGAGTACTTTACATTATTTACCAGGTGCATTTTGCAATATGGATTTTGAAAAACTACAAGGGGGTAAAAGGCAAATATCAAGAAATGTCATGTCACACAAGCATTGAACAATTATGTTGTAGGGGAATGCTGCAAAATTATAAATATGCCAGAATAGACGTTTAAAATGTGGTATTTTGGCATTTACTGGATACCCCCGGCCATAGAGTCAGTCTCACCTCTGGGGGCGCCACCGGCGATAGCAGTTTCTCTCCTTTTAGCAGGCAGGACACATAGCTGTAGTAACCAATCAGGTCTGATAGAGAAGAGAACCGCCGCCCACCAATGTAATAGTCCCCACACATGGCAATTATCCTGTTGAGAGAAAACCAAACAATGATAAAAGATAGCACAGATATTTTTTAATGTAGGCAAATCTTTGTTCGGGGAGGGAAATAGAAAATGTTCAACTTTGATTAATCTGACAGTGAAATTATCAATCTGGAATCTATCTGCACTGCTGCGTCAACATTGCTTTTCATTAGCGCTCCTGCACTGCAGATAAAACATAGCACATATAAACTAAGATATAACATAAGACTGCACAGCTGTCCCACAATCACTTAACATCTGAAAATAGTAAGCATATGTATGAAGAGGATTTCTGACGGAGAGAGAGCGAGGCTTTCCTGCTGAATACCAACATCATGACCATGCGGTTTGTCATCTGTGACTGAAAATCACTTCAGTGAATGATTACAATGGTATGATGAAAGTACTCCTCCAAACCATATCCCATTGCGGAGCCACTAATCCTAATTGTCCGCTCATCAGTTGAGTGGATCTCTGATTGAGGATTTTAAAGAAATGCACTTGTGCGATTACTCATTTGCTGTGTGTACAATCCAAGGACATCAACCTTCTGAAGTGGAGGTGTCACGCAATTAACCTTATGTTCATAATTCCCTTGCAGTAGGGCTCCTTCCTTCCAGCATCAATGACATCATAGGTCCACACTAAAACAATGCGAGTGAAGGAGATGATGTCATTGGTACTAAATTAGAGAAGTGCATTTTCTGGAGAAAGTGTCTGCAATTTCTCAAACCACAAAGCTTTTTGCTTCCTACGTCTACTGCATCAAGAAGAAAAAACCTAAACATTTGAGAGGAATGTCTGCTTACGCGATGAAGGGCCGTATGATTGAGATTGCGCTGATGGATGGACTTTTATCACACACCCATCATGTCCTTAAGCACGTACAGTTAGAATTAAATGCACAGCAATGAATACTTAAACCTGCTGCCTGTAAATGCTAAATGTTTTTCTCAGTAGCCTGCTTATTGACATTTCTACTTGATCACATTCCATCTTCAAGAAAGCCACTCTTAAAAAAAAAAAGCTAACATGTAAAGTAGAGAATCACACATCGTTTACCCTTCATTTCTCTGTGTGAGCTGCAGGGTAGTAATGCTTAACCTGATTTGTTTTATTGACTATAAGGATGGTAAATACCCCAAGGCATTGCTGCTAGACAAGCGTGCAGTCTTCAATCTTTTACTTCAGGTCCACCCACACACCTTGTGTAAGATGTGTGGGTCAGGTAAGTTTACATCTCTGAAAATATGCTAAGTAATTTGCAACAGGACCACTTGAATGTGTCAATGCAGATCCTACTTGTCCCTGAGGCTTTTAAGAATGCCCTTGCTGCAGATTCAGACTGCGCTGAGACTAAGTTACTTCTGCTTGTTGCATGTACTCCATCATACCTGAAATGGTTGACCACGTTGGTCACACTGAGGAAAGACAGGACAAAGGAACCGGGCCGGCGGTCACTCTCCCTGATGAGGTAGCTGCCAGGGTTTCGGGCCTGGCGCAGCCGCTCCTCAGCAATGTTTCGGTCTAGCTTGCCATGGTACCACCTGAGACAGACAAGAAGGAAATAATTAGGAGGGGGGGCAGATGGTGCGTTAGGCCAAACTATATTGAGATGCAACTGAAAGGAACTGTGTTACAAAATGTATAAGCCTGTACACATTTCTGTTGAGCAGTAAATGCACCTTAAATTGAACTGCTTGATTGATCGTATTTATGTAGTGCCTCTTATCAAATCTAATCTAATGATATAGAACACATTTCTTCTCAAGTTCTTCACCGTCCCGTTTTAGGAAATAACCAGAAATTGTATACGATTGCAATCATAAATCATAATATTACAGAATGGTAAAACCTGAATCATAATAGAAATCAAACAACCACCTCACTTAGGTTCAATTGATGACATGTGTTACTTAATACATTTCTACTTTAACCTTAAGATATTAGTGCTTCTTTTATTTTATTTTATTTTATGGAAACTTGCTGAGGGAATAGGTAAATGATAAATCAAAACATTTATTGATAGACAAATATATAATAAAATCCATATAAAATATGAAACTAATGATTTTTACTACCTACTTGCCTATTCCTAAAATTAAAAATGGATGGCCAAAAGCTTTTATTTTCTAGGACACCATTAAAGTCTTGCTGCATTCTGAATTAAACAGTAGCCTCTGGACCAACACTGGTTAAAATTTCAGCAGGTGAGGCTGAACTTGCCTGGCCGAGCCAGCTGGGGTAAAAAATTAACATGCTTTTCCAAATTTAGGCCACTGGTGCCTCTCGGAGCGGAAGGCAGCGACTGGAAAGCAGTAGCTCTTTTCACAGGAGACCTAAAGGTCTCCCATCTGGTTTGGCTGAGTAGAGGTCTCAACTTGTTTAAAAAAAAATAAAACATGGTGAAGTCTGCTATCACGGAGTACGCTGGAGAAGGATGGTCGAAGAGGAGGGGAAAGTTAAGTGTCCATGAGGGGGCTTTGGGGATTTGGGTGATAAGAGAATTGAAGAGGGAGGTTGAGGGCAGTTGGAGAGTAGAGCCAAGCAGACCTTAAAGGGCTGCGAAAGCTGGAGGGAATAACACTGAAGGAGAATGAAACAGTAAAGGGGGAAAGGTAGACAACTGTAAAAGAAGAACAGTAGAACTGGACACACCATCACACAAGCCATTAATCAAGTAGTTTGCCCAACCAACTTGTACACATGACCCATTATATCCTGTATATTATGGCATTAAAAGCCAAATGAATAACATTTGGGATACAAACTCCTACTGCTACAAATCCAGAACCAGAAACCAAGGAAGGCCCGAACCACAACATTTACAAAAACATTCTACGGTCAAACCTAGCCACAATACAACATGAAAAACAATGCGAGAACCAGTAACTGTTTCCATTGCTTTAAGCCATTCCAAACAACCAAGCAGAGGGAGCAGCCAGTATCTGGCCTGCATCAGGGAGACTGACGAGGCACAAGACTGCATGGATCGGGATGCTTGTTTGTAACCTGGGCCTCTCCTTTCTGTCTGCTCTGTTTACCAACTCCAAAACCCACTTTTGATTTACTGGCACCAATTAAAGACATTTTTAGAGGAGTGTGTGGAATATTTGACAGGCACACCCAAGTCCTTCGATCACCAGTATATAATTTTCAAAAGATGAAAACAACCCTATTAATCCTGTGCCTTGAAATTTAGTTAATTAAATCCCTACTGCTGTCAAGAAGGCGGAAGGAACATACATACATTGATAAATAAATCTGCAGTCCACTGATTAAATTACATGCAAACGACACCTGACTGCTACATAATAACCCCGTACGTCTCTACACATATCAGACGCGTTTGTTATAATGGATACCGGCGCTAATTAATCCTGTGAGTCGGCCTCTTTTCCAACTTTTTACAAAAAACAAAATCAGTGATTTATGTTTTATTCTTAAAATGCATTAAGAAGCGAACACTAGTGTCACATTTTTAGAAATGATGTGAACACTAGTCACGTGAAATACCGTAGAATTATGACTGACATGATTGGATTAATGTGATCATATAAATCACTTCACCCAAAAACTTATTTTTGTAAAATATCATAACTTTACTAATTAACTGTGTAAATAAATGAAAAACATCTCCCTTCAGCTGCAGATATGTGGAGCTGCACCATGTTGTTCTGCACCAACCAGACAACAACATCATTTTCTGAAAAGGCCGATCTTTGATTGGTCGAGCTGTTGTTGCCAAGCGCCACTGTGATTGGCACAGCTGTTTCAGAGTGATGACACTGGCTGAGTATTTATTAATCATGTGGTGATTATTAAATACTCAGCCAGCCTCCAATCTATATTCACCTTCACCAAGCCCCATTGCACTTTGCGCTGCTCCACATACATGAACCAAAATAGTGGGTGCGTGGTTATCATTGTGGTGCTTCCACAGTGAACTCTGGGGGCCTGTGATAGCGTACACCAAACAAACAGAGCAAACTTTGTTCTATATGAAAACAAGCGCACATCAACAACAAACACAAACTGTGTTTTGGTATGAGTCACCTTGGTATCACACAACAGTTACACTAGACATGTTGGTATTACTGTAATTATATTTTGTAGCAATTTTTCATTGAACATTTGAATGAAACAATCAACGATGGCCTAACTCTTGTAAAACGGTGGCTCGGTCTACTGTCTTGACTATAATACACTATAGATGGAGGTTATGCTAATGCAGCAAAATGTTGATTCAAACTGAAACTCCCTAAGGCTGTGCATCATGCTGCCTGACAGCCTGCTGCTGTTGCTGTGGGAAGGGCTACACTACACACGTCCAAGAAACTGCATCAGCTAGCCTATTTTGGTGCTGTATAAAGTTGCAAGTAAAAATATAATACGAATAATAATGTGGGCCCTTCACTATAAAACAGGAAGAGCAATTCACCACACATAGTCTAAATCACACCAAGTATAACATCTGTGTGTTAACTTTAGTACAGGAAGGTTTAAAGTGCACGACTTGAAGGCAGAAGTGTGAAACATCTTAGATCATTGCATTGACCCATTTTAAAACTTTGTGCGTTTCCCTTTTTGTACCGACTCTGTAAGCTGTAACTTGTCTCCCCACGCTCCAAACGCAAATGTCTAAAAACTTAGCTAAATGTTAATAATCAAGATTTGTAAAAGTGTTAAAGAAATTTTAAAAAGTATTTCTACTAAACCAAGCAGAGCACCGGTAACCAGCCTCAAGGTTACGAGCAAGCCTACGCCTATGGGTCGCGACCAAAGGTAGAAGGTAGATGAAACTCTAAATTGAGAATATCTGTATTGCCTCACAATCACCTGCTAGAAATGCATCATAACGGTTTTGCTTAATGGCTGTTTCTTAAGTTTAATGAACCATTTAGAGATGAGAAAGTTAATGTTTCAACACAAAATGTTCAAATTACAAATGGAATACTGCTCTGTTAATACACACCGTTCCATGAACGTTGCTTTTAATGTATGACTGAGGCGTAATTCATTACCCAGAATGGGGTATTGCAGACCTCCGTAAACTGTTACAACAATACAGAGACTATCACTGCTTTTCCACCATAGAAACACCAAGCAATCTATTTAAAGTGTGGATGAAAATGGAATGAATTTGTTTGCATTATGCATTTAAGCCAGGACTTAATACAAAACAGTGCTTTGTTTTGATGTAGAATTCGATGTTAAAATGGCTAAGACAATATATTTGTTTGTTACCTACCATATCTTACTTTTATAGCTCTGGGCAGACATGTATTACCAGCTTGTTGGCTTCCTTTAATTACTGAATCCTGTTCATCACATATACACAGAGTGAAATACAGATGTTGTTAGGCCATTCATTGAGTTGTTGGTAAATCAAGCAGGCACATAAAATGGTGGTGATGCCCCTGAGCAAAGGTACTTAACCCCAAGTTGCTCCAGGGAAACGGTCCCTGCAGTTAGTTTACTGTAAGTCGCTCTGGATAAGAGCGTCTGCTAAATGACCTGTAATGTAAGGCATAAGCCACTCTGGTTTCTCAGGTGTATTTCAATCCAGTATTGATCATCAGTATTCTTCACAAACAAACTCCACTGGTTTAGGGTGCTTTGCTTTGTTTTGTGTTTTGGGTTGCTGTCCTTTTACCTCGCTGCTGTGCACTTTTGTTTTCTATGTTGCCACAGCAACCATAGCCATGTGGATTTTGTTGTATTACATAGCCTCGAGGCCATCTGCATTAATTACATAGCCTGGGTGATTTAATTTACCGTACATTTAACAGACACCTCTAATGTCTGCACTTCAGTAGAGAATCAACGTTTTTATTTTTGCACTGTACATCACACCCATCTATAGATTTAGAAAAAAAGCAATTTAGATCAAGTTAACTGCAGTTTTATGTGCGAGTTATAATAGGCATGTCTTAAAATACACTGTCCTGTGATGACATGGGATGCGAGTGAGAAAACTAGGCAGGAGGGGTGTTATGATAAACAGGCTATGAGCAGAAGCCATGACAGCGGTGAAAGGATACAGTGCTACTATCAGCTTGAGGAATGTCCCGTCATGTCAGTACATGAACAGCACAATCTCTTCTCTATGGACGCTCAACTCAGGACTGCTGAGGTGAGTGAGCAGCAGGAGTCACCAACAATGTCATCCTTCACCACTCCAAGGCTCACGTCCTGAACCTCACTTTCACCCAAGACACACATTTAGTCACTTCATTGTTAGACAAGCGCCAAAGGCAATCCTTTCAGCTGTTCCTTTGAGCATAGTGACTAGGTTAAGTTTAATGCATAGTTCAGATAATTGTGTCATGCTGTCAAGAACAATATTACTGCGCACTGCTGAAATTAAACATGCCCAAGCCTAGTGAGCTTGGGCATGATGCCAAAATATAGGGCTTAGGCTCCAGTGAGCATGGCAGCATGATTCATTGTGTTTGCAATCCTTCTGGCTATATTTTAAGGCAGAACGCCTTAAAAATATTGCATCACAAGAGCGCTGACAAGACAGCAGTGACATACTGTTTGTAGATTATGCCTGTAGTGTTGAGCCACATAAACCCTCACTGTGGTTATCTCACAGTTCATAGCTTTTGATTTGGAAAGAACAACCTGTGGCACCATGAAGCCACAGAAAGCAGAAGGAGTGGACTGTGTAGTTTTGTTTTGGGTCAAGGAAGAACCCATTAAAGTTTGGAGCAGATTCGAATCACGGAGCGGATAGATGCATTATTTTTAACTTTTGGAAACTGCACTCTCCTTCTGTTTTTTTTTGCTGTAACTGCAGAAAAGAAAATATGTGAGGGCATATCATGCCTGTATGTAATGGATTTTTGGTTTTAATCAAAGGAAACAGCTGTTTTTATACAGACAAGTTTTATACAGCAATATAAATGTAGCAACACAAATAAATTCAAGGCTAAATAGCATACGCTGCTCACATTGCTTGGGTTATTAATGTGCACCAAACTCAATATTAGGGTGTTTTAGACAGCACTGGAAGACAGCAATACCCGCATAAGCATGTTGTATATTACCCATAGGAGGAATTACGCAATGAATTATTAAATGGATTAAGAAAATGACTGACAATAAAAATCAACAGACTGATCTGAGTAACAAAAAACAAAAAGATATTTAAATTCTCTGGGGTGGAATTCCCAAGGTGGAATCATTGCTAAAAATAGTACAGACGTTTAAGCAATGCCAAGTTAAGGATATTTATTTATTTTTAGCTCAAAATCATTTTCAAGCATACATTTTTATTTATGCATCAAATGATACCCAGACTACTGTAAATATCAAAATGACAATTTAATGAAGATTTCAGGTAGGCAAAGATTATACTATTTGTGCCCAATACCTACTTCATGTACAGCTTTAATCTTACCACATGCTACAAAAATATGACAAACTGTATTTTTACTGGAGCCAAGTCTCTGAGTTGGATCTTGTCTTTATGTCAGTCTGCCTGTCTCTTATTAAGCTCTTTTGTGAACTCTTACGCTCTAGCTCATGTCTCTCTTCTTTAACTTCTTCTGTTTTGATGGATGCAGTTGTACTCAAAAATCTCCACAGACGTACTGTCAGCCCTCATCAGTATCAAAATGAATGAAACATTGCATTATTTTAGATTAGCAATGCACCTCAGTGGAGCTGCCGGCTTTCTTTAAGGGGGTACTGAGAACAATATGTTTTCTACACACAAATGTTATTCTCAGTAGGCTACATGGTTCATTGGGTTGTCTTGACTTCACACATTACCATTTCCTTACAAATGTACGACCTTTCCTGACTCTCATGTTTCATGTAAAATGTGACATTAGACAAAATTACCAAATTATACCATTATAAGTGTTTGACAATCCATTAAATAATTTTCTAAAGCAAAACCTGAAAGGACACGTAAATATAATAATAGTAGATTTCCTGTCATATTTAAACTGAAAGGTCAGAAGATCTCAGTTGGCTGAAAGATCTCACATAGACGTGAGCTGCACACACACACACACACACACACACACACACACACACACACATATTCTTTTTAACAAACATTATTTAACAACTACAATGAAATGGGAATAATATAATAAAAAACTGTTGATAAGCAGGAGTTGTCTGCCGTTTCTACCAGCCCATTGTTGGGGAGGCTAGGGTAGAGTTGCAGGGTAATTTTGATGCCCCACTTACGCCGAGTTTGCCCTCTGCTGCATCTCCCTCCCGTGTCCCGTGGCCTCACAAGGTGCACCCACTCCAATGATGATACTGCTGCTGGCCAGGCAAAAACTGTGAGCTCCGACGTGGAAAGCAGAGCAAAGGCAGCTTTAAATCCATACAAGGCATGATGATTTGACCCTGCTGCCGCCCTGATGCAGTCATTTCCCGTAACTAATGTCCATGAGCAACATCCATGGTGGTAAGATAAACAGGAGGACACAAAGATGCAGACTGACACCCCACATGCATTTAGTTGTGCTGACAAATTGAGGAAAATAGGAGGACCATATCTGGTTCCGTTATCCTTTAGACTCTGTTCTGATGAAGTTCATCTTTCAGAAACTGAGGAAAACTAGTCCTGTCGTCTTTGCTCCCACTTCATCCTGCTCTGACTTCTCTTTCCCTCCCCTCTTTCTCTCTCATAAAGCCACGCATCATGAGCATGCTGCCGATTGGTTTTTGAAGCAGTGGGACAGCAAGAGGTAGGGAGTGGCATCTCACTGTATGAATACATATGTGCTCCCCATGAAGACTCAAATACACAGACGTGCATTAGCGGAAACAAATCACACAACCAATGCGACCTTCACTGGCCTTAGAGAGTACTTTATATACACCTGGCTTCAACCAGGCTTAAAGATTAAACACCCAATGACACTAACCTCGCTCACCTTCAAAATTTCTAACTGGTTTCAATCCCACGCCAAGCATTCTCTTAGTAAATGAACAAACACCAGCACTTTTAATGTAAACACAGTAAGGTTTACGCACTAACCAACCACCAAAACAACAATTATGTTGTTAATAATTGTGATCCGTTTACCATTTACTTATATTTGTGTGCTCAAGTTTCCATAATGGAAAAAGGTGGAGTGCTGCGGAGGCATGACGGCAGTTGTGAGTTGTTTCTTTTGATTTGCACATGATGGACTGCCACAGCATGTTACCTCAGTCAGGGCAGGAGAATGACTGCACACCGACTTAAAATGTACAAGTGGAGAGATTGCAAAGACCAATCCATGTATCTTCATTCTTGCTCAGCCTGAATGCTAACAAACCGTCATCATTGTAATGCCCAGCCAGTCACACAGGGACCAAAGCCCACATCTCGGCTTTCCTGCTGTGAATCAGCCTCCCTGAAATAACATCAGTGATAATAGGCTTTAATGTCATCTACCCATACAATATTCCTCCTGTGTTTTTGAGTTCTACAAGCGGACACTCTCTTCCTGCAGAATTTAAGCCATCGTTTGCTGTCAAACTGAATGTGGAGTAACTTTCAGTTATGCGGCTGTTGTTTTGTACAAGTAACAATGCAATGACAACAACTGTATTATACTTGTTGTGTAGGAAGTCCTGGCTGTTGTAATATGAAACTTAAGATTAACCTGGCACTGTAACATGTTCTATTCAAGGTACGCAACGTATCATTCAGCACACCTAACTAACGGGAAAAGTCATTCAAATCAAAAATCCTGGGTATTGTCAAACACAACTGAAATGCTTCTGAGGATCCTGTTAAAGCCACAATGAGTGGCTCAGAAGTCTTGAAAACAGGATGTAGGAGAGAAAAGGCAGGGCAGTGTGGGTATTAGAAGGGCATGACAGGACGTTGCGTAACACACTGAAAATGCATGGATACCATAGGCTTTGCTTTATCAATGCACAGCAAAAAGCTTACACTACTAAAAGTGGGACTGATATTTCAATCAGTGGGTCTAATAAACTAACCCTAAATGTGCACCCTTCACTTTAAGGCTTGGAAGACTGAGGGAGCAGTTATGCAACAAAATGCAAACACAGTTCCATATAAGTTGTAGTAGTCTATGCAACTTTCCAGCTAGTAGCAAGTAGTGCAGTAATTTCAAAAATGTACGACAGGAAAGTAGAGGCTTAATACTAATTTCTAGGCTCACCCGTCATCAAAACTGTGAAATGACTGATCCAGTCCCATTAATAAGACCATGCTTTGTTATAAAAGTGTTGTAACATTTTGGCAAGGAACAATCTCTATCAGGGAATAACACGTTAAGCTATGTGACATGATCCTTGTGCCATTTCAGAATTCCACTGTCTCTGCCTCCCTACACAAAAGGGCAATTAGATAAGTGTGGATACTCAATTTTTCCCCCTTTTTCTCCTTCCTCCTTCCTCCTACAACCACCTCCTCGGGGAAACCCTTCATGATTTAAAATCCTTGCTAAGCTCCGTGGAAACTCAAAATCCACGACTCATTTCCCAACATGCTGTTTGTTTAAGCTCATGCATTTGGCTGGAGGATTCTAATGGCAGCAGGAACACGCACTGTTAGGGCCACCTGACATCTTTACTCTTGCTTCTGTGTTAAGCCCTCATCAGTGTGAAATTCTTATCCCATTGCTGCAGCCATTGTTTATGAATGACACACTGTTGTACAGAGGTGTGAATGAATGTGACTGCTGTTCGTCTTTCTCTCACTCTCCGGAACATTTTCACTTTAAGGCACTCAGCAAATGTGCCAAGTTTAGCTTTCAGTCACTGTGCGACACACAGGGGGACCAACGGTGTGGAAGTGTTTCGCCACGGCTCTTCCAACATGCACTTTGCAGGCTGCTAACATAACTCAAAGGAATACAAGATCAATCGGGGAGCCCGATTACAGAAGCATACACAGGTAGCCACACAGCTGAAGGGACAGGGTGAAATTCAGAATCATGCAGGGTAGTCAGCTGTGAATGTAACACCCATTGCTGCCAGTGGTAGATTTGCCACTGGCATTTGCTATTATAGGCACAATGAAGAAGAAAAAAAGCCCATCAAGACAAAACAAATGTATATATGCTTGGCTTGTATTACACATAGATTGGATGTTCACATACATAATGTGACACAACATATTATTTTATGCCATAAAATGTGGCCATGAGTTTCAATTTATTGCCTCCCGTTCAAAGCTTGAGCTATGTCCATGACCGTGACACAATTGCCTGAATCCCTGTATATTAGATTAGGCATCATCTATAGGACAGAACCACTGGAGGAGACAGTAACCTCACAGCGGGTCCTTACATCAGCCTGGTTTATCACAGTGGATCATTGGCACATTCTGAAGGAGAGACAGACCCACGCCTTAACTGGGTCATCATTAAAAGACGATAGCAGCACCTTATAACTCGTGTGTTCTCGAGGAGCATCCACTGCCAGAAAAGGATGAATGAAAGGATGAATGAAAGGATGAATGAAAGGATGAATGAAAGGATGAATGAAAGGATGAATGAAAGGATGAATGAAAGGCTGAATGAAAGGCTGAATGAACAAATGAATGAAAGGATGAATGAAAGGATGAATGAAGGCTGTATTCATATATTTTAGGAGAGCCTGGATCTGACCTTGCTTATATTGCCAATGGCAGGTGTTCTCATAATGAGCACACAAATATACAGTACATAAATTCAGCAGTTGACCTCAATTTATTTTTAAACCTGGTTTTTTTGCTGGGTCCAATTCTCCAAAAAATAATAATAAACTCATCAATTACAAAAATGAAGCCCTGAAAGAGCAGACTTTTCTGTCACTATCTTTCTTCAGATCTACATCACTGTAGGCTGCATTTTGATAAATAAATAATAATCTTAATACACTTCACAACACCTATTAAGAAAACTGCAGGCTAATAATAACCAGAAACGTTAAAGAATTGTGGTCAAGCTTTACGGTGCTTTCATCACCACCAGAAGCAATTCACCAAAACCACAAACCCAATATAGCTAAAAATAAAGCTTGTGTTGCATGCGTGTCTTGCACAACTAAGTTGAGTAAAGCATCTCAGAGTGAGCACGAGAGAAAGAGAGTAGATTAATTTTGACTCACCAGTGTGTAAAGTTATGTGTGTTAGTGAATGTGGCAGATACACATTTGACTACAAGATTCTCATTGTGAAACAAGCAAGACCAAAGCAAATCAATGCCATTCATGCACAAGTGACAACTGTTCAACGGCCTCACTGGCAACCCTGCAAGTTGATAAACTGGAATCCAAGTGCAAACACATGAAGAAGTCTGTATGCCCCCTTAGCAAAACTACTAATTCCAAAAGTAGAACTATAAAAATGTGGCTTCAACTGCAGTTAATTCCATTTAGGTTTGTTCATTAGCAGTGCAGGAAGGACTGGTGAAATATTGGCCTTCCCCTTCCTCTGTATGTATTCTGACAGGGAGATATAGGGAGGCTCCTAAAATAAGAGCTGAATCCACACTCTAGGCCCAGTCACTTCCATATCTTACAGTATGAGGGCCAGAAATGACTAAGCTCAGCAGTTCTCTAATGAGACTGTAACAAATGGGAGGGCTGTATTTAGGTTATTACAACACCAGTACACACACACACACACACACACACACACACGCGTTTGGACATGTGCTTTTGTTCTGCAATCAAAAAAGGTTAACACTGTTTTATGCTTGGTTTACTTTAATCACAAACAAAATATTTCTTTCTCACACATAATATTTATCTATATTTCCCATGTAGAGTGATAGTGATGCTACTATTACAGTGATATACTTACAAGTGTTTTATGGAGGTCAAGTAAGATACCTAACCTTCATCTAGACATGTAAAGGGTTATTTGTTGATCAATCAATCAAAATTACGCACTTGATTAATTAAGAATATACAGTTTTAACAAAGTTAGCTGGACATGATTTGATATTCAAGGATCCCTCAAATAAGTCCATCTGTGCAGGTGTTCCCAGCACCTTGACTCAAGCTGAGGTCCATACAGTTGTGAGCAGATCAGAGCCCATGACATGACACAACTGGTATTTGATACTGGTGTCCGATTCCTCTATGGTGAAGGACTGCACAATGAACAACCTACTTGGTGTATATGATCGTATTCAAAAACACAGGAATATTTAGGAGAATGAGTTAACCAATTCAACTTGTATACCTGATATATGCATTTGCCTGCTACAACTTTTTTGTTGATACAAGACAGAGTTAGGCTTTGTTTTAAGTGTCTTGTATCTTTAGTCTCCTCGAATATATGTAATCCAAAACAAACTTGTAAGTTATGCACAATTATTATGTTGAATCTTTTTGATGTTGTTAGGCTATTTGTTGAATAAATACAAGAGGATCAGGAGAAGCAATTTTGCAATTGATCACTTCTCATTTTAATGGTATGACGTTGATTGTAGGCACACATAAATCAATACTGTGCTGTTACTGTGCTGTTAGCGTCATTTTGAATGGGGGTGTAACACTTTGATGTATCAACAATTTGACACTACTTTGTTTAAACAATGACGAAAAGTATCATCAAATTGCACATTCTGCTACCAAATCAACTCAAATAAATTAGATTCTTCTAAGTTTGTAAATGGGAAAACATAAGGTAACAAGCCTTGTTAAATTGAGAGTATCTCAAGCCTACTGTGGAGTAATGATTGTGAGATGTAATTGTAGATCATAACTGATGATAGCTGTGAGTAATCCAAGTCTCTATTGAACCTGCAGGAGTCAACACTAAATCAAATTCAGACCTCAAGAGTATGACAGCAGGAAGGAAGTTAACTAAACGAAAAGTGCAGGATGCTTGATTTCTAGTTGTTAATGAACAATAACTTATTTATACTGGTAGGAACTTACTGGTTCGTGGGAGGTGCAGACAGGGGGAACACAACCTCTTCTTCCTCGTATTCCGGTCCATCCTGCATGTCGCTTTCATCCAGAGTGCCACCGAGCACCCCGCAGCCTGGAGGTGGAGGAGGAGGTGGTGGCAGTGGGGGGAAGTCAGTGGACCCATCCGGGCCTGTTGATGTGGGTGAAATCCGAGTAGCTGGACCCTCCGAAGTGGGAGAGCTGCAAATGCCGCCCACGGTCCCTGAGCTTGTTCCTTGTAAAACTGAATGTCCACCTCCTGCTCCGCCACTCCCTGTTGCGGAAAGCGCTGGTCCGGTCATATCCCCACTAGACATGGTGTAGGTCATATTCGTGTCGGGAAGTGGCTCTGGATACGTGTTTGAATGTTGGCGGAGGGTCGGTGCTGGTCCTTGTCCCAAATCAGTTACTTGCACTCTGCTCGGCTTGGGATAGTAGGGGAAAGGGGCCGTCTCCGGGCCTCCTCCGCCTGCCACCCCTGTCCCTGTCGTGACCGAGCCCGTATCCTCACTGCTGACCTCCGTAGCCATCATATTAGGAAAATATGTAGAGGGGAAAAAGTCCAAAAGGGAACCTGCCCTTCCCCTCTGTTTTTACAATGCTCCTTCAGTGTTTGGGCTCTGGGGAAACAACACCAAAAGTTTCTCAAAAACGCGTTTAGCTAGCCAGCTAACGTTAGCCGACAAGCTAACTTAGCTAGCTTACTTGGTCGCACTAGCGGGCGTTAGCTTTACCTCGCATTCGCTCGCTGCAAGATAACCAAGCTAAGGCTAGCTGGATGGCTAGCAGCTTCGAGACACTTGATGAGTTCTTGTTCGCTATGTCTTCATTGTTTCCTGAGTTAAAAGTTCACACAGAAACGCTATCTCGAAACAAACACTCAGAATGTTACAAATAGAATATTAATTCACCAATATATCCTGCTTTTTGTTCGGACTTCACCCTCGGCACCGGGCAGACCACTTGTCCGGGAGTGTTGTTTTATTGTCACTGTTGTGTGTAACCTCCGTCTTTTTCCCAGTGTTGTTGTTTTCTTTCCTTCTCAGTTTCCAGCCGTCTCGAGTAGAGTCCACATCCGACCCAGCCTTTTCGCCTAAATCCCCGGAACGGTATGTGGTTTTGCGCGAACTACCATGTCGTAAACCAAAGTAAATTATTCTTGCGTATATAAGCTAAGTTCGCCTTTATTTCTGGGTTGCAGGGCTGGTGGCTTGCCCGCTGCTGCGCTGCTCTTTTTTCTCCCCTCCCTCTCCCATTCCTCTCCAGTCACCGAGCAGACACAGCCAAGTGAACGCAGAGCGGCACCGGTTCAATCCATGACATCTTCAATCAGTGCTCTGAGAAATGGGACTTGTATCCTAATTGATATATTACACGTGATAGTGTTCCCATGCTTAAAATACATCTTCATAATGTTTTTTTCGAATAGGCTCTGTGGAAAACAGAGACAAGCAGCAGAGACATTTATCAAAACAGGGCTTTTAGAAACGTGGACTGATTGCTTTTTCTTGATATATTCTCTTTATATGGAACAGTACATTTGGACATTTTTGATCAGTTGCTTTGAAGCAATCTACCATACTGTCACTATTTTTGGTTGTATGATAAGTAATGGGGAAAACAATGAGTCTACATTAGTGGTTCCCAACCTGTTTCCTTAAGGGACCCCTTTTCTATCATTGAGTGAATTGACGACCCTTGACTAAATGACATATTTTATGGATATTTCAAATTATCTTCAATGCACAGCAATAACAGTAGAGAACAACTGATAATCTGTACAATTAACCCAAATAGTGAACTGCAATAACTGCAGGAAGTTTATGTAAAACGAATTTTGAGCAGATTATTTACTGGGAATATTGCATCCGAGATGAGTTTTACAATTGTCTCTCTGTCTGTTTTGTGTTTTTTAAATTGCAACAATCATCCAAACTTAGTAAGCTTCTTTTATGACAAATCTAGTGTTTTCCTCTCCCTGACGGTTGGTCATTTATCAATTGGTTGTTTTAACTGTTAACGGTAACTATTTTTCTAATGCAGGAAGTGGCTGTTTCGCAGAGAGGAAAGGCTCTGTGAACATGTTTTAGATTTTCATGTGAAGACCATTGCATGCCAGAAGGCAAGACTGTATGAGACCTGTAAACTGTGATCAACCATCTTTTACTTGTTTTGTTTTTTTAATATTATTAAATGTCCCACACAACCATTGACTTGTAACAGGTTGTTGTGAGTTGGCTGTATGTTAATCTACTTGTAAAAAATGTAATTCAGAATGCAATATCTTTCTTTACTTAATCCTATGATGGCTAAGTAACATTTTCGTTTACTTTTTCAAGGCTTTTTGTGGACCAAATTGTTTGTGAGAAGGCTATATGGGATAACAATATAATGAGAAATTGTATTTTTCAATTAAAGCATGTCAAATATATGCCTGGCCCTTGATGTGACTCTCGTTTCCCCGTGTGGCCCTTAGTGAAAGTGAGTTTGACACACATGGTCAAACATCTCTGATCTTTGATTGTGCTCCTTGTCCTGGTTCAATCCTAGGATTCCTCCTTTTGACCGATGTAGACTACATAAAGAATGACATAAAGCTTATTTTTCTACTGGATCGACATCATTCAGTTGTTCTTGCCTGGCAATATTCTTTCTTTGTGTCTGACTGCTGATGACTGAATGACATGCATATGGTCTAGTGAGAGTTTTTAATAACCGCTTTGACACACGGCTGAATAAAGCTATATCTTTGTTCATTTTAGCTAGACTTAGTATTCTATTTTAATTTAACCCATTTGGCTTCTGCATTCTGTTAGACTGACACAGATACAGAGTTTTCAGGACAGTGTAACAAGATAATGATCCTACAGATGTAGGCCAAAGTGTTTTTGTATAGCCAAATGACTTGACTGCATCAGATAATGTCCACAATACAACTGAAGACAAAAATACCCCCTGAAACAAGCAAGTAGTAGAGGTGGCTGCAAAAAAAAACAAATGCACTTTTCAACTATCATGGCCAAGCGATCATGTGAGACATTTATTATCACTGGTTTTGCACATGAGCTGGTGCTCATAAACACACAATGAGGGGAAATTCAAAGCAATATTAACCATAAGATGTGTAGCAGCTGGTTAACTGGCGTCTCTTTGGCACATTGCAATGTTTTCATTTATTTATATATTATGAATACAATTGCAACACATATTTCCTTTAGAGCACAGTTTAATAACATCTAAAATGTATATTTTTAAATTAGTGAAAGGGAATGTTAACTTAGGGATATATCAGCAAACTCAGTGGAGATAAACCAATGGCATTATGACAGTGCACAGTGAGGTTGCTCTTTTATGTAAATTCTGATCTGGGTAAGCTTTAAATACCTGTTTAAACATTCAAATGTCGTCTGTAGGATGGGAAGAGGATTTGAAAGCTTCAGTAAGTCAGCCATGGGCTTAACTTGCCCTGATACAGCACACGTAGTGCTGAGCAGCTACAGCAGTGGGCCACTGTTGGTCTCCACTCACCATCTCCAGCCGTGCCCTCGGTGCAGCTGCCATCACCATTCCACCTCCACACTGATCCGTCTTAGAGCAACTGGCACTGTTAAAAAAAAAAAAGGATGTCTGAGGATGACGTCCTCAACTTTCTCATTACTCGCTGGAGTTTTTAGTCTTTTTCTCAAAAAGTGACCCCTCATCTTTCTGTTCTTTCTCTCTTTGTAATGCTCTCATGACGAATGGCTCCTGTATACGTTATGACAAACGTGGACGGGCCAGGGTGTGAAAAACTGCCACTCAGGAGGAAGCCCATCTTGCATTCCCGTGGGTCACTCAGGAAGCTAATGTCTACGTTCTCCGCTACAGCACATGCTTCCCTTAAGTCCTGTGACACAGAAGGTCAGTGAACTGTGAAACTAAAGGCTGACATTGACTTGACATGTAACCATAAAAGCTACTCCACTTGAAAGGCACAAGTACTCAGTTGTAAATGCTCAAAGACACATGCACGTCTAGCTTTAGTCGTATTCTCAAGCATGCTCATTAAGTACGTATCGCACGCCGGTGAGTGGGCTCTTGAAACGGCCTGATCCCAACACATCATTGCCCCTTGCATTTCCTGTGCGGCCATGCCTTACGCTTCATTGCTGCTAGGAAGCAGTAGTCCCCCGTCCTCATTTGACTTTATATGGTGGTGTAATCTGGATCATCCTCTGTCTCTGTGTAGCAGTGCCAGTGTGTCCTGTGGATCCTACCAGACTGAGAGTAATGAGAATGTAGACATGATGTGGCCATTCGCCTTTCCCTGGCAGACAGACAACTCGAAAGGGCCAGCTTCACACCTGCTGAGAGGGAGAGTAACCATGTTCGTCCACTGACCCTGACGTGTGTGTTTGTGTGTGTGTGTGTGTGTGTGTGTGTGTGTGTGTGTGTGTGTGTGTGTGTGTGTGTGTGTGTATGAAAAATTAGATTACATTGTAGAGGTTAAATAACCAAGTCCAAAATCTAACCTTACGACTTTAACATATTCTGCGATTTTGTCTATATCCGTGCACACCTTCATGTTTTTGTCTTCATCTCTGTATCACTGCATGTGTGTTGTGGGAGTGGGGCAGGTGCTGACAAGTCTGCCAAGGGGAGAAAGAGTGTGTGAGGGAGAACGGCAGGCCAGCCTGACTGTTCTGCTCTGTTTCACCATAAATGCGTTGTCAGATTTGAGGATGGGCACTGATTTGAGTACCACAGGAGCCTGACTGGGTGTCGACAGAGGGCCCTCATCCATATTAATTGTCATATTATCATAATGGTTCATTGCCCTCAAACGCAGCACATGGGAAGATCTCCACCCTCCTACGCCTTTGAAGACAATGACGTTTTTTTGCATTTACTGACATGTTGCTTGGGATGTGATTCAGTAGCGTCATGTCTTCTAATGTAATTAAAAAATAAGCTCATCTGCTTACAGTGGTAAATGTGAATGAAAGTCTATTGCAAATGGTTGTTGGTTCTTGATTGTGTTAGTTTTGAGTAACAATATTTTTTTTTCTGTCCTCAGTGCCAATCATCTTTCATCCTGTGTTGAAAGGTGTGTAAGATAGAAGTCATACATTAGATATAAACTGTAACACAGCACTGAGTGTGACGGGCTAACCATGCACATAGACTTCCTTTCTCAGTCTCTCTTCCTGTCATTCTTCTCAATCACAGACCTGCACACACACATACGTTCTTTGTGTCAACCAAATAACCCTTTGATGTCTCACTTAAGTGCTAAATTGGTGTCTGAGGTGAAGTACACACATTAACACTCATTTTGTAAGTTTCAGGGTCAGTGCACAAGTCTGCTTGCCTTCTCCTCCTCAATTTAAGAGCTGGATACTTGCAGGCACATCAGGACGTGTGTTGAATAAATCACTGGATTAACATAAAAGTTTCAAAAAGGAAATGAGTGACACATGGATGGATAGCGTGAGCAAAGGTCCTCTTTAGTAGTGGGCTTAGTTTTCCAACATTACTTTCATGGGAGTTATGAAACCTTGCCATGCCATGTCCGATGTCAACTAGATGCTTAAAGTTTAATGTTGTGTGAATTATCGATGGGAATTTGAAGATGGGACATGAAACCTTAAGTTGCCATCTAAAGAAATAACTCCAATGAGCACGTTTCTGAGAATATGTCTTCGATCGTGCCAGGATGCATTGCAATGTATGTTGTTAATACACTTACATTAGCTCACATTAAAATCTGTTTTAATGGTCTAATAAACTTTCTTTGAGGATATGTTTTGTCCGAGGCATTTACATTTCATGTTATGAGTGCACCGTGATATTTTTGGCTTTAACTTTCTGTTGCTAGTTCCAGTTTTGTGTTTTTTTTCTCAAATGACATTTCATCTGATCTGTTTAGTATACTAATAATTCACATGACTTCAGATCCTCCTTCGCACAAGATGGGCATTATGCTGCAGGAGGCAGCAGGTCCGTCTGTCGCTGAACAGTTCTGGTGTGTGCGTGTGTGTGTGTGTGTGTGTGTGTGTGTGTGTGTGTGTGTGTGTGTGTGTGTGTGCGTGTGAGTGTGTGTGTGTGTGTGTGTGAGAGAGGTGACATTTCATTGAGTGTTGTGGTGTATGTAAAACAGAGCATGTGAAAGAAACAGAAGTACGACGAGGCTTGCTTCATATTTGTGTCTGCGTGTGCAGCACACTCATGCATTTGTTTCTCTGCCTGCACACTTGTCTTGTAATATTCTAATTGGGGCCGGATGAGACTTCCGTTGGCGTTGCCTCAATATGTGCAATATGTGCCCGCATGGACCCTGTGTGTCAGTGAGTTACTAATGTGTTGAGCAGACTATGGCACAGTCTGCTGTTCTACACCTCCTGCGGTCCCCGAGGGGAGTTGGAAAAGGCAGATGGGGAGGCTACTGTGGTGCTTTATTAGCGGATAACTGCAGGTTGTGTGTGTATGTGAGTGTGTGTGTGGTGTGTGCACACAATTAATGCATCAACTCAATCACAAAACGGTGTGAAATTACACAAAAGAGAGTCTTTGCTTCTCTATAGATGAATACTGCAGTCGAAAGAGTCCTTACAAATGACTGGTTTACTGTTTCCTACAACAATAGACACCAGAATCCCTGACTCTTTCCTTTTTGTTTCTTCCTGACACTCACAGCGGCAGCCAGACACGCTCTGACCAGAAAAGCTCTCCTTCTTTCACTGTTGTGCACGGGGGCTGTTTTTCACTTTCCTTTTTCGGAGGGCAAGCGGGGGAGTTTGCAGCTGCCACTCGAATGCACATATGGGCAGAGCAGTGGTGAGATGGGGGTGGGGGGAAGGAGAGCACATGGCCCCTCAGTCACACTTTTAGAGAGGGATGGTGGTAGAACATGGGCACCTCTCCGCATGCGCAACGTTTCGTTTTGTGAAATGAGTACAACTTTGACAAAATAGAGAATTTGCAATGTGATAAACATCTTGTTTGACTACTTGAACATGATCTGAACTTAGGGTGCAGCATTATTTATGGTAAATCAACGCTGGTGCTATTGCACTCTTCTTATTATTTATCTCATATTTACTGACACTTACAGCAGCATCAGCAATGATTAAATATTCTTCTCATAAAGACAACTCAACACGTCACCAGAGAGCTCTGTTGCACCGAGGTTTGGTGTTAAAGATCGATACGAGTATTATGAGTATTACATGAGTAATAAATATATATATAGACATTTGGTCAACGTTTTGCTTCTTGCTAAAATAAATGTTAACACTCTTGTACACATACAGAAAAAAGCTACAACAAACAAATGAACGCTGTCTATTTCTTTGCCTCTCTCTTTCTCACACACACACACACACAGATATTTTAAAATGATATTATTTTATTCAAGATATGTTAAGTTAATTATTGTTAGACAGCCGGATTGGATAGTAATATAATCAAATGTGTCCCAACTGCCATCCTTATCACACATTTAGTTTCAACTGGAACATCACAATCTGCTATACATTTATGTATTTACATCTGATTATTTCATTATTTTACATGTTGCATCTACAATAAAATTGTTTATGCACTTGCATGCCACTGCTTCATTATGCTTCAACATGTTGAGACTGTAACTGTAGATTTCGGAACAACTGCAATGATTGTGTAGGCCTACATGTCCGGCTCGTGTGATGCCTGCATCTAAATTTTGCATTGTAGTGTCTTGCCGTATTGTTTGAAAAGATACTTGTTCAGATGGACTCTGTAGGGAATTAAGAGCACTCAAGCACAAGTAGAAGGACAACTGATACTCCACAGACAGACTTCTATTACAACTAATGGACTGCATCAATAAGAGAAGCTACAATCAGTTCGAGGTTGAAAGGATTTTACAGATTCAAGTTGTAATAAGCCTAATTTACTTGGCACCCATTCAGATATATAAAGCTCACAACTTCCCATTTAATATGACAAGCCAATTTCACTTGTTCTGCAGGATTAATAATTGCAGAAAAAAAGCCCCTGCATATAAAAGGGGAAAGTGAAGGATGAAGACCTTCCACGATATGAAAATGCACTGTGTGGCTCAGCGCCCATGTTTATGGTTGATGATCAGATGATATCACCGTGGCACCGATGGTCTGGACGGTTCCTTTTCCCGTCTGGGGTTGCCATGAGAGATGGACAGCAGCTCCCAGAGGGCCAATGAAATGGGTTGTTATTAAACGCACTTCCTGTAAAAAGTTACTTACAAATATCATTCTCATAAAACACATGAGGGTGTGTGTGAGGGTTTGTGTGTTTGTGTGTGTGTGTTAGAGAGAGAAGAACATAGAAGCATGATCTTATCCAGCAAATAGTCATTGTATTTGAGACATTACACAAACAAGTAAGCACTAATCCACATCATGGGTTAATCTTAAAACAAATGTATGATTATAAACACACAAAACGCATAAAACAGAGTAAATTCCACTGGATATATATTCAGGAATTTCATCATCCATGTCTGTGACCTCAATACCCATTAGTCAAATTTGATCACTTCACTGAAACAGGAAGGGTATTGCCTGAGTCCTTTATTGCCTGCAGCTACTGCGTATTGGTTTGCTACATCAGGTGATGAGTCACAGCCTAAATGAGGTCATCCCATCAATCCAGACATGCAGGCTGACCAGAAGCTACTCACTGCCCAACCTATCTGAGCAACAGCTGAGACATCACACCCCTCACTGACTGTCCATTGAATGCATGACATCATCTTCACTCTGGAATTTTATATGCATCAGTATTAATGTCTCTCTGGCTAAATTAAGACGGCTCTTTGAGCTATTTCTCTCCTCTCCGTCTGTCTCATTACAACCTCCTGTTTTGTGTTTTCTGCTCTTTACTGTATTTCTTCCAACATTTTACTCAACAAAATAGTTTTCCTTATCTCTCTCCCTCTCTCTCCGTCCCTGCGTGTCATTTCCTCTCTTCCTTACCTCCCTCCAGCCCCTCAGGCCCAGACATGTGCGTTGCAATCTGCAACCCCAGTGCTCTGCTGTCTCCCCAGGCCTCCCCACCACCCTGTACGCTCCCCTTGTGCTTTTAGGCCCCTCTGTTTAATTCATGAGCTTCCTGTGGCTCCTGTCATGTCTCATCGGGGCCACAGGAAGGCACGGTGTAAATAATGGAGCATCCCCAAAGACATGTTCAATGCTGACTGTCACAGCAGCGTACCATGTGCTTCCATGGAGAAGACAGGAAAACAGTCTGTGTTTCTTTGCCTCTCTAACACATATGTCATGCTCATAACATCCTTTCTTTTTTTTACACATATGGCGAACGCAAAGTGTAGTAACAATATGGCTGCTAGAATGTGTGAGCACATACTGTGTGAATGTGCCACATTATCCTCTCAGATATTATTTACTCTGCAGAAATACAAAAATAAAATAAAAATCTGAGATCATTTTTCACATTGCACGATAAAATATGTTGTTTCCTTCACATTTCTAATAAATAACATTACAATTTACTTTTTGTGTATTCGTACTGAACGTGTTTTATTTCAATAGTTATGTTCCACATAAAACAACTGATGCTCATTCATCAAACAAGCATAGCATTCTCACACTGCCAGAATCTTTAGCATTGATCACCTCTGGGCGTTTTATTGGCATTATTCACAGCAGAGGTGATTCCGAAGCAACATCCCATCAGCGATCTTCAGTGGGATCCTTCCTTAAACCCCATACAGGATGTTCAGATCAATACTGTTGTGAGACCAAATGAGAAATCAGGGCAGTGGTAAGGAGGCAAGGCCCTCACTTAATTCTCTCAGGGCATCCTTTAGAGACAAAAGTCTTTAAAATGATCTGCTTGTTAGGCATAGCTGAGCAATTCCTCAAACACAACTAAGATCCCTTTGTCCTACTCAAATATCTACTCTCAGGATATTTCTTTCTGTGTACATCAATAAAGAATGGATTAGGACAGGGGACTGAGCCTGGGTAGGATTGTAAAGCTCCAGGCTCCAAACGTATAGTGTCCTTGTTATTTGCCTTCTTGTCTTTGCAACATCATCACTCACCCTGCAGGATTTTTCCATTATCAATTTTCAGAGCATGAGGCATGTTTATGGCTTACTATAAATTGGGCAAACAAGCCGCAAATGTAAACAGGGCTCAGTGCTGTGATGCACAAAGAAACTGAGTTAGATGTGTGAAAATACAAAAAACTGATTCCACCTTGAACCCAAGCTGAATGCCTATTTTTCCTCTGCGATGGAACATTTCTTTCATATCTGCAGGGGGTTAATATTGTATATATAGTGTATATGTGTGTGTGTGTGTGTGTGTGTGTGTGTGTGTGTGTGTGTGTGTGTGTGTGTGTGTGTGTGTGTGCTTTGGTCATATTCACCCAGTGAGGCTGTTATTTTCACCATCTTGTTCACACACCACATACAACACAATCTGAGATAATGAATGCGATGACTGCTTCCTCACAGTAATGTCTCCCTACAGAGCGGCAATGATATCAGAGCTAAGTGTTATGTTTGTGTGTTCATAAAAGGAATGTGTTTCCATATGTGTCCGGTACAGAGGAGTGAGACAGTGAGACAGAGATGTAAATGTCAAGGCAGTTGATCACATCAACATAGGACATCTCTTCGGGGTAACAACCTGGCAACACACCAAGTCCCTGATTGATCTGTGCTATGTTCGGCAAATCTGCTACTTAGGCTGACTGTGCCTTGCTGTCACCTGTATAACCCCCAACGGTTCAACTCTGAGATGTATGTTGTTTAATTCTGCTTGATCTGGCTCCCTGTGGCTGTTGATGAAGCTCATTTGGTTGGTGCACAGTGGAATGTGTGTGTGTGTGTGTGTGTGTGTGTTTGAATTGACATTAATTTTTTCAGCATAACTATAACGCAACGTCCGCTCTTGATATGGGCTATTTTAACAGCACCATCAGGACTGTGATAACAGTGATATAAAAAAATGAAATATTGATATTATGTTAATAATACATTATAATATTGGATTGGCAGATGTTAGGTTGTCTGGATCTTTTGTCTATCAGTTCATCTGGTTGCATTTTCACTATCCAGTAGTGTAATTGTTCTTTTTGTACGCTTTTGTACAGTTATGGTTACAGACTCTCTCTCCACCTCCATACACGTCGTATTTCGAGTAAAATTAATTGGCCAAAAAAAGACAAAATGCACAATCAATACTTTTGCATATTTTGTTTTACAGTAAGAAGTAATTGGACCAGGAGGAATTATTGTTAATTAAATTATTGTTAGTTTTACTAGAGCAGAGCAGTCTGTGGGAGTACGTAAAACCTGAGACAAATGACAAGGGTGAAATGATTTGGCATAATAAGTAAGGCAACAACCAGTGATTTAGAGGGCAATGTATGGAAGTAAAACACTTTTTTTTTATTCACCTGAAATATAACAAATTCCTTGCATTGCTGTCTTGTATTAACCAAAGCTACAGTGGCAGGAAATAAGAGCAGGAAGCTGTATGATGAAGAGACTTCTGCATGCCAACAGATACAGTTTACACAGCTGGTTTTGACATTATGACAGTAGCTGTTAATTATCTCGTGCACTGAGTTTACAATCTGGCTGCAACATTTTGTTTGATCACTTCAGTTCAGGTGGGCTATATCAAAAACAAAATGGCTATATACCACTCCGGCCCTTTATATCATCCGGTGGCTCGATAACAAGCTAATTATCCCGCGAAAAAAAAAAAGTACATTCAAGCATGAATAATGCAAAACAAATTTAGATTAGGGAATAGATTGCATTATAAATCAGCAGAGTGTGTGGAGGCAAGAGGTGAGTGTCTGCTATCTACTTGGCCTAATCCGCTCCCTGGAATGGATGTCATGGAAAGTGTGTTACTTACTATGTGATGAAGTTGGGTCTCAACAGAGCAGCTGGGCTGCCTCGCGTAACACTGTAGGAGGCTTTGTTTGGTGCTACTGTAAGTGGAAGAGCGATGGTGGATTAGACACTACAGTGAAAAATAAGGACACTGCAGGTGGGGGAATCTAGGACAAGCCATTAGATGAGGAAGGATATTCATCTTCGGAGCTTAACCCACGTGTTCCAGCAGAAACACGCACGCAATGTCATCTGTCTTTCTTTCTTCCGCTATTCCGTTTCTCTTGCCAATTGCCAATATCAGCTTTTCTGACCCAAATAATAGAAAATAACTTATTTGAATCCATAATTTGACACACAAATCTATACCTCTGATCTTTCAGAACATTACATGTGACGTAAAATGTGTTTATAATCTCAAATGCAAGTGCAAAAAAACAAACATGGCATGCTGCTGTTTAGACAGATCTCATTTCGACTGGAAAAGGCCTGCAGCAAGGAGCTTGTACTTTTACCTGTGGCAATCTTTTCAAGGTCTTTCTGAAACAGGAACCGGCATAGTTTTTTGCTTAAGGGCGAAACTTGCTGTACGATTAAGTAAAGAGTACTTTATTCCCTGCTTTTACTAGCTAATGTTCTCACCACCCATCACAAAGACATGAATGATAGTAAACAAACACCCACGGCCTCTTAACTCCACAGGCTGTGCTGCTGTGCCTCCTCAGCACATTTAATTGGAGCATAGAATTTGTCCGGGCACCTCTGATTTAAGTCTTGTAGTGCTGCATTTTTGACATATTGAAAATATATTCTTCTGGCACACCGTGGGATTTAAAAAAGAATGGTTCAAGACAATGCAAAGAACCACTCCCTGTTGACTTAAGCAGTGTGTTTTGTGCATGAATGAATATGCTTAAAGTTCTTGATGTTCTGGCTTTGTGTCTTTGAAAGGGGTTGAATGTTAGCGTGCAGATCAGCAGGTATGCTTTTATAATGACTGGCTAGACAGGAACTATTTTTATCCATCCTTTCAGGCGCTGTCCAAAGTTCCAAAGTTCCAAAGCACTGTAAAAATGCCCTGAGACACCGACGGCAGCAGTGGACTGAAGCTGTTTTCCACAACAATGGCAGCTGATTATGGGTTTTTAGAATTGATGCCCATCTGTGATGAAAGGTCACATGGAGAAGACGACTGCTGTGGCCTTCTGCTCTGGACAGACAGACAGACAGACAGATCAGATAGATAGACAGACAGCTAGATAGATAGATAGATAGATGTATATATATAGATAGATAGATAGATAGATAGATAGATAGATAGATAGAGAGTATGAGTAGATATATAGATAGATAGATAGATAGATTTATATATAGATAGATAGATAGATAGATAATGATAGATAGATAGATAGTAGATCATAGATAGATAGAGAGATAGATGATGATAGATGATGTATAATATAGATAGATAGTATATATAGAGTAGATATCGATAGATAGATCTAGCTCGCTCGCTATAGATAGATCGCTCGCTCGCTCGCTGATCGCTCGCTAGCGTCTATGTAGCTGCTCTGCTCGCTCGCCTCGCTAGCTCGCTCCTTCTCTACTCGTCGCTTCGCTCTCCTACTCGCTCGCTCGCTCGCTCGCTCGCGCGCTCGCTCCTCGCGCGCTCGCTCGCTCGCTCGCTCTCTCGCTTCTCTCTCGCTCGCTCGCTCGCCGCTAGCTCGCTCGCTCGCTCGCTCGCGCGCTCGCTCGCTCCTCGCTCGCTCCTCGCTCGCTCGCTCTCTCGCTCGCTCGCTCTCGCGCTCGCTCTCCTCGCTCGCTCGCTCGCTCGCTCCTCGCTCGCTTTCTCCTCGCTCGCTCGCTCGTCTCTCGCGCTCGCTCGCTCGCTCTCTCGCTCGCTCGCTCGCTCGCTCCTCTGCTCTCTCGCTCGCTCGCTCGCTCGCTCGCTCGCTCGCTCTCTCCCTGTCTCTCTCGCTCGTCGCTCGCTCGCTCGCTCGCTCGCTCGCGCGCTCGCTCGCTCGCTCGCTCGCTCGCTCGCTCGCTCGCTCGCTCGCTCGCTCGCTCGCTCGCTCGCTCGCTCGCTCGCGCGCTCGCGCTCGCTCGCTCGCTCGCTCGCTCGCTCGCTCGCTCTCGCTCGCTCCGCTCGCTCGCTCGCTCGCTCCTCTCTCTCGCGCGCTCGCTCGCTCGCTCGCTCTCTCGCTCTCTCGCTCGCTCTCGCTCGCTCTCTCGCTCGCTCGCTCGCTCGCTCGCTCGCTCTCGCTCGCTCGCTCGCTCGCTCGCTCGCTCGCTCGCTCGCTCGCTCGTCGCTCGCTGCCTCGCTCGCTCGCTCGCTCGCTCGCTCGCTCTCTCTCTCTCTCGCTCTCTCTCTCTCTCTCGCTGCTCTCTCGCTCGCTCGCTCGCTCGCTCGCTCGCTCGCTCGCGCGCTCGCTCGCGCGCTCGCTCGCTTCCGCGCTGCTCGCTCGTCTCGCGTCGCTCTCTCGCTCGCTCGCTCGCTCTGCTCGCTCGCTCGCTCTCTCTCCTGCTATTCTCTCGCTCTATATATATATAGATAGATAGATATATAGATAGTATATATAGATAGATAGAGAGATAGATAGATAGATAGATAGATAGATAGATAGATAGATAGATAGATAGATAGATATAGATAGATAGATATATAGTATAGATAGATAGATATATATATATATATATATATATATATATATAGATGTATATATATATAGATAGATAGATAGATAGTATAGATAGATAGATAGATAGATAGATAGATAGATAGATAGATTCAATGTGTGCCATGTTTGTCTTGTGACTGGCCAATCCAGACTTGTTAGTCTTGTTCTGTTCTTTCTGTCTTTTTTTCTTTTTTTTATACTTTCCTTCACAGACCTCCCCGGGCCAGCAGCATCCAAAAGCTTCTTTATAAGGACAATAATGAGAAGTAAAATCTCTGCATTCAGTCGCGGTGCCTGTAGGGACTGTTGCATTTCTGATCTGAGTTTCATGTCCAAGCCCATTCAGAAGGGTTGACGAAGGGACATGATGCACAAACAAAAAAAAGCAAACAGGCTATTCTTAGAAGGTCAGGGCACAGTCTGATGTGAAGCGAGAGATACTGATTCTGCTGCAACTCTATTAGTTAGAGTATAAGTGGATATATAAGTCAAACTTGAAACGTTTTGTGTTACTTTTACTGGCACAGAAGCACCTTGATTTGAGTTATATGTTTAACTTGACATATTTCTTTTCATTTCTTTTATCAATTTCAAGAAAGTATTGAGACTCGGCTGCCTTCATGCTGTGTCTCACTCCAGTCAGAGCAAAAGTGTGGGTAAAGCCCCCTCTCCTGGTCAGATCATGCAACCCTAAAACAAGAGATGTTTTTGTCTGAACAAAACAGGGGGGGGGGGGGGGGGGGGGGGGAATTTACCATTAATCTGCAAAATCCAAATGAACATATTTAGAAAAGCAATTGTAGATAATAACAGGTCATTTGTTATATATCCTATATTGGATGCGATGTGACGCATTTTTAAAATGAGATGTCTACCGTGAGGATGTTGTGTGTCTTTCGCTTTACAATGCCCGTGTTGATGTGACACACGTCCTTTGGAGTGACAACAATGCCAACAGTCAGTCACAGTGCGTCTGTGTGAGGGAGCCACATGGCTGAGCGCCAGCGCACACAGACACTGCCATGTGTTCTGGTGGTTTGACACAGAGATGGGCACAGTTGTCAGAGAGGGGCCTCTGTAGTTGTCAAAGCAAACAGGCATGGTGCACAGAATCACATGTTTTGATATATTTTTTTGTGTCATCAGCCAGCCAAACCACTAGAACATTTCAGACTGCCCAGTAGATGGCACTGTAACATCAAAGCTGACGGAAGTGTCTTATATTGCTATTAGAAGCAGGAAAATACATCACCATTATGAGACAAGTCAGCCACACGTTTCCTCACAAATTAGGGAACAGATTAGTGGGAATTAAAGTATGTTAACAGAATAAAAAGAAAAATCTCAGAATAAATGTATCCTGAGCAAAATAGATTTTGAGCTTCGTGCATTTGCCACAACCAAAATATGCCATTTAAAAAAACAAAAATTTGCGATGAATGCAAATATGCAGCTCCAACAAGCAAAACATGTAGCCTACAGTAAATACTCTGGAGTGTTGCTCTCATATCGTGGGAACAATGAGAAGTAAAGGACAGGAATTACGACCTCTCTGTTTGGCTCACACTGCCATGAGTTCCCCATTGCCTGCTTCATGCAGCTGTAAATAAAGGTAATTGTACAAAAGCTTAATTAAATGACATAAATCCTGTTTACGATGTCTGGGCTTTACTGAGCAACTGAATCGTAGGGGAGGAGGAGGAGGAGGGCTGCAGTGTGTGTGTGTGTGTGTGTGTGTGTGTGTGTGTGTGTGTGTGTGTGTGTGTGTGTGTGTACAGTTTTTCTCTCTTCCTTTGCCATCACCCCCTCCCCTCCACAACCTTCTACGTGCTTTCCCTTTTTCAGACACACAAACACACTCTATACTACACGTAGTTTGCAGAACAAAAAAGATTCCCCATATGAGGTTCAGCTTTATTGTGGCTCTTGCTACCATCACTTTCCTTGAAACTGTGGACACTCTGAGCAATATGTCATCTCTTTCATTAGAGCTGAGTGTTGGGGGGGGGGGGGGGTGAAGGTGTGGCTGTCTGACTGGCACTCTGGTATTCCACACCACGGACAACTCTCCCATGCCCAGTGTCCATGACCCTGATGAGAGGATATTTAATGAGCGTAGGAATGGAGCGCACAGGCAAGGACGTACTCAGTTTAAAGAACGCGCAAATACATTTACGGTCAAATAGAGTTCAAAGTGCAAAATGCTCATAATGCAAAGGCAGGCTATGGAGGAGTTTAGAACCACAATCAGTTCACATGTGTCTCTGTGTAGAATAATGTCGTGGCTGTGTATACACCACCAGCAGAACCAGCCTCCATCTCTCTGTCTCAGCAGTTTCATCCAGCGAGCACAATCTCTTATGATTGATTGATATTAGATTGAACTGGCTGGCTGTTGTTTCGGCACCATTGACTTCAGCAAGAGTTGCAGCCAAAGATTACAACACTGATTGCATTTCAATTTTTAATAGAAAGTTGGAATATCCAAAGTTCTTTCTTGTGAGTTCACACAGAGTGTTTTGCACCATTAGCGATCCTCAGAAAGACAAATTGGTTGCATTACCGGCTGCCCAATGTTCATTTATTATTTGTAATAATAAAGTGGCATGTATTTGTGCTCTCCCGAAATTGATTATGTTGTACAACGCACTTTTCGGGGAGGATGATGCTTTTTTACAACCTCATAAGTCATTTGAGTCTCAGTGGCAGTTATTAATGTGTCTGTGTGATGAGGTGCCACTGAATCAACTGGGCCTGCTGCTGTTGGATTCAGTGGAACATGCAGGAAGACATGAGCCTACTGTGTGTGCCTTAATGACACGCCACTTCCTGCCCGGCCAACTGTGGACCATTAGACCCAGATGCAGTGCGTAACTGATAGGGATTCCCCACATATTGAATAGGTGTGCATGGCACGGCAGGGATGATGATTAGGGATGATGCATTAGCAGCAAACAGGTGAGAGGCTGCAGTGTCGGGTAGAAATGGATGAACTAATTCCACCAGACTGCATCCATTCATCAAGCATCTATGAGTGGGAAGTAGGGGGGGGGGGGGGAAGTGTGGGGGGTGAAGGAATGAAAATCAAAAAGAAATGGGTGGCATGCTGTCAGTTCTACAGATAAAAATCATACAGTGAGTGACTGGGTGATAAAGGACAGATAGGACCTGAATCATACTGTTGGTTACCAAGGATACAACAGTATATTTCTTTATATTGTGCTCAACTCGCTCTGCTAAAAGCTCACGTTAGAGTTGGATGTTAGAAATTACAGGTGAAAGTCAATCAAGCAATCCAGAGAAAGATCTAAATCATTTCTACAGTAATGTAAGAGATGAATTATTCACTATCAGAAACAGTAGAGTTCCCACTAATACATTTTCAGATTTCTATCCGGCAGACTATAGTGAAGCAGCCCATAATTGCTCAGGGCATGAAGTAGTACTTAAAGCCCAGACCAATGTAGATCAGAGTGCGATGCACACCAAAGTGACAGGCACCACCAGTAACGAGTCCATCACGCTAACCTCTTTACTGTCGCAGAGGAAAAAAAGTTAAGGGTACCATAATGCTGCAACAATGCTTGCACATCACTGCAGGCTATATCCCACGTTTGCAACAAAAAACAGTGCAGAGACAAACTTTGATCAAAGGGGAAGAGAATTACAGCACTAGTTAGAATTTAATGAAGGCACATAAAGTGCAGATCTCAGTAATCAACATCTCAACGAAGTGCTAGCAGCAGGGAGAAGGCTGCAGCTGAAAGCAGTGGAATGGAGTTTTTTGATACAGCTGGAACACATCTTTAAACAGATCTGAGCAGTCGCAGTGCACAAAGGCATCCTGGGTAGTTTTAAACTGTGCGATGAATGAATTCTCACATAACCACTAAGACTGAGAGATCCAACAGCAACATGTACACGTACAGGGTGATCACGCCTTCATCCGTCCAGCCTTATCTTCTTCAGCAGGATGTTGGAAAGCACTTCTCTGTAGCGAAAGTGAAAACCCCAATATTATGGCCGGCTCAACTCCAACTCCCCCCCCCCCTCCCCCTGCCCCCCCTTGGTGGATTATTACTGTATGTGGCTATTCTCTCAAAAGGTCAAGAGAAGCGATTTGTCTCTCCACCACTCTATACTGTCTCTCACTCTGAATCCCAGTGGTGTCTGGGCGGAGATGATAGAGCAGTCTGTTCCTTCCCTCACAAACTCCCTGACCCCCCCCCACCCCCCGCTCCTCCCCTACTCCCTACATTTCTCCGTCAATCGGTCATTCCCTCACGCAAGCAATCGCTTAGTCTCCTTATTTATAATAAGGGCACAGTTGGCATCATTTCATAAAGTTTCAGTGTTTGCATGTCTCCCTTGCTAATTCACTCCTGGCAACACTCATACATGTTTTATAAACCTGCTTTAGCCTTGTGATGGAAATGAGAAAAAAAAAAGACTTGATATTTGAACCTTTTTTCTTTTTTGCAAGTCTAATAAGCGTCTCTTCTCTATTGAGAAACATTGGCATACTAACATTTATGTATTATTTTCCCACCACATCAAAAGCTGGTGATGTTGCTACTTTTCATTTTCTGTATTTCACTCCCTGGACACCACGTCTTACTTTTCTCCTCTTGCAGCTGGCAGTGCAGATTTGATTCAGCATTTCCCGACTTCCCAAACTCCCTGTTGCTTTTTCTCTCTGCTTCACTCACAGATGGCGGCTGAGGAGGCTCCAGGGACACTGGGATTGCGCGGACTGATTTGCTGGATACCCAGCTATAATATGTATTCACAAAACCCAACTGACTCCCCATTGTTTTTGCTTGTTTTGCTCTTGTGTCAGTCCCCATCCTCCCCCTGACTTTAAGAGTCATTCACTCTCAGAAGATGTGTCGGAACTTTTATCCATGTATTTGCTGTGAGCCTGACTTTACAGGGCGAAGTGTTATACAGTAGTTCTTATAAGTTGGAAGTGTTTCACGAATATTTAAATCTCTCTTTTACAGACTGTAATTGCCCTAATGTGATAACCCCAGGTTAAGAATGGGGCTTTTGAGGAGGGCCAACCCACATTTTTCACATTTATGTGTCTATGAATAAATGGAATATAAATCAAACCTGATCCATGTGAGTAACTCATTAAAAAAGCAGTCAGAGGTTAAATAGAGTGATGGAGGGCATAGTTTAATTTGACCATCTTTTCTCGCACTGTGAAGCAGGCCATTCAGCCTAACTTAAAGAGACCTTTTTGGGATCTTACTAAGGAAAGCGAATTAATGAAGCATAGAAAACTTCAAGCGTTTAAAGTGGGGTGAGAACACAAAACTAATTGAGTACCAAAACAAAGAAAATAATCCCTCCCCCCCACACACATTTTCTTCTCCAGTATATAGACTTCTGCTATAACCCAGATTCCATTAAGCTAAAAATACAAAAGTATTCATTTCACCTTGCAGTGAGGTATTTGATAGCAGGGCCGGCTGTAGAGATATAAGCTAGGTGTCATAAATGCCCATTTTACACTGCTGAACAACACCCACTGGAAATGCAATTAACGTCTAAGAAAAGACATTCAGAACAAAGACACTTGAGAACAAAATCACATTTAAAGTCAAAGAACTAAGCTTAATTGTTTTCCCAGACTTTGAAGGTAGGTGAAATTCAATTTCAAACTCTAAAAGACCATAGCTGCATCGAATTAGGCTTACATACTTCGTTCAATCTTTTCCCTGTGAAAATTACACCCAAGTAATGAAATATTTTCATATAGCCATAGGGGAAGCTTTTCAAGGATAGATGAAAAACATTTATTCAGAATAAGGGCACTCTGTGATATGATGACATTGCACCACGATAATACTGCTGAGAATGCCTTCTTTAAGAGCTTATAATGATAGGTTAGATCTCCACTGGAAATGATGAAACAACAGTGAAATTCTGGTAATGTGTGACCCAAATTCTGTGAGGGGAATTTTCACTTTTGTTAAACAAATGCTATCTCCAACTTTTTATAAATCACTGTATTACCTGTGCTTTCTAAGGTTATCATCACTTGAATTCTTGGAAATATATATATTTTCATCTTCTCCACCTTCTTTGTTTTGAATAGTTGTCTCCACTTTTGAAATGCACCACTCAAGAAACACTCTGCAGTCTCGGAGCCCTCAGGAGCCGAAGGGCTACATGTTCTATTCAGACTCACGGTAGTTTTGAAAATAAGTCTGCCTGCCGTCAGTTTGGATTCACAAACCAAAGTGTGAAAGATGTGACGGAGATAGCGGGATGCAGGCTAAGAAGAGAGAGAGAGAGAGAGAAAGAATATTTCTGTGTCTGTGTGTGAATTTAGGAACAGCGGATGTGCTTGAGCATCGTCCACGGCTGCTTGTCAAGAGTTGAGATTTGCAGTCCCAATGAGGTGTGTGTGTGTGTGTGTGTGTGTGTGTATGTGTGTGTGTACTATATTTTGGCAACATCTATCAATCTTTTTCTGCAAGCTTGGAAAACATCCTTTTTTGCAGAATGGAGAGTCACCGGCTTCCTGGGTAGAGTCAAGTGAGTGATGCTTTTGATTGTGTATCCATGTGGGTGCTCTGAAGTAGAAAGAGCCACATGTCACTTCAGAAAGTCATTCCCGTCATGTCCTGCTCCTCTGGACTGAGTAGAGATAAAAAAAAAAAAAGGCTGCTGACAGTATTTTGTTGTGTAACAAACATCGGGCTGAACCGGGCTGACCTGTGATTCCTGACAAAACTGGGAATGTGGAAGGAAACGTACGCGAAGACTTCATGAACAAATACTCGTTCCGCCGAGGCAGCGGACTGTTGTAGCACACGGCTTTCTCCTGAAGAGGTCTGATCGTTCCCATTACAGATTCAGCAAATGTTTCTGTTCAGTCAGCTTCCTCATTTGCCATGCAAGCTGAGCTGTCAGGGGGCCACAATCTTTCCCTCAGTCCTTATCGTGCTTCCTCTCATCCATCCCGTCTTCTTCGCCTCACTTTTCCCTAAGTGGCCACCCACCCCTGCCATGACTTTGCTCACCAAATTAACCGGGGCACCTATTGTGATTGGACCAGCCAGTGCAAAGTCAACTTCAACCTCTCTTATTAATTGGATATTTTGGCCTCTCCTATCAAAGTGAAGAGGCTATGGAGCAGTGGAATAATGTTGTTTGTGCAGACCTGCACACACATACACACACACACACACACACACACACACACACACACACACACACACACACACACACACACTAGAATTAGCAGATGATGATTTCATCAGTGAAGAGGCTTTTTATTCTGTATTTTGGGTCTTTGATGAAGAGCAAAACTTTATTTTTATAGCAATTACTCAACGTTATACAAACTTAAATAAGCTACCTTTCTCTTTTCAAAAGGATAAAGACCACGCCAGAGTTTCTTAACATTTTCGTCTTGTTATATATTTCAACTTTTACTATGCTAATCAAGTGAGAATGATCTAATTTCTCTTTGCAATCTCAAACAGAACTTTAAACAGTCATTATTGACAGCAGGTTTGGAAAGAGTTTTATCATCTGTGTTATTTCATTAATAAGAACTAATAATAAACTTGTTTGCAGTTTATACACTGCTTTAGAACGTACTGGGACCGGCCCTTTGCTGCATGCCGTCCCCTCGTTCCCCCTTTCCTGTCTATCTTCAGCTGTATCAGAATAAATATATCATAATAAATTATATATTACAAGGAATTGTTCTCGCTTTAGATCCAGTAGCTAGTTAACTGCTAATAAATGCATAATAAAGTATGTATTAATCTTAATAAAGCAACAAAAAAGCTTAGTTAAGATTTAACAATAAATAATAGGTAAGTTAGTTACACTCCATAAATATGTATGTAATGCTATTATAAATAATTATAAGAAACTCATAAGGTTTTTTTTAATGTTCTTAAGCAGTCTATAAACCTGTAACAATTTCTTATTAGTGCTTATAAATGTCTAATAATCTAACAATAAAATGTGTTTATGATGCTATTATAAACAGTTATATAGTCTTATTGACACATAATAATGTAAATAAGCTTCTTAAAAGGATTTATAAGACTCTTTTGCCTATTAACCAACGCTTATTACATGGACCTTAATATCGAACGTCATCCAAATATGTATGCCTCTTTAGGATCCAAAAAATGAAAAGATTCAAGAGTTATTTGATCCTTTCATTTTTGCAATATTGAGTTTGTCTAGTGAGGTTTTGTGGCTGAGGTCCTGGGCGCCATGTGGTTCAGTGGGACTTTGAAAGCCACCATTCACCGACCCAACTGAATTCAGGCCAACCCGAATTGTGCCTGTGCATTTCATCCAAACATCTGTGGCGTCCAAAGAACATCCTGGAAGAGACCTCTCTGCAGATAAACAAACCAATTGGAACACCCCGTGCCATCCTCTGCCCCACTTCTCCCTCTGCGAGGCACAAGCCTTTCATTCATATTTACCCTGCACAGTCACTTCTGCCTTTGTGGCTTGTATTGCGTCTCTGTTGGTGCTCTGTTCCCGCGTCCAAAGGAAACAACAATTTCTGCATCCTGCCCATCCTGAAAAATCACTACGTGAGGTCAAATTGTGTTTGTATGGCCTCTTACTGTTCCACTCTCAGCTTCACATAATGACTTTGACCTACCCTGAGTTACTCATCATTAATATGAATGAGGAGCAATCAAAGGACATGACTGCGATAAATAAAAACAACTGCTAAAGTTGTTTGAACTATAAAGAACATTGATTCCAGCAGAGGAACTCTCTCCTTGTGCATCCGCTTTAACCTTGGCACCGCAAGTATTTCAAGTCTCCAATGAATACATTACATGTTACTACCTGATGGTTTGTTTTTGTCCAGATGGGGGAGCTATCATGCTACCCAGCAACAGCACAATGGTGCACCACTGTACAGCCTCAGTCTGTACCTCTTCATCTCTGTCCTGGGAGACTAGGTCCTACTGCAGAACTACATCTACAAAATCTTGCAAATATCGTAAACAGCGTTGCAAAAAGTATGAAAGTGCTGACTCTCAGACTTCAGGATGGTGTTTGTTCCCAAACAATGTAGCGATATGGTTCCTGCTTTTTTAGCCCATTTTTATTTACAGATTTCTCTCTGTTGTCTGTCGTCAATAGAGCTTTCTGTACAGTACGTAAAGATATGAGCTCTATTCAACTGTTCTCCTTACAATTACTTGTAAATGAAGGCTTTGAAGAACTAGCCTGCATATTTCACATTCATTTTAGGGAGAACTTCTGATAGTCTGCTTAGTCTTTAATGTCTGCAACTAAAGGTAAGATGGATGTACTCTCTGAACTTGAGTTTGACTATAGTTTGAACAGAAACATGTCAGAGTTTGTGTGTTTGGTCTCGTGGATGCATGTGTGCTTGCGTCTGTGTGAATGCTGTATGCATATTTCAGTGGTGTTCCTGTGGATGTACTTGAACAATGTTTGTGCATCTGTTTTGGGGCTTATGTGCGTGAAAATTTGTGCATGTGAATAGGTTTGTGTCGGGTGCCTCTCACTGTGTGAAATGCCGTGGGTTGAATCTCTCCAGTGAGAGGAACAAGGGAGGGAGACCACTGGAGAGCAACAGATACAGCTTCTGGCCCAGAAAAGGTTCAAATATGTTCTCTCTATCTGTGGGAGGAAAGAAACCCATGGCAGAGAAAACAACAACAAATGATCAACTGCACCCTCCTTTCTTTTTCTAGCATCCCTCTCACTTTCCATCTGTAGTAGTCGTACATCGCCAGACCTTATTCCCACACTACATTCGCACTGTGCCGTCGCAGCAGAAAGCATCTCTCGAGATGCTTCATTAGAGAAAAAGATATCTCCCTCTGTTAGTTTTTCTTTTTCTATGTAGATCACATGGAACCCAGTCCTGTTCAGCTCGAGGGGGGTTGGTTACAGTGAATACGCCTGCTGACATTAATAGCATCGTATGTGGATCTAGAACTGCTTTACAGCCATAGAAAAATATTAATAACAATAACATATAACAAGCTAAAAACCTAATTATTATGTTTTTGTGAAGTAGCAGTGGCAGAACATATATTTTTTTTGACTCATTTAAATTGCCGGCCTTAGATTAATCAGTTCTGACAATTAATTAATTTAGACAGGCTGCAACCTGCAGAGAAATACACAATGAAGTGACTTTTATTCAAATCAAATTCAAATCACTTAGTGTTCAGCCGCAGGGGCTGAAATTTTCATTTAGAGGGAACCGAGCTGAATTCAAAATGCACTGTATATTGTATGAAGTAACAGAGAGAGAAAAAGCACACCCGTCCACATCCGACCCTTTAGAGGCATTAACATAATGCTCGATGTGGGAGAGCGTGGACTGAAGTGGGCATGATTATTTCAAATGAAAACTTTTTCACCCTGAAACCTGCAGCCATTAACTCTGGCCTTGAGTAGTGTTACATTATTGAACTGAAGACCGCTGGGTTCTAAAGTGGGCTGGGGGGGGGGGGGGTGTAAAGATTATGCCAGTTGCTGGAGCCCGTGGGATCGCTGCCACATCTCTGCAACTGTTATTTTTATATCAAACTGAATGTGCAAAAAAAAAAAAAAGTGACACATGACATGTTTTTCTCCTTTGGCTTTACAACCTCGGTGTGATCTGCCACTGCTGAGAAAAAAAGGGGGCAGGTCTCCTTGATGTGGTTGAGTGCATGCATTTATCTCTAAACAAAAGTATTGCAACATTAATGAATGATAAGGGCTGCAGAGTGCAATCTGTGCTGTACAGAGAGGGCGTAAGTGTCTATATTATATAATCATGTGTGCTTCTGACACTGTTACCTCTTGATATACTCACTTTTGTTAGAGTTGGTGACACTGTTTTCCCTCTGTTACCCTTATCGCAGACTATTTGTTAAATGCCATCGAACGTCAGAGTCTCTCCTGCACTTCTTTTCTCCGCGACATACACAAAAAACGTGCACATACACACATATGAGTCGACTCTGTTCCCTGTTAGCATTCATCTCCTGTGAACAGCCATCCCCTGGAGGTTCTGGACTAATTGTGTTGAGTTCCTAGCTGAGGCACTCTGACGAAGTGGGAGGTGCATGTACACTTCATCTTCCAGCACTGACAGTTCTGCACTTCTCCACAAGTCAGCATCTTTGAGGTAGAGCGTGGTAAACAGAGAAGGTGCGGGGAAGGTAAGGCTTAGCAGAAAACTTGGGAGTTCAGCGTGTCCTTGAAACTTTATTGACTGACAGTGCAGTGTCAGGGTGTTGTTCAGGAACTAGAGACAGCTGCTTTCACCTCTTATTGTCGTCACGCTGATATGACGGCTGGGCCACATCTAGAGCATCCCTGCTTTGGGATGTAATGCATCGATTGGCTGGTACAATGCAGCGCAAGATGTTTACAACAAAGTGCTGATTAAAGCTCATCCAACTCACCCAGAGGGGTAATTTAGTCTGTTGAGTATTTTCCAAGCACCCACTCTCATTCAGAGTAAGTAAATGTTTATATAACCGTCAATCACTAATGAGTCCACTCACACCGACTAGCAGTTACAAATGTAATTGTTTGACTATAATACTGCGGCGAGATGTGAAAAGAAACTCTAACTGAGAAGATTCAATAAAAGGTTGAGTCTTTTTATTAGACGGCTGTGCGAGTTTTACACCAAGCTAAGCCCACTATCTTCTCCTCTGAAGTGCAAATGAGTCTATAATTAGATTCCACACGTGAGATCCTGAAAAGTCTATTATTGAACAGTCTGCAAAGGCAGCAATGAATGGCCACAAAAACTGCAAATAAGGTGATTTACATATCTGCAAGAACATATAAAACTATATTAGTTTGTTGGATAAAAGGGGAAATAAAAAGTTGTGATGCTGCAACGGAGGCATTTCTACACATACAGTAAAGGCTTTCACTGCAGTACTTGTAGGTAGGGTATTCATTTGATTAGCATGCATGGTGTTAAACAATCACTGAGTGTTGATAAGCTGGTACGGGATTGATCTTTAATGACTACACTTTGTTTTAATTAGTGTCTGTGCGCCAGGGAATGTAAAGCATTTGGAACGACAATTACAATAATGAATTTGCCAGATATTGGCTATAATGAAGGCGTAGACTCTGGCAAACTACGCAAAAAACGCAGACACACGCACAATAACACTTTCTCTCTCTTTCATTTACCCCCACACTTACATACTAAATGCAGCATGACAAACTCCTGCAAGAGACTTGGCATGCTGAGTGCCTAATCCCCCTGTTATGTATTCTTTTTCTGTCTCCCCCCTGCTTCCTTGCTGCAGCAGCAGCTCTAAGTGCCACGCGGAGGAGATATGGCAAGCCCGTCTAAAATGTGTGATGTAGACTACTGTGGGCACCATAGGACTCATCGTGCAACATTCCCTGTAGCCAGTACTGCACTGCAGCTTGGTACTTGTCCAGATAACACCATTGTGTCTAATTGGTCCTCACTGCCGGAGTCTGGCATCAACTAGGTTCCTTAAAAGCCCCAGTTCGCAGCATAATGTCAGCGAATAGATCAAACATTTATGACAAAAAAAGTACTCACTGCCTAGTGTATGTTTTTTTTACTCTGGGATGCCGAGATAATGTGACCTGATCTCTCAAAGTGTCAATGCCAGTGTACATTTTTACTCTCAGGTGGATGAAACGCGCGTCCCTTTATATTCTCTCTCTTTGTCTGCAAAAAGGTTCTAAACCATTTGTAAAATTTCAAATAGCTGCGGGCGGTACTGTTCAGTCAGTGTCATACTGACAAGAGGACAAAGGTGGAGCTTTTTAATGTTTACTACTCTATCAACATGGAACAAAGATGTTCCAAAACAAAATAACTTTTAATTCACATGCTGGATGTGAGGAACGATGATTCTAATTGTTTTTTTACAGCCTCCTTTCACCCTCCTTTGTGGGCGAGCGTTTGATTCTCAAACGATAGACTTTGGATGGAACACTCCTTCAAGGAGGCTTATTTTTCACCAATGGCACTCGAGTGCTCCCTTTCTCTGCGAACAGAGCAGCAGGATCTTGGAGATGCACTCAGAGCTAGTAACCATGAAGTACGGCTCGTGTCAGGAGCTGAAGGACATCAACTAAAGAGGGCTTACACGCTTAATCGTGATGGTTCATTACATGTGAATGAGAAGCATTCTGAGAGGATTGTTGTTTAAGCCTGAGAGGGGCTGAGCATTTTCCTTAGTAAACAGAAAAGCTATTGCGATATCACTGAGCAGAATAACAATTACATCCATTATGCAGTGTGGATTTTTTTTTCTCCCATTCCCCATGTCACTTTCTTAAAAGAAACCTATGAAAATGACACTCCACCTGACCCGTCTAGAGACGCAATATCACCTCAAGGTGCATGCAAACAAAAGGTGCTATATTAGTCTGTGATGCTATACACGTGTTAATCGTGTGCTTTTCTAATAAACATTGTGAAAATCAAAAAATATGACGTGTGTATGCAGTTTAGTGTGCTGTGATAACGCAGGGTATCATGTTTATGTGTTAAGCAGTGTTTTTGAGCAGAAAAGCCTCTCTGCCTACCCTTGAGCTACTAACAAAGGTCAATCTATTCTAAGTGAGGACTATACAACACGCCTATGAAATATCAGCTCCCACTTGTTTACCCCATTAAATGTCTGATAACTTTATCATCGCCATGCAAGAGCCTCACGACCTGAATGCTCTTCCATCCAGGAAGCCCAGAGGCACTCGCAGTACAACATCATTACAAATGCAAGAGAACACAAAACCACTTGACAGGTTTACACGTTGCTGTGAGTTGTGCGTGCGAGAGAAAATCAGGGGGTTACAAAGGCTATAGCATAGGTTGTTGCTTAGGCTTACAGCTTGTCCCAGTACGTCTCTGCTTATGTCTTTAGGCCAACCCAGGCACCTCTTTGCTACACAGCACGAGCAAATGAAAAACTAACCTTAGCCAAGCCGTAAAAATCACTTCGGGCATAATTTAGGTAGACCTGAATAGAGGTGCATGACAAACCTTTTTACATTCCCCTTCCCCCTAACTGAGCATACACACCTCCCTTTTTAACACATTGTCCTTGGATAATTATAGCCAGAAGCGTAGGGTTAATTGAACTGAATTAGGTTATTCAATATAGCTCAGCTGAAGAGCTAAATTATCGAGTAAGGGAACAATACCTTGCAGAAGACTGAATTCTTCAACGCATGCCCTTTTAGACAGATTTTCAATTTCCATTCCATTTTAAATTTACAAAATGGGTTCGCTGTTAACTTTTACAATATGTCGTCTTAACGCCAACAGGCTACTTATACTATAATCAGTATTTACTAATGTGGAGAACCACTACCTTTTGTGGATATCAGTCACATTGAGCACTGCCAGCTATATTAAGCCAATAGCTAAATACTGGAAGATTGGTTTCTATGAAAATATGCACATCTGCTTCCTGGACATATTAATCCCTGCAATATGTATTCAGCTAATCAATGATAGTAATTAGTAATCAGGTTTTAAGGTCTAGATTCTATACCTAGGAAGCTTGAATAATAAAGATATGTTCCTACTCGTGTTACAATAAATCAAGCCGGTTTGGCAGCTAAAATGAGACTACAGCAAGCGTGATTACAAAATAAATGAACAAAATCATTACCAAAAATGGCAACTGCTACATTTGCAGTAACATCTACTCTCTTTAATGTACATATAATGGCTTTTACATGGAAAACATATTAAGAATAGACTTATTTTGTTGTATTGGAGCAAACTTTATTTACAAAGAAAATTATGAGATTCCCATTCTTCAGCGTGGATAACACTCTGATGGATAAATATGTTCCAGCTGACAACCTGCAGGGAGAACAAGAAATAGAGCAAAAAAGGGATAAGAAGACTTGCATACATACACCTGATGACAGAAAAGCAATTTCTCAGTCGACATGAGTGAAGATAAATGTGACAACAACTCTGACCTGCTCCCACCTGATACACATCAATGTCTGCAATGAACTGTCACATTAACTTGCTAAAGTGCAAGCTTATCTAAACATAGCGTCATTATCAACCCACATGACATTTGTTGCCGTCACTCTCAGACACCCAGGTAATTTATTTAAGATATGCCGCTAAGCAAAAGGCTGAAGAGGAGTAGGGAAGGACATGCATTGTCTGAGGTCACAGTTCAAACCAATGTTGAAGTAAATGTCACATCATCCTGACATTCTAATGAAAGCAGATATGCTAGATACACATGGCAGTCATAATTACCTTAAAGGCTGAGTAATAGCACATGTCCATTTTACTTCTTCAGGATGTGATGTCTGACGACGACGAAGGGGAATGCAAAGCCACTGCCGAAGAACAGCACCATCCCGGCGAGCAGACGCCACTTGTTCTGCACGGAAAATGGCAGGTTCTGTAAAAAGACAAGCGTATTATGATTCAGTGAAATTCCAACACATTTAATGAAACTTTTGATTACATTATCCCCTTAACTTTTTAACCTCACTCACTATTTTCGACTGCATATTGTTCTTAGAAAGCAATTGATATTTTAATATGTTCCTGGCAACAGATTTTACAGTTTAATTCAAATCATCATGTGCAGGATATGATCTTTATTATACATCAATATATAACAAAGCAGCCTTGGTCAGAAGTTAATGACAGGGCTCAGAGTAACAGAGCTTTTTAAATGTTTTATTTAAGTTCTGGGATTGCTAGTGCAATTAAAAATAAGGGGGAACAAAGTGTCTCAATGACAAGATTGCAAGTCTCACATTTGCATTCCCCTAGTTTGTTCATTCATTATATAATTTGTCATGGGAGAGTGGCACAGATGTTTCACACTGTATATGGGCGTGCAATTATGTTCATTTTAAGAACTGTACCTGGAAAAATAAAGTGAATAATTTATTATATTAAAAACAACCCTAAACATATGTAGGGGCTAAATGAAAAAAAGACACTTCAACAATGATTCAATTAAATTCACTCCTAGTAGAATGCAAATATGGCCCAAGAAATAGAGTATTAACAGCACACTCCGTTATATTTACTCATCAATATGGTGTACAAAACTATACGTTGAAAAGATCTGTGAAGTTTATTTTGACCCTAGGTACGACGTCAATAACTACACTTGTTCTAAATGTAATTATAGCTGAAGCAAACAAGAGTTGACATCTACACATTAGCAGAAAATGCGAAGTATGTTCAAACTGATACAGGTGACGTAAGTCCAATATTAACACGCGAGGATCACCTTCCTCTTGGTTCGCTTGTTGTTAGCATCGAGCTGTGACCTTAAGTTACAGCACTTAGCCGGAAGTACTGAACTCCTGTTCACATTAATGTAAGCGTTTATTAATGTACTAACGTTAGAGTCTTAACAAGATATCTCATAATAAACGTATACCAGCTTGTCAGATAACTATAGCTGTCTTCTTCTGGTTTGCTAAAGTTGCTTACTTGTAGCATTCAGGGAGTTAGATAACGCTAGCGGTTAGGTTAATAACTAACCACCTCTTAGCCACAAAGCTAATGCTAACCAACCATACATACATACATACAATACAGCGTTTGCTATAATACGTCTGTCATCATCTGTAGATGTAAAGGATAACATATATATACCCGTGGCTAGTTTTGTTAGCATTACAATCTCGCTCTTGTCAAATGAAAGACATGACCTCCAAGTAGCTAACGTTAGGACCAGGCCTGATACAGACAATATCACATTTAAAACAATAATGCCGCTCTAAGGAGATAATCTTACATTCCCTGGTCCTTCACCATAGTGTGAAGAACGAACAGCAGACGTTGTGAATCGTCTCACAGCTTGTCCCAACATGATTACAGTCTGGTTTCTTCTTGCTTCTAGCCGCAACGCTGTTATATTCAACCTTCTTGTTTCTGTGAGCAGACCGGCGGTAGAGGGGCGCAAAGGAGTATGGGTAATGGAAATGAGGCTATAGCGTGTGGGAAATGTAGTTCAAATACCGGATAATTGACTACTGCTTATCTCTCTCTTATCCTCAAGTAGGGGCTGAGGTTATGTGTGTTGGTCCATTAGAAAACAATATTAAATGTGTTACGTTGTGAATATATATATATATATGTGTGTGTGTGTGTGTGTGTGTGTGTGTGTGTGTGTGTGTGTGTGTGTGTGTGTGTGTGTGTGTGTTTCTACATTAGGCACATCTGTTCTTGCCTTTAAATTGATTGTGCCAAATAAGTGCAGTCAAGACAATGAATGTCTTCTTGCTACATTTAAAAATATTGATAAATTGAGATCTGGAATTGGTATTTTGACTTGCATGTGTGTGAGGTTGCTTCAGAGTAAAATACTATTGTTTGATATCGTCACAAATACACGCTGCTTTGGTAATACCTATAGCAGATATAATGACTGATGCTGTGAGCATCCCTAAGCACTGCTGCTGCTACCTTTTGATTGATTAATGATCATGTGTACATGTGCAAACAGGGCTTTAAACCATGTTACTTTAGAGGATGTTTGAAGCACACTACTGTTTATTCAGAATTTGTGTAGATGAATATACTTTTTTAGGTTTGAATGTCATGAGAAAGTTTTCCAAAGTAGCCTCAAGCTAAAACTAGATATTGACTAGATTTTCAAAATGTTGCAAATTCCCTATTAGGCGATCTGTGGGTCTATGTCTGTGTGTGTCAGTGTGGATTTATTTATTTGATAGTCTACGTCTGCTACTCTTCACCTGATTTGTTTCTTTTTTATCATTGACAAAAAAAAACTTTCACTGTCATGTATCCACTTCAAAAGAATTTATGTACAATTTCCTCCTTGTGTCTGTTTGCATCCACAGAGATTTTTGCTGGGAAATGTGAGACATGGGGTGCACGTCTCTCGTATTCTCCTGGGTCAAAGCAGAGTTTAATCAAACTGCCTGTTCGATGTTTTAAGCTCTGTCACTCATCAAATCCAAAGCATGAACAATGGTTTGACATTTAATGTCGTCCAATGCCTTTTGTCTAATGTTTTCATAAATGAGTTCACAGATGTCAAGTAATGTGATGCATTGGCACAGCGTCATCACAATATAAGTGGTGGTGTAAAGTATGGATGGGCACACACATTAGGCTACATGTTACATAGAAGTTAGAGAACGAGGGACGGAAAGGATATTGACTGTGACAACATGAGCATCTCTCTGCCTGAAGCTGTTCTGCTATTGACCTGAAAGAGAAGCACTTGGAAAGAGCAGCAGGGCTCAGCTTACTAATTACTTAACGCATCATTTTGGGCGTTTGCTGTTTTTACACTTCTGTTTTTCTATGGATTAATTAGATTTTATATTTCACAAGTCCCTTGTGCATTTTTCAACAATATATTTATTAGCCTAACATCTGTATTAGCATCCTAAACAACAAGGCCATTTCAGATCATCATCATGGATAAATCTACAAGGATATTTAACATGTTGTCCATGTTGAATATTGTTGTATTAACGTTTTATTAGTTTCATAGTAACACATTATTTTCTTATAGCAACACAAAACACGAGACATTTGATTTGGTTTTGTTGTTGAAAAGAATCAAATGACTAGAAATGACTTCTGATGTTTGGAAGCATCTGGGACGGGAAAGGATGGAATGAAAACAAAAGCTCCCTTCACATATCTCTAATAATGAGCCACAGACAGACTTTTCTTTAATACATTTTATGAATCATTTTAATATGTTCCACATCTGATGGCCTGAAAACATGAATGTAATTTATTGTAGAAAGAGGACTGGGATGCTCTCTAGTATAATTGAGCTGCAAAATACATGATTCATTGTGGAGCATCTTACAATAGTTAACTTACTCAAACTCTTTGAGTTCACTCGCTTTTTTCAAGTCCACCGTGGGAATATTTTTAGTATGTTGTGTGTTATACCTGTAATAGTACTGACACACGCAGTAGATCATGTCCCAGGACAAAGTAAATGTTTTTTCAGTGTTGTCAGCTAATAAAATGCTGTTTTCCTGACACGTCGGGTGGAACTCCGACAGTGTCTGCTGTGTTACGGATAGCCGTGGCACGCGTGATACCCCTCGTCATGGCTGCCACATCCATCAACGCAGGGTCATCACCTGGCCTTCTGCCACGTGTCTGCGCTCTCATTGCCAGCGTAATCTGTTAAAAAGGAATGAAAGATTGGGAATATCACCACAAACAATGTCATCAGACCCTACTATAAATATTGAGGTTATTACTTGTCATACGAGGTTGGCAGCACAGTTCTGAAACCCATCCAGTTTATGTTTGCAGATGCATGCATCCTGGACGTCCACTGTTTGTTATTTTTGTTGACTGTCTACATTGCTAGGTATTGACTTTCCTTGGCTCATGAGCAAATATGTTTGTTCCCCAAAGTGCTCTGTCAATAGCCATGTGATTTCCCCCATGTGAAAAGAGGAGTGCAAACATGCTGTGTACATAAATACACAAAGCTGCCATCTTAAATAATAACCCCCCCCCATTCCCATTTAAGTTCGTCAATTAACATTCAGTGAAACCCAAGCTCAGTCATATCTGTAAACAAACCTTTAATCAACCATGTACATGACTGCGCATAATAATATAGCAGGCTTTGAGCATAATTACAGTACATGGTAACATTATCACCTGCTCTATTCATAGCTATTACAAACAAGTATGTGAATATAAGATGACTCCAGTTTTTCGTATTTTTGTATTTTGTAAGTAAATGGTATTTGCAGTTATCAAGCAATCTGCTACGGTCCATGACGAACAGCAGGTTAGACTGCAAAGGTAAATAGCATCTCTCTCCCTGTCTAGATTTGCAATAATTTTCCAATAAGGAGTGCAGAGGTAATGGATAATGTTAATCAATGAGGACAGTTCATTTTGGCAGCAGCACTCTCGTGTTTAGGGCGTCTTGCATCATTGACTCTGACAAGAGCTGATTTGCCCATGTTTTGTGGAACGCAAGGGTGGATGGTGAAAATCTTATTTGGACTAAGACATTATTTGTTTCAGTTTCCATGGGTAGTGACAAAAGGACTAACATGCTTCTTTGTTCGGTCTGGATGGCTCCATCTTTTCTTTGAGGGACTGGGAGGAAGGACTGATTCCCTAACTGTGCGATTTCCTTCCATTTCTTCTCCGTCTGCTTTAGGGTTAGAATAAATTCTGCATTTAAGTGTAAGTGGGATTTAGTCCCACACGTATACAGTAAATGCTCAGGCACAAACATGAACGGCGCACACACATACACACAGAGACACATGCAGCCTCCAGCTCAGTCACTATGGGAGTTCATAACATGCACATAGTGGCATGATTTGACGTTAATCTTAAAAAGTGGATAAAGGGGAAATTGCATTGATTTTCAGCTGACCCAGCCCTCTTGGGATGCCTAACCTATGACTTTGTACAATCATGGCTAAAGGCCTCTTAAATAACGAGAGTCCTTCGGTGTTCCTCCAAAGATGTTGTTTTTAATACACCACAGGATCACGAATGGGCTTTCACTCCCTCCTCTACTCACTTCAACATTGCAGTTTTTCTCAAATAAAATGGACACTGATGATTGGATTCTACATTAAGCCTGCCGGGTTGGAAAGAGAATTAGATAGAGAATTATTCCAGAAACCAGAGGTGAACATGACAAATTTGAGTCATTCCTGTTTTTTCCTGCCCCCAGCATGCACCAGTCCAAGCTCGTTATGAGGTCCATTTGTGAGGATTATGTGAGGTGTAAAACACCCTCCTGCCTATGTTGCATCCCCCATTTTTCACAAATCAGCAATGTATTTACTGTTCCGATAGAAATGTGATAAAATGGCAGCGGCACTTTCATAATTTCTTTTTCAAAACATATTCAGCTGAGTAAATTTCATTAAAGTACACATTGGAATAACACTGCATTCCACATGCCAAAAAGTCATATTTACCAATAGGTGATGATATTGATGGCACATATAATCAGTGGTTTATTTTGGTTATTCATTTTCCAAATGGTGCGTGCCAGAAATATTGTTTTGATAATACAAGGACATTAAATTATCTCCTTGGTTTTAAACATTTTTAACAAACCTTGAATCATTATTTGGCAGATCTACCCCCAATAAGGTGACAACCTGTTGCAAACACAGGTCAATGAGGGAAACCAAAGGATATACACATTCTGTTATGTTGATTTCTGTGGTTTACTGTGAGCTATTTGGATTACATTCATGTTTGCATATAAAGCAAAACACGAGTCTATTAGACAGAAACTCCAAGCACAGTAAAAGTAAGTAAGTAAGAATACAAAACTTTCTGTACAAGGTCACTCTTCCTCACTGTTTGCCTACATTCACTCTTTTTTTCATTTGGTCCATTTGCCTGCACAGGTTTCTCATTGACTGTATTACTTGTGCCCATTTCTATGTTACCTTTGAGGCATTGCAAAAACTTCAAAAGGTGTGTTGGAAAATCCTTTAATTTAGTTTAACAGAACTTTTGTGCCTCTGGCATTGATTTTTTTTTCTCCAGTTGGTGAGAAGTTAGAGTGAGAACCCAACTTTTGAGCTTTATGGCGTAACAAATGACAATAGCTACAGTAAAAAGAAGAATTTGACTCCAAAGTGAGCCACTGGACCAGAACGCTTCGTGTTTGTGTGTGTAGATGTGCTTTATGTGTTTTTTGAGTGTGTTTTTGAGGCTGTGTGAGTGAATGTGACATGATCATTGACAATGCTTTGTAACATATAGCTGATATATAACTGATACTGCATGCAAATAAGCATCGAACCATTCAATGCAAAGTCCACGTGAATGTGTGCCTCCTTCTCTTTTCTCATATTTATTTATTTCTATACATTTTCCTGTATACCGTATCTATGGCTGCATGTTTGTATAACCTTCATGATTCACTTCATTATACTCTACCAGTATTCATGTCTCTGAAATATCTGCCGTCCTTGGAAATCCCAGCAGTCTATTGAAGATGAGCTCCTGCTTTGCCACCCTGTCAACCATGAGACAGAGTGCCACAAAGCCACCTGTCAGTGGGCCGTTAAGCGAAGCTCCAGGCTGACCAAGGACTGACCGGGAGCATCTGTGCCACTGTTTGTGTCTAATACGCTAATGAGAGCTGTCAAGCTGTCGAATTCACTCCCGGTGCCCTCCGGCACTAACAATGGCACCTTCAATTTGGCTGTCTTGAGTGACATTAACAAACAGCCACAAAGAGAACAGACGCGTGCCAGTGACGCCGCAGCGCACTGACATGTTCACAAACAAATAAAAAAGGCAGTCACACTCACAGATACAGCCTTAAACACACATACAGAGGTAGAAAAGGAAAGGGAGACAGAGCGAGATTTGTTATTTTTAATAATGGATTTGCAGCCTTCAGTTCCTCATGTCAACTCCTGTTCGACTTGCTGCCTATAGAGGCCAGTGTTGCTCAGTCACTGTGACTGTAGTTCCAGCAATGAACAAGCTCACAACACATTTATCCCGGAGCAAAACCCTGAAGAGAAAATAATTCATCCCCTGCTGTATCGCTAAATTCACATGAGCATTCTTGATCGATGCCATGTGTCGAGCGGTGAAGCCCTCCTCCACCTCATGAAAAGAGCAGTGCACGCAAGTCAATGGCAGACAGTTTGTGTGCGTGTGAGAGGTCTTGAGGCGCTCCACCCTAAACCTGCCAAGCATCCATCAAACACACTCCGCCTCCTCTCAGCTCACTTAACATGCTTCTCCTTGCAGTATTGTGGGCTCTGACCTTGTTCCAAAACAACGAAATCTTCCCGTCAATTTTTTTTAAATAAATAAATGAAAAACACACGCAAAAAAAAGAATTGGTTGAGAAATGAGAGGTCCACTTTGGGACACAGACTAAAACGCTGCCTGCACTCTCAGTAAACAGGCAAGAAGTTGATCATGAAAGAACATCAGCACTTCCCGTGCACACAGAGGCGCTGGGACTACACCGTTCTATTTTAGAAAAGAAGATATTGCAAGAGCACGATTACATGCAAATGTGGTAGCCTACTAATTGTTTTAATACACACGGTTCAGAATCAATTTGCATAGAAAGTTGAATTCGAAAGAAGCACGCTAATAACACTGCGTCAGTCAGTTATGTGATCTTAGACCCAAAAAAAAAACAACCCAGACTCGACCACAACTGGGTCGTAGCCTAATGCGATTATCACAGTTCCTTTGATGCACAACTCACACAATAATGAGGGACACAAAACAAACACTTCCGAAACAAGTGGAAGAAGGTTTGTCGACTTCAAAACTTAATTTTAAGACCTCAGATTTAAGGCCAAAAGCTGCACTGATAATGTATGTAAACAGGAAGTAATTCCTCGTTTTAATTACTGAAAAAGTGGAGATTCTGTCAACTGAGGTGAAATTTAGTTACATGCAATCACCTGCATGAGGCAACACGCTTCTTATTGTATGTTCCTGTATACTGCTCACCTACAGTGTAATGTAGGTATAGAAATAGCAGTATGAAGAGTCACATGATGCTCTGAGGATGTCAATGTATGTGCAAAGATTCTATAGTGTGAGTCATAAGTTCATCAGCATTCCTGTATGTCAGGCAGTGATAATGAATTGTATGCATAATGTATGTGCACATATGATTTGCACATAGGGTATAGAAAGGCATCATTTATAAATTTAAAATCTATCAAATGATGAACATGTTTTAATATGTGGTGAGTCCGATGCAGGAGTTGATTTGTGTGCATCCCACATCCAACGTACTTCAAGAACTGCCTTCTTTCTGCTTGGTCACCCACTTGGAATGTGATCAGCCTATTAAGCAACATTTTGCCTGAGAATAATCTCATAAAATCTCCCGGGAGAAGTTGATTTTTTTGAAACTAGATCATCATTTCATGGAGAAAATGTTGTCTGGTTTTCCCTCAGAGATTCCTGATGGACCGAAAGCTTTACTTGTTGCTAAAGTAACGCTAACCGCTAACTGCTGCTAAGTGAAGCGCTACTGGGAGGAGGAGCATTTCAGGCCCCGGGCAGCAGGAAAGCTGGCGGGGAGTGGCGCCGGTGTCGTGTCAGAAGGAATACAAGAAAAGGACACAGACCTCTAGCGATCATAGTCGTTATGACAGGAATAAAGGTGGAAGTCAGGTGACGTAGTATAAAGAGTGAAAAATACCAAGGGGTTGAAGTCATGGCGGTGGATGGGACACACAGCACACGACTCTCACACGACTCTCACCCAGGAGACTGGTGTTGGTGTCCCGTGTGAAACCAACAGCTTAAGGTTAGGGTTTTTGGCTTTGTATTCAGAACCTTAAGTTTACTTGACTTTACAAACGTACTTATTTTAACCCAAACCACAATCTCTTCCTAAACTTAACCAAGTAGTTTTGTTGCCTAAACCTAAATAAGTTGTTTTGTTTGTGTTCAAAACCTTACATTTCACTCAGTTTTACAATGTCTTACGTCATTTTTAAGTTTCACTTTCACTTTTACAGTTTGCAGTTTGTCCGATCTAATGTATTAGCATAGTAGCGACTGATAATGCCTTTTTAATAGGCTGATAACATTCGAAATGGGTGGCATGGTACAATTCAACTCACCTTATATATGCTTCCCTTAGGCAATATTATTATGACACACTCCATAAACTTTCATTGTTAAGCAGATAATACCCATTTATATCTATCAATCAGTTAGCTAAACTGCAAGTGTCCCTAAAGGGCATAAAAAGCTGGAATCTCCTGATGTTAAACAGACAAAACTGATGTTATTGTACTTGGCCCGAAAACCTCCGGAACACATTATCTAGTGATATAATTACTCTAGATGACATTGCCCTGGCCTCCAGCACCACCGTAAGGAATATCAGAGTTATATTTGATCAGAATATGTTCTGTAACACATCCAACAAACTTCAAGGACTGCCTTCCTTCATCTACATATTACTGCAAAAATCAGGCACATACTGTCTCAAAAGTATGCAGGAAAAGTAGTCCATGCATGTGTTACTTTTCAGTCTGCAGTGGTTTTAAAAGCATATAGCTCATAGAGCATATTATCCAGATTCATCATATGAATTAAACTGTTTGATGTGATCTGCTTAAAGGAGCCGTTCACTGTTTTTCAACCCAGGTCTAGGAAAAAAAGTTGCTTCACATCACAGCCAAGGTCATGCAAGGTCACTCTCCTCTTTAAACTTTGATAGAAGATTCTCTTCTGCACAGTATGTAACCTGGTAAAGTCTGACTATTAGTCTTTCATGTATACTGCAGTCCTGCTTCCTGACTGCACATAATGATGATATACTTTGAACCGTAGCTTGATGTGAATATTATTTGACTTTCATGTACATCTTTGTAGTCTTCAATTTAACATCCCTAAGAAATTATTCACGTCATTCCTTTGAGGGTGGCCAACGTTTTTGTTGAGCAATGTATCGTAGCAATGACCATACACGGTGTGATACTGGTTACACAATGCAAAGGCAAGAAACAAATGCTCCAATCAGCATGATAATGGAATGAAAATAAGTCCATGCTCTATGGATCAACTCATAAATCAATGAAAACAATAAATACAGCATTTGTATGTCACAAAACAATAATGCAAAGGTGAAAACATACAGTATGTCTCCAGATTGGAGTTTTCATTTCACATCATCTTTAATGATTACAAATCCATGAGGAAAGTGATAATATGAAATTCCCAGATAAACATGGAATCGAAAAACAATTGTCTGACAGACTGGTAACTAAAGTCTAAAATGCCTGAAAAACCTCCACCCCCCCAACCCCCTTTCAGTAACACCTGGGGAGAGCAGGTGGGTGTTATGGGTGTCTAATTCTCTGGATAGCTCCAGCCAGCCAGGAGCTGACGGATATTTTTTTCATTCTGCCAGAGATCATACTCTTTATCTGGGCATGAGAAAGTGAAGCAAACGCCGGGTAAAAACACAGGTGGAACTGTCACACACCTGTTTTGGCACTGATTTTGATCAGTTTGCCTTGTTTAGCTCGGTTTGGAACAGTCGGAGCACTTGACATACGGTGGGGACAGGTGCTTCAGAGACAACGTGTGTGAAAAGCATCTGCTTAGGGCTCCTCTTTGCACCTCTAATGATGCTTGGTTGACATTCAAAATTCATCCCTGAAATATATTAGCCTCATCTGCGCTTATGACTCATGATCTGCTAATGGTGTAATGTATCTCACAAACCTAGTTAAGCTCCCAGTTCAGGTTTGATTTCACTAAGCGACAGTACAAGTCAAAGTGAATCCTACATTTTCTATGTAATACGCATGTAAGCAGAGCTGGCATTTAAACTCCCTTTGCTAATTTTTTAACAGCAAACTGACAAACATAATTAAAAAATGTTCACCAACATACATATTTAATACTTGATACATGTTTATCTGTTCAGATTAAAGGACAACCGCATACTTCAAAGAGGCCAGGATTGTTGTAATTAAAGCAGGCATAGGATTCATTATTATGCTCATAAATCTCCTCTTGATTTCCCCTTGCTCAACATAAACTGGCACAGTTGTTGCTCTGTTCCCTCATTGGCAAAGGGCTGCTGGCTTGCAGTTAAATATTGAACCAGTAACTACGTTACAGTCTTGCTCATCTGTTATTGTAATGATGTAATGACTAGAATATTATGGGTGTTCATTCAAGTGGCTTTGCAGTTTCATCCTGTTGCTCTTGTGCGAAGTTGAGACTAGAGGTCGCTTTCAGGACAAAAATGATTTATATATGAAACTAATCTCAGCTGGAAATATTTGACAAGTGTGCCCTAACAAATCAAGTTCAATAAGAATTGCAGCAATAGCACTTTTATAATTGATTCTCAGGCACAGGCATGTAAGTAAAGCAATATTTGTAAAGGTATTCAAATTCTGCGTAGTGCTGTCTTAGTCCAAGCATTTTTAACAAAGATGTCCTATAGCTTATTAGGTCTAGTAGACAGTATTGATGTTAAAAAGAAAACATTTGGTCAGCATTTATTCTAGGATTTATGTCCATCTGCTACATACATTCATCATTTAAATGTTCATTCAGTGGCCCAGACTTTTCTCCATCCTCAGGGCCTGATGGATAGTTGACCTTCATCGGTTACTTTCTGTCGTCGCAGATGTCTGAGGCATCCATTCAGCGCAGGACAACTTTCCGAGAGGGGACAGGAGGGCACTGAGTCATTCAGCCAGTGTAAGCACTGCGTTGCTTGACTGGGAAAGACACAAATATTTGATGAGTCCCCCAGCTAGCACTGCATTAAAGATGCAGCACCGTGTCCGACACAAACTCTGCAGCAACTTATGGACCAGTTTACTCCGAGTTGACTGTGATCAGTGATCTCAAAAAGAAAAACAGAAGCAAACTAAGAATTTGTGCAAACAATTCATACTCGAGTCAAGAACCAGAAAAGTGTGGGTTCAGCTGAACAAGGCCTTAAAGATAAGCAGCAGAAAGTTTGAGAAGAGAAAACTTTCCACACACGGCACAAACATAGATGGTTAATGGACCTACTCTATTTACATATATAAATAGACATGTGAACCCACGCAATTTCTTATTTGTTGTTCAATTGTTGTTGAAGGAAACAGTGAGTCGTGAAGCGAAAAGCCTAAGGCTATGTAAGATTGCCTATGCGAGGAAATATCACAGTCTCTATATCCCTGGCCCTGACGTAGCCTTGTATGTACAGTAAAGGTTGATTAGTGAGGCATAAAAGTGTGGCAGTCATGCAGTAAATTTAGCTGTCTTTACTGGCTTCCTGACAGATATTTTACTCAGGGTCTTTAAAATCACACCATGGCTCTAATCACACTTGAATGTTCTCTGAGGACCAGCCACTTGCCTCTAGAGGTGACATCACATTCATTGTCTGACAGATTCCTGGCTTTGGGTGTGCAGCTGTAAGACCGCCATCACACCGAGACGCGTTGCTACAGGCAGAGGATATTCTATCCAATGTATTCTGTTTTGCATGGCTTCCCTGCAGAAGTGGTGTCGGATCGTGGGCCCCAGTACGTCTTCATGTTCTGGAAGGAGTTCTGTGCCCTCCTGGGGTCCACTGTCAGCCTTTTTTCCGGCTATCACCAACAGTCTAATGGCTAGACTGAGCGACTCAATCAGAAGTTGGAAACCGGTCTTCGTTGCCTCGTCTCTCAAGGTCCTGGTTCCTGGAGCAAACATCTAATCTGGGTTGAGTATGCGCACAACACACTGCCCTGCTCATACACTGGTCTTTCCGCATTCTAGTGCGCTTATGCTTATCAACCACTCCTCTCTCCTTCCCTGGATGGAGAGGTCAGGGTTCCCTTGTCCCTTGCGTTGTCTGTAATTCAGAGGGGTCGTTGCACCTGGACTCGGGCTCGGCAGGTGTTGCTCAGGAGCTCTGCAGGGTACAAAAGGGCAGTGGACCGCATACGAATCCCGCTCCACTTGGGACCTTCCCCTCCTAAATTAATTCCATAAGTTAGCGCCACGTTTTGTGGGTCCCTTTCCTGTGGCCAATGTTATTAACCCTGTTGCTGTAAGACTAAGGCTTCTCAGGTCTATGAGGGTGCATCTGACTTTCCATGTGGCTCGGGTTAAGCTTGTCAAAGACAGGTGCCATCCTGATGAGCATGGGCTGTCTGGTGCAGGCCTTAGAGGTACTCTCATGTCTCGGTCTGCTGTCTATTCCTTATTTTCAGTCTTCAGTTATTTATTTCCTGTTTTAATTTTGGTATACTCACCCTTGTCTCTCGTTTCAAATACTTCACTTGCTGCTCTCGTGTGTTTCCCGCCTGTGTGATTGCCTGCCCCGCCCTGATCTGTTTCACCTGTCCCAAATCACCCTTCCTTCCTTGTGTATTTAGTTGTGTTTCAGTAAGCGTCCCAGCTATATTCCTAATGTTTGTTACCTTGCTTTGTTTCACCGACGTAGTGTTTATTTTTTTTAAGACTGTCACTTAAACCTTTTTGTCTGTAGGTCGTTTTGGGTCCATTTCCTGCTGGTGCTGTGATAATGGCTTATATGAAGTATTTATTTATCTATAGTTGAGCTAAATCAGCCAATTGCATGGTGGTCTTACCACAGCCTACTAAGCCGAAGCTGATTATAATAAAGTGTGAAATAATCTTGACTAAAAGCATTTTAGGATGATGTGGGGCAAAAAAAAAGAAGCTTTGCAAGAAGGAGACGATCAAGACTGCCGCATTAGGATGAGGCAAAGTCCTTATCAGCAAACGGGGAGGAGAAAACAGAGAAAAGGAAGAAATTCACACCCTTACCTGTGCTGTATTTCATTTCACAAAATTATGCCCAACCATTTGCCTGCAGTTATATTCATCGAAAATCCTTCCCTGCGTTAATGGAATTATAAGATGTAGTGCACCTAATCAAATGGAATTGATTTAAGTTGCTTTTTGGCCCAGGGCCTTTGCAGTTTTAGGGCTCTGCTTGTGTCTTCTGTTTTTCTGATGGTCCCTGACGTTGGGGAACAGCCTTGATGGAATATGTGCGTACCTGCATGTGTGTTGGCTGCAGAGTTTTGTTAGCTATTTATTTGCAGTGATGTGCAGTATGCTGTTGGCTTTGCCTCTATGGGTTTAGCACCAACTGTGTGTGTGGACGCTGGGAGGTATGTTGGCCCAGTTGTGGAACGTGTGAACAGAGATGTGCAAGAGCCTTTTTATTACACAGCTGAGAAGAAAAGCTTGGCTGACTGTATGGCTGAACAAGGCAGCCAATGCACTCTTTAAGTTTTGATGTATGCATAGTTTTCCTCTTCGCAAAGCTTTCTCAATTCTAGGCCAAACGAAGATGAAGAAATGACACAGCCATGCTTGAGACTGTGAGGCTGTACTTGTAAACAGTGGTGCTTTGAGCTACATGCTAATGTCAGCATACAAACATGCTAACAATAACAATGCTAACACGGTAAAATATTTACCACGTTCACTGAGTTTAGTCTGTTGGCATTTCAACATTTGCTAATCAGCGCTAAACTCAAAAGTACAGCTAAGGCTTATGGAAAGTCATTATTTTTGCAGGTATTTAGGTATAAGCTAAAGTATTGTACAAATTGGCATGTTGACATGATTTGTATGCTAGAAGGGACTGTTATTCAGCCTGAGGTGGAGGCTACATGAATGCCAAATTTGACATACTTTTTTGGGAAATTTCACTCAAAACCATTCATTTAAACCAAAAATTCATTAAGATGTATCGTATGGGAATAAATTATCTCCACAAAAGTTTGTCAATCCATTCAGAAAATGTTAACATATTTCACATGATAAGTGAACACTTACTAAACTGCTGGTGGTGCTAGAGGAAATCACCAACATTATCAGGATTCATTATCTGGGCACCATCAATATCTTTACTGAATTTCTTGGCAGTTCATCCAATAGCTGTTGAGACATTTCATTAAAAAATCAAATTCTTGCACACGGAAAATACCTCCTACATAAAGCACAAATATAGTTCTCCCCTTATGAATATAAAACTTGTCGAAACACTCGATATGAGAACAGCTTCAGCAGACCGAGTCACAAAGTGTTTCTTCATAACTTCTTTGTAATTTAAAAGACAAAAAACAAGATGTACCCAGAGCTGAGAAATAAAACTGATGACTGAGGTTGTTTCAGAGCTGCTTGCAAAGGTCAGAGCCACGAAGTGCTGCTCACATTACATTCTTAGTTTTGCTGAACTGTGGAGGGAATCGGTGCAGCGAGAGCAAGATTTAAAGGTACAATATGTAAGATATGGCCAGAGTTTTAGTTTAAAACATAAAAACATTATTAACATTATCAACAGAATGTGAGGAAGTGACAGTTCTGATGTTATGTCAAAGAAGTCTACAGTATGTATTGTGATGCAGCGATATGTAATGATATGAGCATGCTAAGCGGCTAGCCCCAGCCTGTCCTGTCTTGTGATACTACTTGTACCCAAAGAGGTGATAGTGAGTCACTGTAGCGTCCAGTCTGCCCTCAGTCCAACATGTCGTTTCGTCGTTACAGGGGGACTGTTTCACCAGGAGTAGAGCGGGCAGCGGCTCCGGGAGACAGAACTTCTGTGATGACCTTTTATTCAAACAGCGCAAACCCCAGCCGGATCAGAAAACTTTCTGTTCGAAGGTTGTAGGTTGTATTCACCACACCTTTTCTGAAACTGAAAGCTTGAAAACTCTTTCACATGAGCTGCTCTTTTGAAAAAGTCAGTTAAAGATTTCCTTGTAAAAAAAACAAGACAGTTGCACAGTTGTACTACTACTAAGATTGTATTAAATCAGCAAGGCGAGCAGGGAAGTGAATGAGAATAAGTGAGTAAGTTGGTGGTGAAGGTGCAGTTGAGCAAAAAGAAAAGGCAAACACATGCAAAACGTCCTGTGGATAGAGGAGAAGTTTTGCCCATTTACGACAGCTCATTCTGGCAATTCTTCAGTGATGATGAGGTGGAATCAGATAAAGCATAGACCTCACATGAAAATACAACCTTTTTCCTCTGCTCTCTGAAAGCATGCAGCCAATTGTGAATGACAAATTGAGAGCATTTTGCAATGCCCTTTGCCAAGCTTGTGCAAAATGTGTTTCCCCTGCTTCTTTCTCCTGTCTCCCTATCGTGGACACCCAAGTCTCCCATTTCCTGCATGCCTTGCAAACACAAAAGGAAAGTAGTGACATTTATTGGGCAAGGTTTATTTGTATTCCATCTCTTCCTTCACTACATGTCGGCTTTTATGAGCTCACTCAGGCGAAACATTAAAGAAGCTCATTCTTTATTAATCCACAATGACAATTCAAAGCTTCCGACACACCGACTTTTTTCCACATGTGCTTGCACTTTCTACTTTAAGAAATCAGGTTACTGTCATTATTTTTTAAACATCCCTTGGTTATTGGCGTATGTAAAGTTTTGCACCGTTCAAGCTTTCCATTTTGTCAAACAAATAAGTAGAATTACTGTACATAAAGAGCTGAAATAAGTACTTCACACGTGAAATCTTTGATTACCTCGCTCCTTATAATGTTGCATAAGAGTCTGCACTCAGCTGGCGAGTGACTTGACCTTGTTATGTCGGCACTCTAAATCATCTTGTTTGCCTCATGTTTATACAAATTTATCAACATGGAATTTATTAACAGCAAACAGATCAAGGCTAAAGTTTTTGTGCATTTTTAGCAGCATTTTACGCAAAGACAAACGGAAGTCCCAACGTTAATTTAGTCACTTTGTGTTTTGCAGCTGCCCTGGGCTCAGTATTATGTTATTATTATAGTTCAACATCCGTGCTAACCCTGAGGAGTGATAACCCTATATGGCAGATATCACAGCACTGATGTGCTGGGGGCCAAAAAATATGAATTTGATTAGCGGTGAGGCCATATTCAGATTATACAACACTTGATATTGTATTTTTAGATTCAATGATGTTCCAAATCAATACTGGCTTAGTGATAAGAGTTTATGTTGTGGAGAATGAGAGTCTGACAAAGTTTGTTTAATCTGATGGCCTTTTCCCTGAGCCCTATTTTCTCATACATGTAACACATTGATACGACACATTCAATATACATTATTTTGTGCACATTCAACACAGTTCATCAATGTGATTATGTGATTTGGTGGAACAGCAGATAATATAATAAAAGTGAATCTTTAGCCATAGTTGAATTTGAATGAATACTGCTATACCTAAGACACTTCTCAACATGCTCGTGTGTGTGTTTGTGTGACCCTGTCTCCTTACAATTGGTCTGTAAAATATGCAATATGTGTATAATTCTACAATAAGTGAAACAGATGAGCTAAAACAAACTTCACCATTTTCATTATATAGAAACAGTTTGTTTTTTAATAAAATAAAATAAAAAAGCTTACATTTATTACGCAATACATGTCATTTTAATATAAATTGACAGTATTAGAGCTGGAATAGTGTTGGCAGTAGTGAGCCTAGTGTTGCTGTGTGACTGTGTGTTTGTGATGACTGGGGCATTTAAATAAATTAAGACTGAGGCTACATTTGGTCTTACATTGTGCTCAGGGAACTTTAGATTGAGGCAAAAGAGAGGAGTTGTAATTGTAAGGAAATCAATACTCTCTTCTTATCTAAACTGGAGCTGAGGCAGCTAGAGTCTGTTAAAACAAGCAACAAAAATGTAAATGTTCACACAGCAGACAATCAGAAAACATTTTCCAGCCTTATCAAATAACAACCCAATGTATTACCTGACTGTAAAGTTACTGACAGCCTCTGATGTACCAAGCAAACATTTGTCAATCACGTTTGATTATTATGGCAAACTGAAAAAAAGACGGTTGTGATTACTGGAGTGTTTTAACATTGGAAAACAGCATCATTGCTAAAGATCAAATGTGTATGGGACGAATAAGACTCCACGCTGAAAGGGTGGCAGGGGGCAACACAAGACAGATAAAAGATTCTAAAAAAAGGAACGCATTGGAACAAACATGGTGGTGTCTGGAAAGGGATGTGAAGAAGTTAAGAGAGAACAGAAGAAAGGAAACCTTCTCTCTTCATGCACAAAGAAACAAGAAGGAAGGGGACTTGTGCAGATAACATCAATAATCAAAAGGCTCTTTTAAACTGATGATAGTTCACAAACAGTTATGTTGTTGTGTATCGGTTGAACAACAGGGAAGACACAGTGATATTCGCAGAATGTTCAAAGCAACAGCAGCCTTTTAAACCCATTTAGGAAAGTTTCACGCATAAGCTCATGACGTCAACGACTCTGCTGCTCTTAATGTTTCAATAAAGTTCAGTGATAATTTAATACACCCAGAATGAGGTGGGGGAGGGGTTTGGGTAGCCTCTACTTCAAGACATAATGATGGATTATAACCAAACCAGACTGCGCACGGAAGTGCACAATCAGCTAAATGTAAGCCAGAGGCTGAGATGTTCATAAATATGTATGGCATCTTACATATTGTTAAGAGCCCGCAGTGAATTACAGATCAGCATTATCAATTCAGAAATACATAATTCGGGCCGAGGTACATTTCAAAAGCGGCTCACTTCACCAGATGCAAATATGACAAAATAGTCTCAAAGAGCAGAAGAACCTTAAGTGCCTCACTTGACTTTCAGGTGCATACAGAACGAGTTCAAGTGACATTTTGTTGCGGTAGTTTCCACCCATCAAAGTACATTTCAAAGAATCTTCCTCCATGAAGACTTCTTTACACCGTGACAAGAAACTTGCACTTGAAAGTTTTAATAGTCCAGACTTGATGGGGGGCATGGGGGCAAGAACTCCGAAACAATATCTGCAGCAGTCCTTCTTACAAGATCGGTTTCAGTTTCTTAAGCAATCACGGGCCAGCAGAGCACAACTGCACCGCAATTAAGCTGTCTGTGATTTTTAATTAAAACTAAGAGGCGTGATCCGTCTCAAACTTTGTTTGCCTTTCAGGCAACACAAGTTATCATCTTCATAATGGATAATATTATAATGTTGTGTGAAAAATGATCACGTTACTATTCCCATTTTCAAATAATAAAGGGCAGGCAGAGAGTGACAATAAGTTATTTTCCCTTCCTTGTTTGCCATCCAAACATTGTTACAATTAGGACAATAATTGTGATAGAAACATGAATTATTCAAAGGTGTGAAGCAGTTTCAGCTTTACCCAGTAGGCACAATCAATACGACGTCTGACACCTTCACCAAGGCAAAGTCCATTACAAGTTCTAATGCATCTGAGTAGCTTCTGAACCAAAAAGCAATTTATTGTTGATATCTCCAGGGAGTGCGCAGGGGAACTTGAGAGAGACAAATAAACAGCACAGCAGCTAGCACACACACGGCCCTGAGGGAAACAGGCCTTTACTGTACAAAACTGTTGACTTTGACTTGCTATTGACAACCTGTACATCAAAACTGTAACTCTTTTGAGGCCTAAAATGAAAGAGAGGCTGAGACAGAAGACACAATATACACAAGAGCACAGACCCATAAAGAAACTAAAAGAAACAAACTATAATAACCTTTGTCCGTTGTGCCTCTTCTTTAGTTTGCCTCATCTTTCATATTTAGCCGGGTCTTTATTTAGACACATTCTGTGTGGGGAAATCAACTGGAGAAGCTTTATGAGGAGGAGGGGAACATAAGTAAGAGGACGTAGTTGGTCTCGTATACTAAAACTAACATACTGCTGCATCAGTAACTAATACCTTGGTCGGGAAATCCATAAGCCATCTGTCTTTGTTAGCCTCCACCATTCATTCAGTTTTAACAACATATATTGTAGGGGAAAAAAGTGTGACTGTAATTTGCAGAAAGCTAAAATTCTCAATGTAACCATGTCAGATATAAATGTATTGCATTGATTATTTTTAAATATTTCTATATGTAGCAATCGCAGAAATGATTCACTATGGTTAAGTACATTATATGTAACGATCCACGGCTAAATGAAGGCTGAGCAGCATATAATACAAAGAGAGCAGTTTAATCTGATGAAATCCTCAGGCACAACATTGCCATCACTCTCACAAACAAGTCCAACACACATCTTCTCCTCTCCCCAAAAGGAAACTCAAATCTTTCTGTTTCTTTTTTTTTTTACTTGACGGTCTTTTTTCTTTTCTTCTCAAGGTCTATTCTACTTCACCTGCTGAAACCAAACCAAAACAAAAACAAACAGCAAAATCTGTAATCCTGTTCCTCTACAAAAGAAAAGTCTGATAGCCTCGAGGGTTTGCTGCTGATGGGTTGCTGCTGCTCTATCGAGTAAGAGAGGTGTAGCAGAGCAAATAGAAACTGACCGACATTTCCACAGAGGTATGCTGCTCCCGGTACAACAAATACATTTGTATTTACTGTATAGCTGTAGGAAATATTGGGGATGTTTATGGATCTATTTTTCTATACAAGACCGCTCTCAGCTATTGTATTCCGTAGGTGATGACTTAAGTAGTTATCTGGAGAACGCCCTATGATTGATGTTGATATTTACAGTGGACTTTCATTATGACTGATTTCTTACTGCAGTCGCAAATCAACAACACATTCAATGCCGTTTGCATTAGCTTATGTCAGCAAATTACTTCCATTTGCTGGAAAACCCCTACGATCGATTTACTCCGCAAAGAGGAATAACCCTATTTGAAATATTCTAATGTAAGTTCTGCCCTGGAGTTGAAACAATCAAATAGATGTATTAGTCGGTGCTACTCTCCTGTTCCTGCTAGTTGGAATATACTTCACTCTTTCCCGTATTATTTCCTTTTAATTCTGCAGGACCTTTCTTCTTGAGCCTTTAGCTTTACTCTTCTGCAGGTGTTAGAAACATGTTAACAGAGAGATGAAATAATATTCATCAGGGCCGACACCAAATCTCCAAAATGACAAGGCGTTCGGAGGGATCTTAGACTTTATTGGCCAGGAGACGAATGGACCAGAGGAGTAATTCAATGTGAAAAATCAGTCCCCTGAGAAATAGATCCCCTTATTCCAGGCACTGTGAAAAATTCCTATTAGAAAGTAAAGCAGTTTTTCTTCACCAGCTTAATTTACAGTTGGCAGTTAGGCGACACACTATACCTTAACTGTGCAATCCAATTGCTCGGAACCAGATTGATTTTGAAGGTAGAAAATAACAATGATAATTCCTTCACTGTAGAGGCAAGTGTTGGGTCTGCTGAACACATCTCTCACGGCATTTTTAACACAATCTTTAATTAGATAACTGTTGTGTTCGATTTACTTTCTTTAAAGTTTTAAGTCATCGCTAAGTTATTTCCTTGCGACAAATTATTTGAAAACCGTAATTCACACGACTGAGGCCCAAGACAAATAGGCTTAATACTTGAGTGGAGAGGTTCTCGAAGAAGAAACAATTTAGAAAAGTGCTCATTTAAACATACACAGTTGAAAGTACATAATCAATTATAGCACACATTGATGATCTTTCAAGATGCTTTTAAGCGTGAAATCTTTTGGTGTATAAACTCAAATATTTCATCTTCACTTTTCCATTATTGAATGATTAAAGTGAATATATTTTTGATTTTTTTATGTACATGCCTGTAACTTCTCTGCCTTGTCAGATTCTATCAGTGATTTTCTATAGAATCCCTTTTCTACATGACTTAAGTAAAGTGATTGTGAGCTCCGACAGCGTAAATGTAATATTATTTTTCCATTTTATCACAAACTCTATCACTGTGTTTTTACTTCAGGAAGTACCTTTTATGAAGAATATTTATTTATTCTGATATTAACCTGTATAATTATTATTGTTATTTAAAATGGACTGGTGATGAATTAAGGAGAATATATTGTTTTTAGAGGAACTTCTCTGTTATTGTGGTGAGGTCAGCAGAGAAGTTTCCACTTTACCCTGTGGAGCTGCTGAGAGCTCAACACACCACAAATTAACAAAAGAAATTCACTAACACACAAAGCTGCAAATAGAGAAAACACGACCACATACAGAAACGCTCAGAAAGCATTTTCCATGTTCATCATAACAACATAATGCATTGCAATACCATACTCACCTTTCTTGAAAATATCGTTTGTCACAGACCATGCAGAGCTGATATTCTTTTTAACTGTGACATAAGATGAAGCGAGAAAAATGGAAGAGAACAACGTATAGTCGTATGTATCTCATCATCATGGCATTATCTATAACGAGTCGTCATTCAGCAACGGAGCTTCAATTTGTGTACATGTAACATACATAGAGCGCCAGGACGTCCAGAAATTAAAATCAAAAGAGGCTGAAAAATTCTTAGTGTCTCTTGGCGCTTCATTAATATGTCAGCTGCCTATTTTTTTTTGCAACAAGGAATCAAAGGAATTAATAATCATCGTCAGTTCTGTGGCATTTAGGAAACAGGGAGACATTATCTTCATATACTGTGTCTCCTTGTAATCACCTTTTCCCCCAAGATTAATGACAGGAAATTGGTCTTTAGGCTGAGATGAGTCACCAGACCAGGCACGTGGCAGAACATGGAAATGGCATTTTTTATAAAGACTGGAAATTATAGCCACCATCAATGTGTTTCTATTTTCAAAGAGACATTAAACATTGAGGAAAGAGACGGTCGGGGCTTAGCACATATATGTTACCTGCTGTGGGGATACAGTGAAGCTTGTAATAAGTACACAAACATCCTGCTGAAGTGACCTGCTTGTCCTCTCGGGTGCCTCCATTTTCTCAATGCTTTTTCACTCTTTTAGTCATTATGCCAGCGCCAATACTCTCTGCGGGCCATCATGAAGGTGAATGAAACCTTTCTATAACTGGAAAGAAAAGCGTGCGGTTAGTGAGATAAGTTATGTTCACATAAGAGCGAGAGTAACATTTAAAAATGTCTAACATTACCTTTTTATTGACAGGGCCAGTGATATATTTTGACCTTTACCGTATTGGGAAAAACTGATTTTCTCTTTCTTCTCCTCAGTGTAAATGTGACAGACACTTCACTAAACATGATATGCATGCAGAGCCTCTCAGATGTGGAACACAATGTTCATTTTCAATTTTCCATTTGATTTCAGACAATGCAATTGTCAAAATGAAAAGATGGTGTCAAAACCTACTGGTTAACAAACTGAGAAAGAAGATGAGCCTGCAGGGAGACGAGGTCTCTTTATGTTTTTTGGTCCAATGAGACCAACCTTGTGACAGACAAAGTCTCTTTGCGTTTCGTTCTATCTTTGTCAAGCAAACTGAATTATAAACCAGCGGAGTGCTGTCTGCATCAACACCTTCTTTGTCACGCCATATCGGCAATATGCCCACGGTAAGAATCCTCCCCTGTCACGTGTCGCTTGTCAAAAGTCTCTCATGTATCTGTGAAATAGTGAAATGGAATCTGCCCAGTTCATGTGAAGTTCAGTGTCTTCTGCTTTGTCTTTCCATCAATGATTCATCAGAGAACCTTCGTACAACATCTGGGTAACTCGTACTGTAATCACCACTGCCACATGCACTGTTTGCCCTGCAGATGTGCTGACAGAGAACCAATAGCGAGTGCCCCGGGAGACTGGAGGTCAAAATGCCCTCCGTTTTATTCTGGATTTCTATACTTTCCTTTCACATTACAAGCTTGATTTATCTTGGTCTCCAAGGGCCTTAAAACTATTATCCAGTGCACTTTGTGTGACCTTAACTAACAACTCAAATCCAAAGATTGCACACTGCTTACAGAGCTTAATGCTCTTTTAACCATTTCCACTTTGGAAAGTCCTGAAACCGTAATCTATGTTCATCATTTTCTACTTTGTGAAACTCTTTATGAAATCAAAGACATTTAAAAGTAGTTTGTGGTGGGATAGACGTTTTACATTTTTGACTCTGTGTGTTTGGCACATGTGTAGTCTCTACACTGTCTGTATCATTTAAACAGTCAGTGTGATTGATTTCTTTTAAAAATCAATCAAGAGGTTAGACCGTCTTGTTCAGTGATTCAAAGGTCATCAGCCTGGGTGAGAAAGCCGTCCATCGATGGCAGAGAAGGATATTTAATACATGAAGGGAGTATCTCTATAAGGATGCTCTAATTATACGACTATAATTCCTTTTTATTCATTTAAATGTTGAGATGCTCTGCTGCTCTCTGTCCCTGACTGTAATTTGCTTCTAACGCTGTGATAGGATGACACTCTGAATTTATAAACAGGAATTCTAACACTGCTCTTTTATTCTAAATGTTCTCAATCGGTGGCTGTTGCGACATGTTAGGAGCACGTCATCTGCAGTGTATGGAATGTGCAATGTTTGGCTGAGTGTCTGAGTGTGTGCGCTTGTGCTTTTAAATGTTTGCGTACATGTACAGTAAGTGGGATTTACTGTGCTCACACATGTTCTCTCACCTTCACCTGGAAATAAGAGCTCCCGCCGTGTCATTGTGTCGCTACAAACATAGTAATGGCATCTAGTTATAATTCGATTTTTTAACATAAAAGAGGCGTCAATATCATTAAGTTCCTCTGTGGAGGTGGAGGATTGCCAACTCTAAGTAACTCAGTCAGAGCCATTCTGAATAGCCAATCAACACCATATCATGAGCTGTGTGTGTGTGTGTGTGTGTGTGTGTGTGTGTGTGTGTGTGTGTGTGTGTGTGTGTGTGTGTGTGTGTGTGTGTGTGTGTGTGTGTGTGTGTGTCTGTAAAACTAGAGTACACTGAAATGAATCAGGAATCTCAGTAACTATGCATCAGTTCATGTGTTGGAGTGCAGAAAAATGCTTTTTCTTCATTGTTAAATTAAAACACCTGCTGTGATACAGAGGAATGTATTTGATTAGGTATTTACATTTCATGATAATGTGTAATAGACAGATAGATAGATAGAGAGAGAGAGAGAGAGGAGAAGAGAGAGAGCAGAGAGAGAGAGAGAGAGAGAGATCGGAGAAAAAGAGAGAGAGAAAGAGAGAGAGAAAGAGAGAGAGAGAGAGAGAGAGAAGAGAGAGAGAGACAGAGAGAGAGAGAGAGATGCATAGATAGATAGATAAGAGAGAGAGAGAGAGAGAGAGAGAGAGAGGAGAGGAGAGATGCATCGATCGAGCAGAGCGAGAGCGAGATCTTGTAGATCTGGTCTTACTCCGCTCTCTCGCTTTCTCTCCTTTCCCCCGCTCAGCGCTCTCTCTCCTGCTCCCGCTCGCCATCGGCCTCTCTCGCGCGGCCCTTCGCGTCTCCCGCGAGAGAATGATGAGAGAGAGATGCATAGATAGATAGATAAATCCCTTTTCAGATGCTCAGATATCTGAAAAAGAATCTCATGCTGAGACAACATGACGACTGTTCTCTTTCCACCCCACTAGTTATAATGAGTTTGTGCCAAGTGAGCTCACACATATTCTGAAAGTGATATATATCTCTACGCACGCAAAAGACTGTATTTAAATAAAGTTCACCGGTGTTGTGACACGTCTGGTAACATAACACTCCATTGCAGCAAAAAGAACAGAGCAAAGATAAGGAATTGTCTTTTTCCAGGCAGCTCCCCACATGTCCGCGGGCACGTGCAGAAGCGCTTTGCTGTGGGATGTGGATCATTAGTCCTGTTTCTCTGACATCTTGAGTGTCATGGCGGTGAGTCACTTGGCAGTTATAGTGAATCTGACTTGCTCGGGAAGAGCGCAGGGAATGGCAACTTTTGACTCAGTGTGCCAAGTGTCTTAATATGCGATTGTAACACTGGTGCTCTTCTGTGAATAAAGAGGTGACTTGTTAGTTGAAGAAAGGTGATGAAAGTGTTAGTTCCTGACTTATTAGTGAAGTATGGTGAAGTGCCATTTGCAGTCACTCCAAAAAATGTGTTGCATTTGCTGTTAAAGGTACATACTAGTTATCACCAAATAATAATATTAAATCACCAAGTCTTAGCTAGGGAAATATATTCTTCAGTTGTGATATCACAAATAGCTTAAGGCAGCAGTTTATGTTAAAGCTATTAAACTAGTTACTTATACACGTACTCTGCTCTGAAATCCTTTTAAATTATACTGTTGTTTCCATTTGCCATATTGGATCTTACCTATTTCACCGTGTTTAAACTAATTGAATATTGAATAAATGTTTTGGGAGCATTTAGTTTTGTAGTTAGGGTTAAATTGGATTAGTTTTGAGGGTCTTTGGTTGGTCTTAGTTGTTTTGTAGGTTGTAAATGTAACTGTATAATACATGCACTATACAATTCTAGACAACGTGTTAGTAAATATATATTTTAAATGCTATCTGCTTAGTTTCTTGTCTTCTATTCTCACGCTTCAGATAGCTTATCAGGGTGTCCCATCACACATCTCCATTATTTTTTACGACTGTACTTTTATGAATAATCTGAAAGTGAACTGAAGTGAATAACATCACTCTGTGTGCCAGAACATATAAGTAGATCTATTGCTCGTTCATCTGACCGCTCAGCCTCCTCATCCAGCATGAAAAACCAACCAATTTAACCTGCAATGGCCTCTTTCCTTTTCTTGTTTCACACCGAGCCAATAATATTCTGCACATTCTGTCAGATAGCAGGTGAAACATCGGCGGAGAGAAACCCCCTACGGAACACATCATCCCCTTTCTTTTTCTTTTTTATAAATCAAGACAGCGTTTCTAAGGATAGCGTGTCACACCACATGTGGAGATGCACATCCAACAAAACTCAGCAGATCAGGTCTGACGCCACCCCCTGCTGTGAAGGAGCAGATGACACGGATTATTGATGGCGTTCTGAGAGTGCAGTAAAAATCTAAATGAACATTGAGTACTGGCTCGCAAAAAAAGAACTGCCCTTCAATTAATTTGGCTCACTCCTCACTCTATAAAAAAAAATAATGGCTGCAATGTGAGGCCAATTTGACAGAAATGCTGCCAGATCACCTCAGTGCTGGTCGGTAAACTCCCCTTCATATCATCAGGGTTATGTATGTCATTTAATTGTTTAAACTGCACTGAATTTTTCCAGCGACGTCGCCTGAAAGAACTTGCCATGCAAACATGGCAATAATGTTTTACTCAATTATAAACGACAAAACCTCTTTTACTTTGCATGTGTTTACTCGTACCTTCTCTCCTCCTGCGTTCACACGACTCCATCTTCAATGGCATTATGTCAAACTGTGCCACCGACTTTATGCTGTACATAAGCTTGTGTGTGTGCTGCATGGTCAGTGACAAACAAGAGACAAAAAAAGAAAACATCACTAACCATGCGACTCACATCCCGCTGCTCACAGCGTGAATGCTTTTTAGACCCGTTGATTTTTGAGGCCAATTAGCTCAAGCAAACCAACTCAATGCCCATTGTCATGGAAACGATATTGAAAGAAAAAGATCTGGTCAATGATTGATGATTCCTTTTATTCGAATGTTATCTCTAATATGATCAGTTTTGCAGATCTTAGAAGCAGCCTAATATCATTACCTTGGATAGGTGAGCAGTGTTCATGGTTACAGCTGTGACGACCTCGCCTTCTCTGTTTGTGGCTCTTTGTGTGTTTTACACTTCCTGCTTAGGAGGTCAGAGATGTGTGTCGGGAGGATGAGCCACATCTGAATCAAGTCATCCTCATTGCTCCTCCAGATTACTTTAAAAGAGGGGCTGGATATATCAGGTTTTGTTTGGTTGTTTGGATTCCAGACATAATTAATACAATAATAAATACAGGAATACATACAAAAACGGAACATAAATAAAGGCTGCTCTTTAAAACGTTCAATCTGAATGTTGAATGTAATTTCTCTGTCAAATAACAGATGTATCTTGTACTTGTAAGGCATTAGATCTGTACACCAAAACAATCTGAGAAAATCAATTAAAAAGGGCAATGATGTCATTGAGATGTTTGTTTTCTTTTATATCGTGGCATTTTTCTTGTTTTCTCTCCATGAATTAATTAACGTGCTTTAATGTTAATTAAATCCATTTAGCTTTGCCAGTCACACAAAACTGGAGATATTACTTTTGACAAAAAAACATCACATGTGCTCTTTTGTGCAACAAATAATAATATTTGTTGGATTCAGCTGAAGTAATGACAGCATACTGAGGAACTGACATATTGAATCTGCAGTGCCATGGATGCAAGTATACTGTAGACTCTAAATTCCTAATATTTATTTCGTAATTGATTTTTGGATCACCAACAAACCATCAGTAAGTCACTGGCTTTTAGAAAATGATCAATTCCATATTAAAAGCTTAAAATAATAAATGTTCAAATGAATATCACATTTTAAAGCATGCTCTCATTTGTTTCAAGAGGAAATATTAACGTCAGCTTTTCCCATAAAACAGGCTGTACATTCTGCTCCTGAAATCCAGCACTATTACATTATTTAATCAGCCGATCCAGCTGCACTGGCATTAATTACATTCCTAATGAAAAAGGAGAGAAAAGTGGCCTCTCCCCTGAATTAGCATATTCTGATGTAGCATCATTAGAAGTATGAATTCCAGGGAAATAAATGGGCAGTCATGATGGATTTTAGTGTTTTATGTCATGTTTTCTGTGCAGTTTAGCATACCATGAAGGTAAATGGCTGTTTGCTAAAATCCCCAGGGCCGATTAGACATTGCTTTAGAAATAATCTATATATCAAACTAATTTTCAATTTCCAAGAAATATGTATTTTCATGGCACAAGAAAGTTAACTTTAAAAGTTTGCACTCGACATTTTTCTCTAAATCAGTTTAAGAGCCCGTTTTTTATTTGACACATGCATTATACACTCTGAAATGGTCTGAAAATAAAAACGGATTATGTTTTACAGTGTACTGCAAAAGAATCCATTTTCACAAGCACAGACAATTGGCAGACTGGCATTACATTTACTGAGCGTTCTGCCATTGATTTTGGATACCCAATTACAGTCCTCCAGAGCTACCTCAGGACAGAGCTTTACTTTTGCATTCAGCAAATCTCCATGGTAATCTTTAATCCACAATATTTAGCGGGAATAATGATGCCCAATACCAAGAATAAACTTGTTTTATTTTTGACCCAATGCACATATTGTTAGGAGGCATAAACTAAAACAGGTATATTTCAAAGTAAACATAAAAAAACAAATATGAACAGTTTGGGACCATGTTTATGGAGTTGTTAATTATGTTATTCAGTTTCTCCTCATGGAGGATTAAAAATGGCATATATATATATCTTGTAAAGAAGGAAAGTGTGTGTGTGTGTGTGTGTGTGTGTGTGTGTGTGTTGGTCTTTGTACATGAGACCTTAAGTACATTAAGTTTTCTTTATTGTTGTTTTTGAAATGTACATTAAATAAAGTATTGTTCAAGAAATATTAAAAGTGCTTAACTACATGTGCTATGTGTGTGTGTGTGTATAGGTGTGTTTACAGGTGTGAATTTAGAAGAAAAAAAAGCTAATTCTAACAGCCATATCTATATATATATATATATAATGTCTAAGCTTAGACAGAAACGCTGAAAATCCCAAACTTCTAAACTCCTTTTAAATGTGAAATTCAAGTGAACCCATCCAATCAGTGAGAGGAAGTTTAAGACTGAAGGCCTTACTTTCACCTGTCAATCACAGCCGGGCAATTACATGGAAAGTTGGAGCTATTAGGAGAGAGGAGGCATGTCATTCATGTGTCAGTTTGACTTCTGAAGATTTGATCTCCTTCCTCCTAAACCTACAGCTGGTAGTTAGGAGGAGTTGGGCAACAGGCATGTATTTTAGGAATGGGCTTGGAGATTATTGACTCAACCATTGATTTTTACCCAGAAGGTGGAAGATGAGTAGGAAATAAATAATTATTCTTGCCTAGACACCTAGGGCTTTATTTTCACTTCTCACTCCTTATGGCACATACTAACAGGACATGTGTGTAAAGTAGGAATTACAATTTTATATGATTTATAACGAGGAAATAGGCAAAAAAAAAAAGAAAACTGTCCCTTCATGTGTCATGTGCAATGCACCTTTGATGTGATGTGCTCTGCAGGCTGGTGGAACAAGCACACGTTCCACTTATTCTTGACTCCAAAACTGCTATTCACTGCCCGTTCACCCAATAGCACATTCTCTGTACTTCTTCTCTCATTAGGCATCAGGTTCGGTGTACAAGTACACAGCAGGTCAACAAAACACTAAACAAGGCAAATACTGAACGGTGCCAGAGGAAAATGCCACTTTGCCGGTGCAGAAACTCTGACCTTGGACCGTCATAAATGCAGAGCCCCTAATGTTTCTATACTGGAGGTTTATGTGGCCAACTTTGTCCATGGCTCCATATCTAAAATGCCATTTGATGCGAGATCGCTTTTTAGTGATGCTCTGTGATCCTTGTATCCTGAGTGATTGTAAGGTCTTTACATGTTTTTTTTAAGTAGCCTTGCAAGTTGTCCCATGGAAAAAAAGAAAAAGAAATTGAAAGAGAATAGAATAAGTTGACCACAAGTTCTTAGACAAAGTTGTTGATGGCAGTGAAGGCAACGATTTAAAAAATAACAACTTTTTGTCACAAGGGAAGAAAATACTGCAGAGGGTGGACAAAGTGAAAACACACACACACAATATCAATACTTTATAAGAGGTTAGCTTTGTAACCTCACAGCATGAAAGCCCAAGGTTTTATTCCTGGCTCTGAACCTTTCTGTGCTGAGATAAAATATTCTTCCTGTTGCTGCTGTTTCCTTCAACTTTGTGAAGGTAAAGTTTGGACTAGTCTCTCCATCAGTGTGACCATCACTATGGTATATATGGACAGTCAACTTGCTCAGTGTGTAGAGAAAAAAGACAAAATGAACAATGAAGGAGTGGGGCCAGGCTTTTTGATTTTACAGCGCTCATGGATCTCTTTTCAGTGAGGCAGTATCATTTTGGAATATGCTTCAGCCATATACTTCCCTATACGACAGACTTTTACTGTTAATTCTTTGAACATAAATGTAACTAATATGTTTAAACCGGTGTTAATTATTGTTGAGCACTTGGGTGTCAGGCAACAATACTTAATTAGTGAATGTAGTATGAAAGAATGTTAAAAAAGGATCTTATACAATAAAACTCTGGGATGAAAGAGGTCTGGACTGGAACACTGTGATGGATGTGTCATTCTGCTATGTGCTGCTGAGGGACTGCTCCTGCTGCTGATGGGAAGCACCTGGTCAGCTTTTATCTCACCTCCAGCACCTGCCTGGTGGCAGCGGACAGGTGACCACCTGTCAGGACCTACGCCCACCCAAGAGACCCCAGGGCTGTCCTCCAGTGATAGGTGAGGACGACACACAAGGGCATCACACAGACATCAACATTTTAAACGTGTTGTGACACTGAAGCAGTAGTTCAAATCTACAGCAGCCAGGGGCATGATTGAAAAGTTACCTTTGTAGTCGTACTGTAACAATGATCATAGTGGGGCCCAGATGACGATGTGCTTCACATCAGTCAAGCTGACACGACTTGGAAAATTCAATCTATCCAGGAACATATCATCGATGACCCTCCAGTCTTCCTCCTTGAAAATAGAAATGTAATCCCAAATACAATCCCAAATAGCCTGTATCGCAGACGGTACAATGCTGTAGTACCCACATATCTTGAAATATGAGGTCAAATAATCATCACATTTGTGTTTTAATAAAGTTTAAGCTGTGCTTTCAAAAGAAAGACAAATCAGATGGAAATGTGTGTAATAACTATTATGTCTGTCGACACAGTTCACCTTCACAGGCGCAATTCTTCAGTCTGATTTGCCATTGTCAAAAATGTTACAAAAAGTCTATAATCCCACATGATTTGGTTTAAGGCATGCTAACTGCCATAGACATGAAATCTTTTGCATTTCTCTCGCATTTTCGGGGCATTATAGATACTTTCTTCTCTTCTGGAAAGGCAGCATGCCATTAAGAGATTAGCATGTGACATCATGTTTATTTTACTTTGTGCTGCAGCTGGCTCTTGGCACATCATGCAATCAGCCCCCATTATATCAACATCTGCAATCAGCTGCACAGCCGGAGATATTTCATGACCTTCTACCGCAGTTTGTCGGGACAATAGAGCAATAATGCTCTTTTTCTCACAGTTAGGGCTCATTGTGACTCACAGTGAATCCCAGTCTTGATTGGATTTGATTGCACTCACTATTGCCTTTTTCCCCATTGTGACCTAGAATTAGTGCAAAAATAACAATCATAAAAAGTTTGAGTTTCCCAGAACCACTTCATTAGTCTGGAAAAGCAAATGCATAATTCCTATTACCATACTAAAGACATTTTTGAAGTTTACTTTAGATACTTGCAGCTCCAGCTTGCCATTGCATGTTTATTAAAGTATTGGGGGGCAAATCAATGTATCACTCTGGCCATCACAGCAAGAAACACGAAAACAACACTGGGATTAGAGGTTGTACCTTTGCAGCATGCTGTCCAGTCCTTTTATTTTTTTATGTAAACCCCGCCCCACCAGCAGCTGGTTTGAGACAGAAAACAAATCGGTCCTGTTTCCCTGCATTGGCGCTTGGCAGGCTAATGTACCTTGTCTTCTCTTGTGAGAGCAAGTTTTCCTCAGTGTTGTTGTAGGTGACGTCTTGCAGTCATAGTGGACGAGGAAAAACCCAGCCCAAGAATCATGTGTCTACTTTTTGGAGAAAAAAAAACAACAAAAGAAAACATTTATGGAAAAAAAAAAAGCAAAGGAGCCTAATGAACCACAGTCTAAGGTAAGTGGGTTGGGGACATTATCCCTCTGCTCTTTTTATAGTACAATTAAAGACCATCTTTCCCCATTTTAAGCACATGTTTAGGAAGAACATAAGGGCACAAAATGTTAATCTTTCAACTGCACCTGGTAGAACATCTGTCCTTTTACCTACCAAACCAACCCCCACTGCCATTTCCATTGCAATGACAAAGGGTGGTGCCTTTGTCATTCCGTCTTATTCATCACAGAAACAAACAGTCTGTGCTTAAAAATCTGCAGTTTTGTCAAACTACAATAACACACACTGTAAAGAAGGGATTCAATTGGGCTCTACTTTGGCTTCATTTATCTGAGGATAGTGCTCAGTATGATGCTGAAATTGGTTATTGACCATTTACCACCATGGTGCAGACCCAATAAACAATTACAGGCCAGCATGAAACATATCCTCAAATCAAACCAGTATTATAAAAGGGTACCCCTGAGGACCCAGATACATTTTCCACCATACTAAATAATTGATTGCAAATCTCTCCAAGTAATACATAACTGGCCAGGCAGTACACAACAGAGTCTGTCCACTAAAATAAATCTGCAGTTAAAAAACAATTATGTGTCATATAGGGCTGAATTTAATAAGTGCACAGGCGATCTGATGTGGCTCGTTCTTTCTGGGCCACATCATGGTAAAAGGGTCTGAATTTGGTTTAAAAGACATGCATAATAATGGTAATAATATTTAGTGCATTATTACTAAAAATGTATGTAGTTTTAAAAAAAATACTTTAAAGACAAATATCTGCCTGACATCATCTACCACCACAGATCAGACAATTGGAGAGGGCCAGTTCATATTTAGGTTTGGGAATTGTTTGTCAAATTTGATCATGAAGGGAACATCAGCTACATATTTACATCCATGTTGTATGTATACTCACCTACTAAATTGAAATATTATCATTTCATGCTTAATTAAAAATACATACCATGTGGTTCTGTAGCAGGTCCATATGTCTAACACTCCCCTTGTTAACTCATCACTTTAAGAGTCATAACCGTTTTATGTAAATGACCCGTTTAATGAAGGTCCCCCAATAAAGGAGCAATGTAAGAAGAGCTTCACTTTTCTTCATGCATGATTTAACACACAAATGGGAAGGTCCATATACTGTCATTTAAAGTCCAGAAATGAACTGCAGACACTCCCTAAAGCTCAGCTATGATATGCCAAGAAAGCCTTTGTGATCTTTAAACCCCTTTTATGAAATGACCTACATGAAGACTTGGAACCTCTGGAACTAGGTATTCTCTCTGTCTTCAAAGCCTTAGTTAAGGTACTGGAAGATGAAACTACTGGGAATTGATATTACTTTGAATTAGTTGGTTCTTACTTTTTGTCATCCACTGTGGCTGCTGAACCCACACCCATAATGTATCCTTGTATATGTGTGTGTGTGTGTGTGTGTGTGTGTGTGTGTGTGTGTGTGTGCGTGCGTGTGTGTGTGTGTGTGTGTGTGTGTGTGTGTGTGTGTGTGTGTGTGTGTGTGTGTCTGGGCTCTCCCTCAGCAGCTGGATTATAAGACAGTTGAAAAACTTTTCATAAATATGACACCTCCAGGGACTAGCATGACATTTTCATAATTTATTTAGGTTTTAATGGGTTTTGATTCTGCACAGTATGATTTTTAGGTACAGTAGGAGACAACATATGGTATCTAAAATGCCTTTTAGTAGCGTACTTTACTACTTTGTGTGGTACTACTGCTACCTTTACTGCTGCTACTACAATAATATTGTTTCTACTGCAAATATAACTCTTGGTACAACCTCAAAAGCAAATTCAGCATTCAGCTATTCAGTAATTTGACAAAAATGTCAAAACTCATGGGCTCAATCAGTGAATGGAGAGGGTGGAAGGCCAGGAGAAGTGACTGAATTCTCTGTAAGTGTTGTTTTTCATCTATTATTTTGAAGGTCAATAATCCAACCTTCAAATTCAACTACTCAGATAATTATCTTCAAGAATCAAGAAAAGCCAGACTGTCATTGTATTAAATATACTTGAATGAAAAGCAATTTCCACCCCCACCCCCAAACCCCATGCCCACATGCTGTACATATTAGTATGGTGTTGTTATGGCTATCTTGTCCTCGTTTTTCACTGAGTTAGTTCAAAGTGGTGAAACAGCACCCCCTCTGGTTGTCACAGTGTATTAAAATGTCATCTTTGGCGGATGACGTTATCACCGTTATTACGTTATTACGCCGCAGAAAGTGTCAAAAATGGACGTCAGTTGAAGTTGGCGCCAAACATGCGAATGGCAAGGACTCAAGGAAAATGACTTGTGAAGGGAAGCTACTGTGATATCGTGTTACACCACATAATGCAACTAACAAAGTTAGCAAAAGAAAAACAACCGGGAGAGCTAATAAGTTTGACACTTTGCTAATGATATCAGCTTCCATGTTGTGAATTATCTCATGTCGTCTAAAAAAAGAGAAAAAAATCCAACTGCATGAAATGTAAAACGGAAAAAGATAAAAGGAAGGTGAATGGAGGCCAAACATACACCTAAAGTGGACCTCCACCCAGTCAGAAGTGGACAGAAGAGAGTTGGACATGGACGGTGGTCTTCAAAGGTGAGGCATTCACTCCCTTCTTATATCTCTGGTGACCGTGTGGCCCGCCGTGGCTATAAGCTGAATTACTGTGCAATTCTGAATGCGGTTATATTGCTTGTACTGTTTGCCTGAATGTAGTTGTTTCTGTTGTGTTGTAGTTAGAGATGTTGAAGTTTACACTCTGCACCCTGGGTGTCCCTGCTTGGCCTTTGAACTATATTTGAATTCACCTGTTTGACATTGTGTAATATGAGAGTTTTAAGCCTGTACATAGGACTTGTAACCACAAGGCTTGTTGTACATTTTGTATAATTTTTGATGCATGTATTTGGGCGACATAATGTTATTACATAACAGTTTCATTGTACATTTCACTCAACATCTGACATCATGTTGATCATCACTGATCTAATCAGATATAGAAGTTTTTACAATAATTTAGGACATACAAACATAGATTTAGATAAGGTTGCCTTTGTCCGAAGGGGAAACAATATTTGTGTGTGTTTCTGCACTCACAACCCTATTTTAATTTGCTGGCTAATTTCCACATAAATAGTGCAATCCCAATCAGTTTTGCATTAGCAACCATTTCTAAAAATAAATAGGCACCAACAATTGTTTTGTTTGTTTGGAACAGTACAAGCATACAGAAGCGCTGCTGACTCTCATCTTGTTCTGAGTTTGACAAATCCTTGACAGTATTATTGTTGTTTGACAGGATTTGAGTTCACTTTAGGTAATAGTTTACAAAGTGTCATTTTTATTTGGATTTAGATTTGATGCAAGCACCCAGGCAGCAGTCTGGTACTAGTTGCCACACGTACAAAAAAGAGAGAAGAGGAATATCCAAGGTAATGTGTAGTGTATTATATATGTTTCACATTTCTATTGTATAAAGAACAGGGCTAATGACACAAGGACGCATAACAATTTAACAGAAAGTGACACTGAGAGATGGGATTGCATTTAATAAACAGGTTTTATGCATTTTAAAACCTAGGAAAATGAATGCAAAACCAATGGGCGGTTTTCCAGGTTACATTGTTTGTCTGTGTTCTACAATTAGTCCCCAGGTAACCGCAATATACTGGAATCAGTATTTTAAATACACATTTTCCACATGAGGGAAATTAGTGTTAGATTTATGTTATTCTCTAAACACCCGCTGCAAACAAGTCAAACACTGTAAATAAAATGAATTAATTAGTGTTCATTCAGCTGCAGAACATTCACACCTGACATGCGACATGTTTTGGAGTTTTAAATTAAAAAGAGGTGCTATATATATATATATATATATATATATATATATATTGTGTGTGTGTGTGTGTGTGGGTTCTACCTACCTGTGTTCTAATGAAAGAAGAAGCAATCAATTCAACTAATTAAAACTCTATCCATTGTCAATACGGCACTTACAGGTCGCATGACGACCTTGTACACGATATACAATCTTCTTCTTCTTTAGTGAATAGCTCTGATCTAATTGCATGGTGTGCTATAATGAAATACTGCGTTCTTCATACTGTTGTGAAATTATGGCATACCTTTTTAATATGTTGCCACTTTCCTGTGGATGTCCTTGTAGTGGATGGGGTGTAGAAGGCATATTTAAAGCCATTTCAAGAAAGTCCCTGCATTACACGTGCAAACAGTGTATCAAAAACAAAGACGATTGCTTTGGAAGAGTCCCCTTTAAAATCTGATATCTATTTGTAATCACTTAAATCTTGGCTCATCTTTTCTTCTTCTTTCAGCCTGGCTGATTTGTCAGGTACAGCAACATGGTGTCATCATGTCTGTATACCTGGCAGGGAGAATGGTGTGTGTGTGTGTGTGTGTGTGTGTGTGTGTGTGTGGGTGTTTTTTTTTCCTCAAGGTGTTATAGTAAACAACACACAGCATAAAACACTGCTTTTCACAAATGAAACCATTCAACTTGACTTTAGTTCGATTATGTGGTAATGGACACCACTGTTGTTCACGCTTGCTTTGAACAATGAAAAGGGCAACTATTTGAGTGAAAAGCATTCTGCTGCTGTAATGTCCCTAAGAAGGCTGGAATCTCATAACATCTTTCAAGAGGCCAAATGAATAAGAAAATGACTTTAATTCAGGAAAGTAAAGGAAGTAGAAGTACAATTGTCTGAGATTCATGGGTGGAGAGAGTTATCCCAGGAGGGTTTCTCAGATCTCATCAAAGCTTTTTCCATAGTTGCCTGCACTGTAATTGGGCAATGCTGGGATGGATTACTAAAATGAGGCACAATGTACAGGTTCTACATGAAAGTAATAGTAATAGGGGGGAAAATACAGCCGTTTTCCTTATAGCCTTCAATGTGTCTGGCCGAGCTTGTTCCTGGAAATGATAGCTTAGCACATAATAGATAGTTGCGGCATTGTGATGTTTTATTGTGAGAGTGAAGCTGCAGTCTGCCTTTTGGGGTTGTGCCGCCAACTGTGTCTGATATTGGGAAATTATTAAGTATGGTAATTACCCACTCTGGTAGAGATAGACTCTTGCACCTATTTTTTCCGCAGTTTAATTGCTTCCTTTGGGATAATTAGTAATCATTAGGAGATAGTCAAATGGGTATTTATGCACCGTCACGATGCACTCTACCAGACGTCCAAACATTAAGTGGTGCATCATTAGCAGAGAGGTCAATAGAGTGGTGCTGTTTAAACTAGATTCCCTCGAAGAGGCCCATCAGTAAACTGTTTCTCAGTTCTGATCCAGTGCAAAATACTTAACAATTATGCTGTCGATATTTTTACGGTTCCCTTGTAAACTACAATTGGCAATTCAAGATTTAAAATGACCCAGTGTCAACAACTGTACATACTGACAGATCTCAACCACAGACCAAGACCCAATCCCAATGTCCACACTCAGACTTTTAGGGTCCGTGTGGGTTTACGATTGTGCTACTGTCAATGCGTCAATTGCTTAAGGGCTCTCTTACATACATTTTCAGAACCTTTTTATGCACACTTTTCATAAGTCTGCATTTATGCATACTTTTTTGCCTGAGGGAATTACCCACAATTCATAGATTTGTGATGTTAAACACAGGGTTACCAGGGGAAGCCCGGAGGAGTTAACACAAAAAGGTAAATAAAGAGGATGGCACATGGGTGTTTAGCCTGGCATATTACATTTATAGCAACACCACATTAATGATTTAAGATGGTACATGAAAACGCATGAAATCAGAGGAATGCAAGCATAGGCTGTATTACACAGCTACTTTATTCACCAACCATTTCTTTTCATTTCTCTAAATGATGCTGTTTTGACAAAAAATAATAAATTGATTATTTGACAATTACCTCTCGTCCACTCTGTAACACAGAGGACGGACAAAGTTCAAATCAGGCAGTGAAAAACATTAAATAAAAACCCACAAATGTACCTAAAGTGTGTTGGTGTCGTCGAGATAACGTGATATGTCGCCGTAAAGTGCTGTCCCATTTGTATTTTTACCATTTTAAGCCCTTGCAGCCTCTCGCACTCGATCATTTACAGGGTGACATCAGTTAAGTCCCTGAAGGTTCGGGGTTTAAGGCCTTAGGGGGGACATTGGGATTGGGCCCAACCCCACACAATTTGTAGAATGTGAAAGTGTATGTGATGGCATGTGTGTGTGTGTGTGTGTGGGCGGATGTCCATATGTCTACTTTATTGATTTGAAGAACAATTTAGACAAAATAGCAACAAAAGGAAAACAAGCAGTAATTACAGTGCACACTCTGAATGAGCCTTTCAGCCTTTCTTCCTCCCCTGTTTAAATAAATAAACCACCAACAAACACACAAACAAACAAGTCTTTGACTGTCTTAACAGCTGGCAAGGAAGATAATGATTTCAGTGACATATTCAGAGAATTCCATAATGGTGGATCTTAGCTTCATCTTTGGAGTAGGATTTGTTTTTGTTAAAATATGTTTTACATTGAGAGTAAGCTTATTCAGCTAAAATATTTTAAATTTGCAGACATTTCCTCATTTTCACACTCTTTGTTTGAGGCTGTAAAATTGGTATAATCTGCTACTACAGGGAGAAGATTTGTACATTAATGTATATTAAAAATAATAAAGAGCAGAGGATTGAATCCTGGGGTATCCAACAAGTATATTTTAACTTCTTAGATATGCAGCCATTAATGGACACACATTGTTCTTCATCATTTAAAGAGTCGATAAGCTAATTGAGAGCTACATCTTGCACACCATGTTTAATAAGTTTGGATATAAGAGTGTAGTGATTAACCTCCTCAAACTAAAGCAGAGGAAATGTTTTGACAAGCTGCAGCAGTGCTAGTTCTCTAGAGTGTTTCTTCTGAAAACTATATTAAAGGATGTTGTCTTCGAAATACCTTGAGATTCTTGTTTAAACAAGTTTCTCCAGACAGGGTTAAAGCGTAAATGTGTAATTGGAGGTATGGTAGTATATTACACTTGTCTTTGATGTTTGGTAATATTTATCAATGCATCAAGTTCTTTTTTTTTTAATAGTTCAAAGATAGTTGAAGTGATTTGCAGCACCTGGTGTTTAGTACATGTTACTCCCATAGACTCTGATTATATTATCATATTTCCATGTGTGTTCTCACCTACATTGTCTGGGTGTCAAGTTGAAATTAGTGATGTGATTATTCACTTTGTTTTCCCATTTTCTTCTCTCTGATCTGCCAGATCCGATTAGGTCATCAGCTGGAAGGGCTGTTGTACTGTAGATTTGTTTGTACCCCTATTTGGGAAGCAGTATCATGGTCCATTTAGTCATGTCTGTGTTGATTAATTTAAATGCAGTGCTCCCGGCGTCAGCAAACATGCTCCTGCACAGCTTAAATGTTGCTAAGGCATTTTAACTGTGGTAGTTATATTAGAGGTGGTACTGGATATAATGATGTCTGTACACTGTAGTGCACCCTGAGAAAGGTCACTTGACTGCAGCGGCTAACGCAGTGAACTTTGTTGGAAGGGTCAGAGTTTCTGCATCGTTACTAAACCTACAACATGCACAATCCTTCATATCAGCTAAGTTCTTGTACACCAAGTAAAAAAAAAAAAAAAGAAGCATGTTAACACTACATATACAGTCATTTCTACAGTATACACAAGATAAGTTCCCTGCTTATGGGATAATATAACTCATTTATGTCTTTACTTTATCCCACCATTAACATTGTAATGTAAGGATGAAGGTTGAGGTTAATGTGAAGCAAAGTGTCTGCATCAATATCTGCCAGGAGGAAATGGCTCAAGAGCAAAGTACTTCACCTTGTGCACTGGATCATATGCCATCTCATTATTTAATGATTTAGTCAAGACGCTGGCAAGAGCAAGAAGAGGAGGAAGTGTTTTAGGTCCAATGAAAGATTTAAAGGATCCAATTATGCGAGTCAGTTAAGATCCTTTAATTGTTTCTGTCACTGTAGGTTCATCAAGTGTAAAGCAGTCGCAGGATTTTACACAACACTTTCCTGCATGTAGAACAGTTATTATTGTCAGTTTTTTCCATGCAAGCACACTAGGTGAAGTGCTACTTGGAAATCATTGGAAGTTCTGAAAGTATTTGCATGTGATACTCCTGCAAATGGAGGGCAATTGCACCAGAGAGATTGTGTGGGGCCTGAGGGAGTCTGGCCTGGGATCTGTGAAGTTACCCTAATGTTATGATTTAAACTATTGCCTGCAGCAATTCTATATCTCACCACTGCCCCTTCTCATCGTCCTCTGCTGTCAGTCAGAGGACCAGAGAGCCTGTGGCAAATTGTGTCTGTGTGCATCTTGCAGGTATGTGTTTTTAAATGCACAGCAGTGAGTGTGAAGAGGGGTCTACATGTCATCCCCACCCATTTAAAGGATCTCACATGTTCATTCAGTCAGCATAAAAACCTCACTAACACCAGCAAGTGGGCGTACACTCGAGAGCCCAAGGGGATGAAAAAACCTGAATCCATTCAATAAAAATGTAACGGATAAGACACCCGAGCTACTGCGGCTAAAATGCAAGCGAAGCAGTAGGTGTCTGATCCTGCCCGCTCTCCTGAGGTCATTATCTGAAATAAAAGAAGATGGAAAGGAAATTCAGGTGCCTCAGGGGATGGCAGCGACATTGTTGGAAGAGGAGATCTGGGAGAAAGAGCCCTATTTTGTTTAAACACTATAAAATTAGGTTTAAAAATGGCCAACTTCAAGCAATGTCAATGCCACTGAAATGTTGGTCGAGATCAAAATCTATCCTCTTATAAGATCTCCCTATTATAGAAGCAGAGAAAAAAATCCAACTAGAACAGCACAAGATTGCGTGGATGAATTAAACAATCATCTACGCAATGTGTATGAAATCCTATGTGAAGTGTGTTTTGAATGGTGTAAGCCTGTGGCTACAGGTTCAAGATCCTGTACTGATGAAGGCTTTTTCCAAGACTCTAGTGTAGAGTAATAACGGAGGCAATTTCTTCGTTAAAGTCAGACTCTAATACCCAAATCATTTTTTGCTTTAGACAAGATCTGCTCTCAGTAATGGCTCCATTATGACTTTGAGCTCTGTGTTGGTTTTCCATTATCCACATGATGAGAAGCAACATTGGTTTTCCCTACAGTCTTCTCTGAGGTGAATGTCAGAGAAATCTCAAGAAGAAAAAAAGTATATCCCCTATGACTTTGGGGACTGTATACAACATGGTATGAATTATTTCTCTATCCAACTCATGGAAATTAAGTTCATGAGGTCACAATTTAAAAAACATACGCCATACTATACAGAAGCCGCATGCAGCCAGCGTTTCCATCCAAAGATAAATCAGGTCCGATGACAGACCTCATTTATTGTTTTTAGGTCTACAGGAAGTCATACAGCACATACAAAAACAATATGTAAAGTATGCTAGATGTACTCATGTGGTGTTAACATTCAACAGTGTGTTGTGGTGAGGCCCTAACTCTTCACCTCTCCTGTCTGTAGTTAGTTCATCGGATCGAATTTGACCTTCAGATCTTCAAACTCAAAAATCCAAAAGATCCAGGGATCTGAAGGATTTCTACATCTATGGCAGTTATAATCCTGCAACCTGGTGGTGTCTTTTCCCTTTATGAATTCTTCTTACCCCTAACACGCACATGCATACACACACAGACACCAATGCAGCAAACACATACTCTGCATACATTTCCAGGCTGTTATAGGAATATGAAGAAATGTGACATTTTCCATTTCAAGTATTTCATTGTGTCAGGCCTGGGGAGTGGATCTGTTCCCCACGTATGCAGGTAATGACAGCCATCACAGAGGTACTTGTGGTTAATTGCACCAAGTATAAAAGGGACCAGGGGGATGTTGAAAAACAAATGGTGAAAAAATAGGGTTGGAGTGGGAGTTTGGTACAGGCAGAAAAGGAATGAGAGGTACATTTAACCATATAAAGGTTGACTGTAATGAACTGAGAGCAAAACGCTTGAGAGAATGAAACGATAACCAGGTGTGACATTTCTTTTTGCACATTTTATTTCTTCAGTGACATGCTATTCCCTGAAAACTTTTTCGTCGCTTTCCCTTTGCTTGTTATATGGCAGCGTGAACATTGAATTAGTCATGTGCCTCAGAAGTAGGCCAAGACCTGCAGCGTACCTGTCCTTTTGATTGACTTAGAAATGTACAGTGATCCATAAATAAAGGCGTCTACCTACATACACACACAGTCGCACATGCACAAACACAACATGCAAGGAGGAAATAATGGATTTGCTGCCGGAACATAAATGAGCACTTGCCCTTTTGATACTTTTGTAGCTGTCAGAAGCTAGGCGCCGTCATTGATGCAATGGAGAGAAATCTGAGCAGTTTGATGTTTATTTGTTGTGGAATTGGTGACAGCACAATCCCAAGAAATACGTTTCTTTCATCAGAGAATGGGTCTAATCCAATGCACAGCTACCACCAGTTACTGTTTTTCCCAATGCTCCTGTGAACAGGACATCACTTCAAGGAATACAATTCACTTAATTGAAACACTGGTAAACGGAACAGTAAAGCAAATAGAAGAACTCTCCTCCTAAATGTCAGTTCATACACTAAAGTCCAAGACTATGAGTTTGTCAAACTAAGAAAATCGATTTTTGAATTCACTCTCTGTTACACACACACACACACACACACACACGCGCGCACACACACACACACACACACACACGCGTGCATTTCCACACTAAAGAGTAGCCCACTTCCTCCCAAGCCAGAGCTTGTGCCTGACACTATGGGGCATTCTGGAAAAAGGGTAATCTGGACCATTAAATCATCTTTGACAGAGCAAGCGGGAGGCAGATACACTCGAAAGGTTACAGGACACTGAAGGCACATTTTAGTCATATCACACACCTTAGAGCTCTCGAGGCCATTTGTACAATCAATACCTGGATTTGAAGCAACGGGGAGAAAGGTTTTTGTTTGAGATAACGGCTAGATGAACTGCTTTTTGTAACAATAGTATTTATAGCAATAATATATTTCACATGACACACTGTCATACAAAAACGTTCATAACTACTGAAAGCAGTAATAAAATCATTTTAAAAGTAGTAAAATTATATGGGCTTTTTATGGCGCAAAGGTTTACATATAAAAATGTAGATGACCTTTTTTATTACATTTTATATGGACTGTATTTGTGAATACGCACCTGGTTTAAAACCTTAGACCTTCGTTGTTTTGACAGTTTTGTTTTGTAATTTATGGTTTAATATAATAAAGCCTAAAAAAGAAATCACCCTCCACACTCTTTAAATACTGGGTGTAGCTTTTACTGCAGCCCCATGCTTACCTTTTCAGCATGTGTAGAAAGCCAAGGCTTGGCAGGCCTGCTTTGCCAAGTTATGGATAAGCTAGAACAATCGGGGTGGGGTTTAGCAAATACTTATGTTCAATTTCAGTATAGCAAGGTAATGAAGTTTCCATCATGTATGGCTACAGGTAGATTATCAATCCTAACTATATGATATATCGGCCAGAAAGAACAAGAAAGAATTAGGATGTGTGTTTAAGACAGACAGAGGGAGACATAAATACTTAAATACAGGTCGTGCAAGATGTCGTGCAATACCTTTTTTATTTTCTCTGTATGTGCTTGTGTGTCCGTCCACTTGTGTAGTCGAGCACGCATGGCCATGTCGTACGTATGCTCGCGAGAGGCACACCTGCAACCTGTGATGGAATTGCCTGAGGCCAAGAGGTGGATGGTGTGACAGGAAAGGGAAGAGAAGGGGAGGAGGAGGATGGGAGAGGGTTATAAGGATAGTCTGATCAGTGACAGGCAGGAGCTCCCTCCCCAGAGAGAGGCCATTACAGGGGGTGGGTGAAGGGGGACACGTTGGCGGGGCCTGCCACCAAGCTTATTGGCAATCTGTTAGCAAGGCCGCCAGCAGGAGGGGGAATAACGTGTCCAGGGACAGAAGAGTGCCTGCGAGAAAAGAAAAATCTACTCTCCTCAGGGTTCCTGGCAATGAGAGAGAGAGAGAGAGAGATATGTGGAGTGGGTGGTGGAAAGGGGGTCAGCAGTCGACAGGATCAGAGGGGGGAGGAGAGGTGAGAGTGGAGTAGAATATATAGTGGCATTTTGTTACTGTGCAGGCCGGTTGGGAATATCCCAACACTTGGATTGGCATTTGTATTTAGTGCAATACGAGAGGTGAGAGAGGTGATCTCACGTCTAGAAAGGGATTGTGAGCACAGAGCATAACAATGAATTACAAAGAGATGCATTAGAATGCAAGGGAAATATATCAAAAGGTGTGTTTGCGTGTCCAGTAAAAGGTAAATTACCCCTTTGGACAGAACATCACAATAGATCCCATTTTCACGGTGTGTTGCATACCGACCTGTTGCTGCTCTCGGAGTCAGATGTTTGGTATGTATATGTGAAGCAACACTTTTAAGAATTCAGTTTTTTAATATGACATTTGGGGTTGAAACTAGCAAAAGTGAGACTACAAAACTTCTATACTCAAGAACCTTATAACTATGTAGTGTCAATATGTGAAGAATACTGGAAATGATGGATGTACTTTCTCTTTTCTGGGTTTTTTATTTTATTGTTTCCTAGTTTTGCCTCCAGTTTTAGCAGTGCAGGCTGACACTGGCCTCAGGGTCTTTGAGTAAGCGAATAAATCTAGCCATAGAAAAAATATATATTTTGCATTAATTTGATCTGCGCTGCATTTGATGTACTGCACCTTAGGTGTGATTTGGATCCTCTGTACCCTTCTTCTTGACATTCTGTAATGATTTAAGACTGTTTTAGTGTGTCAGTGAGTACAGTAAGTCACTAGAGGAGAAGAACCAGTGGACAAAATGCAGGATGAATACTGAAATCTGAGCCAGGTGTTTTTGCATTTAACATATCTAAACCTGGCAATAAAAATGTCACCGCCTTGTCATGATTTATATGTAGCCTATACACGGTGCTAGGAAAGTAGCAATAAGAAGACTGGGTTGGTAAAGTGATGAAATATAGACAGAGAGAGGAAATTGGAGAAATAGCCAGGAGTTAGTAGAAGCAGGATAACATCTCTCATAACCATTCAAAACAGGCACATTATTGCTGCCTATTTCCCCACTGTTTGATATACCGTCAGATACGGGGCTGCTTTGTGCAGCCTTTCATGTCATTGTTTCTAGCGCATGTAGCCATTTCACTTTCCTAGACACAATTTATTATGTCCAAGGGGAAGATGAGAGACATCAATCAACATTTGAGATGACGGGCGACCTTACAGGTGAATTATCCACACTTACTGATGGTAATGTCATATTACCAGAGCGTCTTTGCTGAACCTCCTCCTTAGAGTCACCTACTACAGGCCACAACTGGTCTCATAAGACATCTGAGAAACCCAAGGTGTCCCAGAGAATTATTGATTCTGTCACATAACCCAATGTTTCAAAGACGTATCTCCATGGGGACGGAAGAAAAGGGGAGAACAGAAATGCTACCCCATGCTGCCAACAAGGAGCAATTTTTCTCTCTAACGGATGAGGAGGCAGGATATTTCCATTCCAAATGGGCTTGGAGTTATTAGTCTGGTTGGTGGGTGTTTTGTCAATGTCATAAGCACAGTGAGAATTAATTGTTGAGATGGTGCCCCACGAGCCACCTTGTGGGGCGCAAATGACATTTTCTCAACTTAAGGACCTTAATCAAAAGCAACAAGGTGGAGCACACCTACAAAGTGTGTTTAAACTGTGCCAACAGGTGTAGGCTGACACCAATTTGGAAAGTCAGCAGGATTGGCTGCTTGAATAGGATTAGAAGGAGTCTGAACTGTTCATGATTTACTATTTGTGTCCTCTGGCAAACAACCCAAAGTTAAGATCTTAAAACACTTCAAAATGAAGGTACATTCAGAATCAAAATCATAGTTTTAATGTTTTGTGCGGCAGTAAAATGTCAATACTTTGTTGTATTGTAAAGAATAGTTGCATTTCTTTCAACAGAGAAGTATAACAGCCTCACTCGAAAACACAACAGGTCGTCAACTGAGGGTTAACAAGGTCTATCTGCACTTTGACGAGTTTTGAGAAAAACGCATTTGAAAATTCAACAGTTCATAACGTGAACACTATAAAACCAATTCCAACCAATTTTGACATATCACATGCTACACACTAGGTAGTGAAGTTAAGACTATTTGGGCCATTCAATTCAGTGTATTATGGTTAGAAACAAAACTAATTTTGCAGATAGACCTTTGTGGTTCCGAAATTGTTGGAAAACCAGAGTCTCAAGGGGTCTATCTGACATTTCCCCACCCGAAAATTGAAAATGTAACCTTCAACTGTATTTTATGCAACGTAGCTTCATTTTAAGCTCTAAAAATGTTTACACACACACGTGGCAGGAAACTTAAAAGTGAAAATTATATTAGCTAATAAATCTGAATTTTTAAGACTTTTTATTAAATTGCTAATGATCTTAACTTGAACTACTATCTACTAGATGACATACATATAAAACAGTCGGCAGCAAAACGTGTTGAAAAAGTTATTCTTGTGCTTAAAATGATCACGTGATTCATTTCCCGCACTGCTATTGGTTGTCAGCAGATAAACCTTTGTGATACTAAAATTATGCTTGAACATGTGGAGATAGACCTTTGTAGATCTCACTGACTCAGCAAATATACAAAATCTGCATAAATGAGTGATGCAGATAGACCCTGTTAACTTTAAAGCCGTTTGAGACATAGACCTCAAATTTGTTCAATTTGTCAGATAGACCTTGTTAACCCTCAGTTGACGAGGTGTTTGCTTAAGAGTGTGGGTGTTTTGTATTGCCCTTACACTCACACTTGAAATGTAATCATGTGCTTAATTAACAATTGTAAACACTGAATTGCCAATATTAGTTCAGAGCCTGTGCCTGAATGACTTTCACACTTGATAAATAGTTGTGTGAAATGCGATAAGTTGGGTGAAATGGAATATAAAAAACTAATTTGATGCACGTGAATACAATCCAATTAACTTCTTCAAGGCTTTTTAGATTTACAGCAAGAGAGAAATAATACGATTGTAAAAAAAACTGCAGCGACTAAAAGCAGACAGGACGAAATTAGCAACCGCTGCAGAAGGCTGGTGTGTCATTTGCTTCTCTGAAGACCTTGTATAAGTTGATGTACTGTTTCTAAATAGTCATTTGTAAGGACATAGAACTGTGTGTGTGTATGTATGTATATACACAGTATGTGTGTATGTATGTATGTATATATATATATATATATATATATATGTGTGTGTGTGTGTGTATACTCTCTTACTGAATGTCCCCGATCAGTGATAGTAACTGACGCCCTGTAATACTATAATCCTCTCTCTTCTCTCTCTCTCTCTCTCTCTCTCTCTCTCTCTCTCTCTCTCTCTCTCTCTCTCTCTCTCTCTCTCTCTCCCCCCCCCCCTTCCTTCCTTCCTTCCTTATCCCTTTTGCCTCTATCACCAGCCTTGTCTGAAGGGGTAAATAATTGATGCCCCTGTTCCCGCATTGTGAGAAATGTATGAAAAGAAGGAGCAGAAGGATAGTTGTATTTTTCTCCCTAACTTCTCAGCAGCCCCTCTTGGACTTATCTATGTAACCTCACCAAGGTCACAATAAGTGTATATTTTATAAAGATGGATTATTCCAGCAAAACTCTTGTATTCAGACCTGGCCAGCACTCTCTATGCCAAGATCCGTTCTGGCCTTAGCCAGTCCCAGGACATCCATTTCTCACTGTGTGTGTGTGTGTGTGGACATGCCTTTGACTACAAAATATGGAACATCAACACCTGATTTATGCTCTAAGCACACCTACCAAATCAACATCTTTTACCCAAGTACTAAGAAAGTACAAATATTAATAAAACATCAATGTCACCATGGTCTTTAAAAGAGTGTATACTTGTGTTTCTGTAGTGTAGTTGCGAGGAGCTACAGGTCCAATCCAAAAATTGTGAAGTATTGTAAAATAAGAAAGAAAAATAAGTTCTCAAAGTATCTTCCAAAATGTATTTTGAAAGAAGGCCTCTGAACTACCATGGCACGGTCTTCTATCACACTTAGCGACAGCCAGGGAATTATAGATATCCCCCCACTGCTGTCTGCTAACATCTGTCAGCTCATGGGTGTATTTTAGGCTAGCTGTACAAAGTCAAGTCAACTTCAGCACAGAGAAAAAAGTCTACAGCGCAAATAACCCCAGTGAGACTCAAAATAGAGAGACCTCGAGCCACTTTTAATCCCAAGGCTTCACCGATCATTTCTGTTGTTCGGAAATTATTTTTAAAGTATGAAATTTTCTTTCTTGTTGCTGAATTTGAAGTGATGGGTATAGGTGGACTTCTGAACAGAGTAGTATGCACTTAACTCAAAGTATACAACGATGCTGCGAAATACATTTCGGCAGCAGAGTGTTTCATTCATTTCATGAGTGCACTACAGCCAGAGAACAAAACAAAACGAAACAACAAAACAAATGTTGACCAAAGCACTTTACGGAGGATTTAAAATACAAGATAAGTATAATAATTTCATTCATAAGTAAAAAAATAAGTGCAATACACATAATGGAATAAAAGCAACCATTTAGCAAGATACAGATCCCAGGGACAAGAGCGGCTAAGACAGAGACTTGAATGCTTTTTCCTGGACAGCCATTTGATGCCCACTGTGTGAGAGTAAATAACATCAAAAACATGGGCCTTAAGATTGGATTTAAAAATGCAACTGCACAGGGGAGACCTGTCAGTGAGGGGGGGAAATAACATTTCCAAAAGAAATTCTCCGAAGCATTAAACCCATTTGTGTCTTGTTTGCCAGCTCAGTGTACAAATCAAGTTAATATTTTGTATCTCTTAATAACAGTTTAAGGCTCAAATGGCTTCACCATGCCCACATAACGAAACCAGATAGTCAATAAAAAGATGTGAGGAAAGTAAACACAGGAGTTTCATTCAGAATATACGTTGGTTATATCAATACATACGAGGGCTGCAGCTAACGATCATTTTTAACTATCGATTCGTTTTTTTGATTAATCACCAAAAAGAATGTTGCCTATAAAATGTCAGACAGTATTGAAAAACTACACATTCTCAAGGTGATACCTTCAGATTACTGGTTTTGTTTCACCAACAGTCCAAAACCCAAAATCATTAACGTTACAATAAAACAGAACAGATAAAAACAACATATCCTCATATCTGAGTGTTTGGCCTTGTTGCTTGATAAATAATTTCAATGATTAATGGATTATTAAAGTAGTTGGCGATTAACTTTTGTTTAATCAACTGATCTCAGCATTAATATACAATGTATATAAAGTAAAATGCAGTATCAACTAAGGCAAACTGCAATGGATGTCAAAATGAATTCCATACAACTAAAAAAATAAAATAAAATCAACGGCTGCAGTTCTTTAAAAACTTCAAATTGGTTTACATCGGAAAACAGTTTTAGATTACTTTGTCAGAAGAAATTAATTAAAGAGGCGCATCCTGTCCACGAACCCGCCACGTGTTCCTCACCCACTTCCTCCCTCTCTTGTCATCCACAGTTAATACACTTGCCAAGTGTCTAGGGCCCCAAGTTGTATATTGGTTAATGAAGCATGTAACCTGCATTTCTCCTGCCTCTACTTCCTGCGCTCGGTGACATGTGCTGCTCTTCTGTGCTCCTCACTCCACACAACATCAAGGGCAGGAGCACTGGGAGGCAGCTTAGTGCTCTCCGCCTTTCTCAACCATTCTTTTCAAGCTCTGCCAAAAACACTCCCTGGATACTGTATGCAACACTGCTCAGTGGCCAAACACAGTTTATTGAGGGCACAATCATACTAACATACTGTCCGTCGGCACACCTCGACTTTGTCGTGCAGGTACGGTGTGTCTGTAATAGTGATGGGTCGCAGCTCAAACGTTCTTTTGATGAATATAATGTATGAATATATATATATATATATATATATGAGAACATTTGAAAACAGACGTTCATCTGTATTGGCTCAGTGTCTGTGAGCAGTGTACCAGTGAACACGTGCGCTTCCAAACATAAAAGAGCACTGGGGACAAAAATCATTGTCTTCATTTCTTGGCATTGGCTTCGGTGCTTGTTGACATGAAATAGTGTGTATAAAAAAACAAAAAGAAGAACCACAGTCCCAAGTCTAGAATCTTACAAACCTCTCACTTTCTGACAAAAAAACAGCTGTCAAACTTTTTAAGTAAGTTTGAAGGGAAGTGTCCTTGTGTCCTATTAATTCTGTATTGTTGCTACCGTGTCTTTGTTGTGATGACATGTTTACATTGAGGCGTTCAACCTGTCAACCTGAGGTCTGTACTATGAAGCGAGTGCAACTTAACAAGCATATCTTTGTGTTATCTAACTAACCCCAACAAACTGCGATCCAGCTAAGCGGTCCTACGACGGTTGTTATCAACTCGGTTTATCAACCCAGAGTTTCTCAGTCTGGCTATGAACCCACATGAAAGGGGGCGGGCTTTGCAGAATATGACCAATTACAAACATGGACAAGTGTATTGTCAGCAGAGTGTGATATTTTGTGAATGAAGAGCATGAACTATAATATTAGACAAATACGAATAAGTTAAAAACATTATCCAGGCTAAAAGTGACGTAGTTTAAACCGCTTAATGCAGGAAGGACAGCTGACAAAACATTTTCACAAACACTTTGAATGTGTAAATTAATAGATGATATGATATCTGAGGCGCAAGTAGATCTCACTATAATTACATTTCTGTATTCCATTAAATGGTGTTGCTTATATGCATTCTTATACAATATAAGATACTCTATTCGTTCTCTTGGGGAAATTATGAGGTGTATAATAATATTTTAGTCTTATTCTCTCCAGCGGTGTAAAACAGACTTGGGAGCAATTAGAAAATAATATAATAGCATAACTCAAAGCGGTAAGCGGACTTGCTTTCATATATTGATAATCACCCACAGCAATGGCCTGCACTACAGTCTGTGTGACTGTAAGCACATGACATCGATGTGTCACACAGCAACATACGGCTCAAGAAGCTGACATTAAAGTGAGTTTATACGATATGATAAGTGCGACACGTCGGGCCCTTACAGAGCCGCAGACTGTATGCCTTGCGTTGCTTTGCTCCGGGTTCTTTCAAATTCTATAACACACACACACTGGCATATACACTTGAAACCGCGTAAAAACACACACACAAACAAACAACTGAAATCACTGATCTCCCAGGAATCATGAAAGCACACACATGTACGCTATAACGTCACAATCTCTTAGCATGAAATCTGTTCCGCCATCAGTGGCAACTCATCACTCCGGCATGATCCCTATTCCAGATTAGATCCCAAAGCTGTCACATGAATTGTATTCACACCATTGTTTCCACTATTCTGTCAAAGATATTAGTCATGTCACATATTGTCTGTGTCCACACAAATGTGGATCTAATTTGAACCGTTCTGCCTTAAATGTGTTCTGTTAGCCTCCAGCAACAGCTCAGTTTACGTCAAATCAGTGAAGCCTTTCCTAGAATTGAAATATTTACCAATTGTTTTGTCCTTTTTTTTATATGTGCTTTGTCTGAGTATGTCTGTATCTTTCGTGTTCGCTGTATACACATTACATATTGTAAGAGCAGGCTCTTTTGGCTCAGGTAGCTATTTCCCCCCCAAGCAAGACCCACTGACCACTTGATCCGTTTCTAGAGCTGAACGTGGAATTCAATTAACTGTTTTTATGTTTTATTTTCAACATTAGAAGTCAACGTCAGGCCTAGTCATTTCAATTAAACTCTGGCTTATTGAACTATAACTGCATTCTATTAACTTTATCTTAATTACTTCTCGGTGTCCGCTGTAACCTTGGGGGTGGCAATGCAGTCGTATGAAGTGTTGGAGGTATAGATTGGAAAAAGAAAACTGCTCAAATGTATTTATATCCAGAAATATTTGTTTTCTCAAATAATCAAGTTAGTACTTCTTGATGCAAGTCTCCGTGGGGAATATGGGTCAGTATATGGACTTTTCTGTCCCCGGCTGGGTTATGTGCAGTGAAATGGTTTGGAAGTCAAGGCCGAGTAGTTATAGTCGAGCTGAGGCGACATACACAAACTACACGCAGCTTATTGATCTCAAGGCAGCAGACATCAGCACTGTAGCTTTTTATTTTTTTGTCTTATAATTTCCTTTTTGTTTGTTATTGTTGTCGCTCGATCTATTTCTTTTGTTGTTGTGTCCGGTATTCTCTTAAATACGACATGTGCCTTTTTGATTGTACAATAAAAAAAAACATGTTTTAGAAAAAGCTTCCTTTGCTCTGCTGATTAACAGACTGTGAACTTGTGACCTTATGCGGTGACAGGCTTTCTGGGCTTCATTCTTGAATCTTTCATTGTCATAAATGATGTTCCAGCACACAACATTATGATTGTTTTTAGCTTTAATGTATAGGGTTTATAATACAATAACATGTTCTCTATTTAGATTGAGCAACAGATCCTTATTTCAAGAGTATTTGCACTATGATAATAGCAAGACGGCCTAAATTAATGTTCATCCATCTTTCCTTGATTTGTCTTGAGATGTCCGAGTTCTCTATGGTGTCCAAGTTTAATCTCATTAAGCTTTTCGGTTTCTGTTTATTGAATTACTGAATTATTCATTTAGTAGATTTGTATTGTAAATTGAGTAATTCTATTTTAAACAAAGATGGCACGGTTCACATCGACTATATCAAAAAGATTGATCAAGGTTCATATTATAACTGCTGAAATGTTGTTTTCACCTGTATAGTTTGAAGATCTATACTCTCTCTCTCTCTCTCTCTCTCTCTCTCTCTCTCTCTCTCTCTCTCTCTCTCTCTCTCTCTTCTCTCTCTCTCTCTCTCTCTATATATATATATATATATATATAATTTCCTGAAGGAATTCTAATTGCTCTTTTGGAGAAGTTTGCATCATCAATTATTCATCCCTCACTCTTCTCTCTCTCTCTCTCTCTACCTCTCATGCGTGAATATCCTTCTACCTGAGTAAGCACGCTGTCATTCATAACACACCCAGTCTGGCAGAGATAAATAAATAAACCAGGCACATATATGCCTCATTTCATATGCCATTTCCATTTTCTTATCCATCACTTTCCTGCCTCTTTGGTGGACTATCATTCAATTAAACACTTTTATCTGTTGGTATGCTTGGGGAATTCAGCACACATAAGCTGCCCCGTACGCCTCAACCTTTAATCAAAAGCAAAAAGGCAATTAATCAACAGGAATCAGTATTATGGAAAACAAACCGGGGGGGATGGACTTTATCAAATTTCTTTAATTAAGCAAGTTACTTGAAAAGAATGTGATGCAATTTACGGTGTAAAGGTATGGAGAGGAGGCGCTTTGAAACATCACTGAGCGGTGTTAAGCAGCACGGTTTAGCCTGGAGTGTTTTGATGAGGCTTTCATTTAAAAGAGATCAAATGACATGTTTGCTCAACGGCATTTTATCCCATGGGGCTTATAAAGAAATGATTGTAACTCTTGCTTTATGAATATGCTCTCGGTTCGTCTCATATTTAACATTCATATTACCAATGGCAATAATAAGTAACTGGTGTAGTCATTAATGGAAGTCATGGCATGAGGAAGGCATCTTATTTATCTGTCATACTTTAGTGTTTGATCTGAGTTTTTCTAATGTTGTGTTAAATCTATTTTTTGTAAGATTTCTTTTCTTTTCTTTTTTTATTGTGCAAGATTTCCTGCAGGAAACGACCCTTTATCATTATGTGATATGTCTTCGACGTGTTCTTCCATGTTCTTTCAAATCATGTGACCTTTAATGTTTGCCCCTTGTGGCTTCACCACCACATTCAAATCTTGCCGCTTCACTGAAAGCAGTTAATCTCTGAAAGTGAGTCAGTCAGACTCTGAGCTAAACTGAGGGGAGGGACAGGCAAGGGGCTCAGACTGAGAACATCCAGCTGTGGTTGCTTCTGCTGGTTGGAATCACTTGTTGCTCCTTCACTGCGTTGCAAAACAATAATTAACTTACAGTCGTTTGACAGTTTTTGAAATTGTTCACTGAAAGGCGGCTACAATTTTGTTCTAAACTGCATTGGGAAAGAGTTTCTAAAACTTCCCACCGCTGTTGAAGCAGCATAATGGATCAGAATTCAAGAACCAAGAATTCCCTTTTAGATATCCACACGTGTGCAATCCAAAACTATTTCAGAAGTACAGCATACTAAAACAAGACTTCTGGCTCCTTATAGGATGTACATAATAACATTGATCATTGATTAGATGATTTGTAATTCAGTCATGATGATCAGTTGATGATTAAAATGCGTTTGTGTGTGGCATGTGCCACTAAAAGTTTATCTTAGAGCAGGGGTCGGGAACCTTTTTGGCTGGGATAAAAGCAAAATATTTTTTAATGTATTTCCTTGAGAGCCATATATTTAATATATGCAACTTTATGCGTGCATTTTTTAAGTATAACTTAACTTCGAGTACTAAAAGTGCTATCAGTGTTTCATTGAACAGGTGCTCTTTTATTAAATAAACTAAACGCTTATGTTATTTATCTAATTTATGAGCACGTTTCAGTGTTTACTGCATGGGTGTCAAACTCAAGGCAATTATATCCGGCCCGCGAGAAAATATCATGTCTATCATAACTGGCCCGCCGGTTTTGGTGATTAAATCAATGCATGGCACAACCACGGGAAAATACATATTTGAGGAAGTATCTAAATGTGTGAGAAATGAAACTGCCCTGGGACAAACTGACGGGACTGACGACAGACGGAGAGTCTGCGATGTGATGAAAAGAGCAGATTAGTGGACAGGATGCAGGAGAAGATGCAGCTGACGGTGTATCACTGCATCATACACCAGGAAGTGCTGTGTTGTAAAGCTCTGGAGATGTAATATGTAATAAGCACAGACAGGAAACTTTATAAGAGTCAATTTAAGTATTTTCTGAACATGGCGGTGCAATGGCTGAGTCGAGGGAAAGTGCTGAATATATTTTTCGAGATGCGTGAGGAAATCTGCCATTTCTCTGGGACGATGTGAGCTGGACTGTTTGTGCGACATAACAAAGCATCTCACTGTTAAACCTCCAGCATCAAGGCCGTGTGATCACGGACATGTATGATGCAGTGAGAGCGTTCCAAGCCAAGCTGCCTGTGGGAGACTCTGATGCAGAAGGAAACTTTGGTCACTATGTGTTTCCAAACACTGACAAATCATCTGCACTGCTGTGTTCCCGACCGCACATTCTGCTGATAAACTGCATTTGCCGACTTTGCAGCTCAGAAATTTAAATTGAACAGCTCAGCAATCTATTTGCAGTTGACTTAAATATGTTCCATATCTTTTTGCACTTTATCCAATATGTGTATCCTGTTCAATAAATGTGGACCATGTTTGGCCCTCGACGTAGTCCCAGTTTTTAATGTTGGCCCTCTGTGATGGAGTTTGACACCCCTGGCTGCTTGCTTTGCGCAGTTTCTCCTCTGCTCGGTTTCGCAAAGGGCGGGGCTTCGCTGCCGTTAATACACCTACAGTCAGAGACACGGCGGAGGAAAGGAGAGGGGAGAACAAAAAAATAAATCCGCTGCTAAAAATTTTACTTTACGTTAAAATGACACAGTATAATTATTTATTACTTGATTACTAAAAATGTCAGCTCATAATTGTCTGCGAGCCATATAGTGTCATCGAAAGAGCCATATATATCTCGCGAGCCATACGTTCCCGACCCCTGCCTTAGAGTGCTAAAGCAAAGCCACTGTGTGTGTGTGTTCATTTAAAACAATTTGTCTGACTGTACTGGCACCAGCAGGATTTGTCATACAGTCAGCACTAATTCAGATTGCAGTAATCATGGTAAGTGAATTGCATGAAATGTGTATAATAAGCCATAGCAACTCGTGTTGTCTTATTCCACAGTGAAGTAGGTCACATTAGCTCATGCTAGCACAACTACCTGGTTTACACATTTGATGGGTTATAGGTTTATGAGTAGTTTCAATCTCAAGGCTGACATTAACTGACTGCTTGGCATCCAAAACGTCGAAGAAATTAATCCAAATATCACTTGACATGCACAAATAACTAGTAACATGAGTGTTGTGAAAAATCAATGTTATCTTCTTTATATTTGATGTCATAGTGATGATGCCAATGTCTTTAGGGTATATGAAAAATTGTACATATCTAAAAAGAACAACATGCACACTTGAAGCAGGAGTTTAGTACGAAGTCTGCTCACCAAATGTAGGTTGAAACAACAAAACTTTACTTTGCCGTAAATAATCTGAATGAACAGATGGATTCAGTGAGTCTGCAGAACTGCAAACTCCCCTCGTCATGCTGAATCATGAAGAACGGGTCAAGATGCAAAAAGCCCAGTCAGCTTGGCAGCAGTATCTGCAAGAAGAAGAAGGTTTTTTTTTCTACCCAACTAGGATTAATTGTTTTATTTAATGATTCTTCACATTGATCTAACAAAGAATATATGGCTGCAGGTACTTGCAGGAGTTTGATTTTCTCTTGTGAAGGACAAGTAAGACTATAATAAGTTAACTTATGCACACAAATAAGAGAGAAAGGTCTCTAGACAACCTTTAGTTATATAATATTTAACCTTACTTTAAGTGTACAACATTCTATATTAATTAGTGATTTTATTATGAAGGGTTATCTGACATTCTACCTGACATTCTACCTCATTTAAAGTGAAAGGAAGAGGGATTAAATATTTAACTTGCTCTTGTGACACAAAAGGTCATCTGCACTGCACCATTCTTGTGCGAGCAATTGAGCTGCCTCCATCAATCACTTAATGTTGCTTTTGAAATAAAACTTTGAGATTTTACTTTCAAAACTGTCAGAAAGTCATGTGTGGATATGTGGCTTTTCATCTCCTTGTCCTCAGTTGTGCATAGTTGACATCGCCTACACCAGCAAATACAGACATATTTTGCAACATGACAATCAAACCTATGTGTTTTTTAAACTATTATTATTATTTTTGTAACTTTGCGGTACATTTATTAGTGAATATAGCATCATGTTTTTGATTGCGGGAATATAGATGACGGATGAAAAAGAAAGGAAGATTGTGATGAGATATTTTGATACGCAAATCTGTATCCAATTTAACAGTGCTGGTTTCTTTGCTTTGAAGTTTTTAACATTTTTCAATTATTATTTTTTTTTTACCTTGCTGTAAGTAAAAGAGCAAAATGAGCTCACAATTCCTGATCACTTAAACTGCAGCACAAACAACCACACTAGAAAGGTCAGAGCCACTGTGCCCTGACAGTTTCAGCAGAAACTTTAATGAGACCCAAGGTAAAAGGACACAGATATGAATCAGATACATAGTGCTACCATATTGGAATAATGCTCAAAATAGAGAGGCATATTTGCAAAAAGATAAAGCAGATTTATCTCGGGTTGAGGCCATGGAATGATAATAAGAGAGAAATGCTTAGAAAAACAGAAGGAACTTTATTTGTGCACAACTGAGTCAGGTGAGGAGACATCATGAGAAGATGACATGACTTGTGAGTTTTCACTCATTATTAATTATCATAATAAATTGAACAACCCTGTTACCCAGATTATGTAATAGGTCCATTTTAGGCATTTTAGATTGCTAAATTCCTCAATTACCAAAATATGTATCCAGAGTCAGTGTTTCCCCTAGGTTTACTGCTTTGTGCTGTGCTCTGACTATAGGTGTGTGCGCATGTGTGTGTGTCAGGAGCGGAGCCCCGCTCTTTGCGAAACAGAGCTGAGGAGAGAAAGTGAATGCACAAAGCAATGCAGTAGACACTGAAACGTGCACATACATTTGATAAATAACATAAGCATTTAGTTTATTAATAGAAGAGCACCTGTTCAATGTGAAAAGGGAACATAACAAAAACATCTTGAATTTCAGGGGTGGGCGCAGGGTTCTGTTGGGGGGGCGCAGCTGAGTTTACTCCATGTGTACCAGTCCATGTACATTGCAGTAATCATGAGAACACAGATCCCTCCGGTTAACTGAAGGGCCTTCTGCCTTTAAACAACCTTGAAGCAAGTAATAGATGAGCAGTGCATGATACACCTCAGTGGAGGCTTTTAGGGGTTATGGATAAAGAAAAAGAAAAAAGTCTTGTTGAGGTCAAGTTAGGAGTCACATGGATCATGGCAGGAGACTGGTCTGCTGTTGGAAACAAGTTTTAGGACTGAGTTTGGGAAGAGAAGAGAGACATTAAGCCATGTGTCACAGGGCCTATAAGAGGAAACAATCAGCGACTCAGAGGGTAGCTTGGAGAATGAGCCTCAGGTGTAATCAATCTTTTTTCTGGTGGCATAGAAATGTTTCTGGGAGTTTAAACGAGGTTATACAAGCTTGGTTTAGTTAAGTAAGTCAAATCAGTATTTTGCCACTGTGTCTCAGATGATTGGGGTCTAAAGTCTTTGTGCTTCAACAGATTTCACTTCAAGAGTATCTGTACCTACTTGTCAAGTTATCCTGCGATATTTTACCTTGATTTGCATTATTTCCTCAAACAAAGCGGAGGCTGTGGCACTTCTGACAGCAAAGAGGACAGTGAGCAAAGGCACAATATGTTTTTTGATAGTCAACGCCAGTTTTAATGCAAGGAGTTATAGCATAATTCTGACAGTGATCTTCACCAGGCTTGTACGTTCCATCATGAAGGATGTCAACTATGTTTTTTATTTTTTACTATCTGGGACTAAGTGTTATAGTTGCACCTGATACACCAGTATACCTGAACCTACCAACATGATTTAGAATGTATTCTTTTGCACAGTTATTGCTGATTAAGCGAGGAGTGTAGATCTATCTTTGCACATACTGAATAAAATAGTCTTAATGTAAAGTATCTCCACAGGAACAATCAAATTTTCTCAAAAGTAGTGAACTCTGCAAACAATTAAAACTCAGATACTATGTAGGTGGACAACACTTGAAGAGCAACCTTCTGCTAGTAAACCTTTAGAGCAGGGGTCCCCAAACTTTTTCCTGTGAGGGCCACATAACTTTTCCCTTCTCTGATGGGGGCCAGGGTCAGTTTGTAACAGAAAAAGTGTGACGATCGCAGGGGTGCCTAAACGTAAACATTTATTGTTTTCCAGAAAGCCACACATAACCAAATATTAATAACCCTTTCTGGGATCTTCACAGAAAAGAAAGTCAGGAAATAAATAATACTATTTGTGAAATAAATAATAACCAAATAACCCTCTCTGGGTTCTTCACAGAAAAAATAAAGTTTCACTTGTTCCAAAAGCAGCGCAAGTTTCACCTCAAATGCTTTTATGTGAGAATACATGTCGCAAATGAGTTCCCCCTGGCCTTGTAGCTGCAAGTTAAGGCTGTTCAGCATTTCTGTCACGTCTGTTAAAAATGCGAGGTGCCATTTCCATTCTGGGTCGATCAGCTCTGGGACCGTTTTGTCTTTTGAATGAAGAAATGCGTTAATTTCGGGTAGCAGCTCGTAAAAAGCCTCAAAACTCTGCCCCGGCTGAACCATAGGACCTCTGTGTAGTACAGCACATCGCCGTGCGCAGGCTCCAGTTCAGACAGGAATTGTTGGAACTGCCTGTTTAAGTCCCTTTGCTCTGATGAAGTTTATGCATGACACCACAACCTTCATGACAGAATCCCACTTCAACACTTTGCAGCACAGTGCTTTCTGGTGAATTAGGCAGTGGACTTGTAGCGGGGCGGTGAGACCCCGTTCTTCCATCTCCCGGTTCATGCGTCCTATTAGACCCCGAGACGCGCCCACCATACTAGGAGCCCCGTCAGTCGTGATGCTGGCAAGCTTTGACCAGTCTAGGTCCAACTCTTCCATGGTTTGGCATACTTTGCCGAAAATATCCTCCCCCGCTGTAGTCCCTTTGAGACTTTGGAGGGCTGCCAGCTCCTCGCACATCTCAAAGTTTGCGCTAACTCCACGAATAAAAATGAGCAGCTGCGCTGTGTCTTGCACGTCCGTGCTCTCATCCAGTGCTAATGAAAAAAAGTCAAATTCTTTCGTCTTCTTCTGCAGCTGGGCATATACATTACCCCCGATTTCTTCAATGCGTCTGGTGATTGTACTCGCCGACAGACTCACGGCATTAAAGACATCTTTCTTCTCGGAACACACCTCTTCCGTGACAGCATTCAAACATTTCTTGACAAACTCCATCAGTGAAAGGGTTACCGCTGCTTGTTATCAGTTGAGCAACCCGAAAGCTGGCTCGAACGGATGACTGGTTCAGCTGAGCTTGGCGTACAAATGTATTCTGCTGAGCTAACAGTCCACTTTTTAGCTTTGAGAGTTTGTCTGCTCGCATTTGGCCTTGCAAGTTATCATACTTGTCTTTGTGACGGGATTCATAGTGTCGGCGCAGATTGTATTCTTTGAATACCGCCACCGCCTCTTGACAGATGAGACAAACAGCCTTTTCTTTACATTGAACAAAAAAAGAATCGTTTGACCACTGCAGGTTAAATACCCTGCATTCTGAATCAATGTTTCTCTTACCTAACTTTTTCGCCATTATTCCGTTCTATTTGACAGGGGCTAGTCTAGGATTCGCGAGGCCAGACTGAAAAAAAAATCAAAATGCGTCTCTGGTATTGTTCAGGGGGCCGGGCCAAATGTGGAGGTGGGCCGTATCCAGCCCGCGGGCCTTAGTTTGGGGACCACTGCTTTAGAGGCTGACTGTTAGCAACAGGATATATTGATATTACTGCCCAGTAAAAAAATCTAAACAAAAACAGAGAAGGTGATTTGTACATCTACAGTAACAACACACATCTTTTCTCTTTTTAGAGCATCCCCTCTTCTTGTAAGATGGAATTGCCTTTTGTGGCATCACCCATTGCTGCAAGCTGTTTGAGTACATTATTGGATACACCTTTGGAACAGTGTTGATTAACTGAAAGTTGCATAGACAACATAGAAATAAAACCCAGTTTAAGAATAATGCCACGTATACTGAAGAGAGAGACTAATTACACATCTAAAAGAGAAAGCAGAAGCTGAAATATGTTACACGAAGTCGCCTTGTTTTTATATTTTTGGAAACAATATGATGTTAACATTTTTCCTTTTCACGCTCAAGTTGCTCGCACGAGAACAGATCTTCGCAGTGAAAATATAAAGGGGAACGCTTGAGGATAGAAACCCAGCACAATACAGAACAAAGTACAAAACATAATGAGGTAATTAGTGCACAATCCCACATAATTATCATCATTAGACATACTAGTATTTCATGGTCATATAGGAGAATAAAAGTGTGGATGTGTTCTTTACTTTAATCAAAGTCTCCCACCACAAATGGGTCATGAACCCCTAACAAACATTTTTGATATGAGTCCATTCATTCTTTAAATTATTTTAGTAATTTAAAGATATGTAAAAAGATGGGTCATGTCACTTTTAACACAATATATCGATTATGAGCGAATATTGGCAAATTCATTGGTCAGTTTTTGAGGTATTGTCATGAATTTCATCGGGAGAAATCTTACTTGCTGATAGGGCTGAATGAAAAGTCAGGGGATCAGATCACCAGAGCCATTAGTATTCATTCACTAGGGACTTGAAGCACCTCTAATGTGGCTAAAAAGGTAAAAATGTTAAGTTGGCAAATCTTCAGGTCTGGGAAATCAAAAACAAAGGAACAACCTTGCCAGTTACTGTATTACAAAGTCTGTTCAGTTTGACACTGCCAACACAACACACTCTTCCCTCCCTGCAAAGTGAAGCATAGCTAAACCCGCAGCACTTTCACTTATCACGGTGTTTGAATATCAAACTTAGTTTTCACTGTTTTATCATGAAATGCACTGGCTTCTTGTGTTTATGAGATTTGAAAGTCGGCGGCATTCATTTCAAGTATCTGAGATAATTACTGTTTTATCTTCTTTATTTTTTTTTTATACCTATGCTTTAGAATTATTCTATCTCAACACCCTGCACTGTGAAAAGAAAAGGTGTTATCACCTACTCGGAGGATTTCAAACCTCTAGAGTTATCAGTTTGACTGCACAAAGTGTTTTGGTACTGCCCCCTTCTAAGCTCCTCTGATCCTATTTAAATTGCTAAGTGTGTTTTCAGACTGTTGTAGATTCAAACTACTGTGTAGCTTTCCTTATGTATTTAAATGTTTGAAATGACTGGGAAACGAATACATATTTATGACATTGCAAAAGTGAAGCTATTAAAGCTATTAAAGCTATACAGCGTCGTATGTAAAGTATTTGAGTGCATGTTTTAACATCACGTGGAAAGGCATATAGCATTTACTGTGGAAAGTTGAGTACAGACAAACACACTGCTAATGAGAAAGACAAACGATGGAATGAAATGACTCAGACTGAGCATGCTCTCTTTACATTTGCTAAGAGTGAATTAATGGGTTGATAGACATAAGATGAGAGATCAGGCAAGGAAAAGAACAACAGAGAAGTGGAGAGTATACAAGCAGAGTGATGAGAAACTGTGTGGATTTCAAGCATTTGCACTTGGCTCAGCCTTGGTTAAGAAACTAATGCCTCAATTCAGCACCTGCAGCCTAGTATAATGCTCCCTTTTCACATATTCATCTCTGACATCCAGAAAACCCTGAAGGAGTGGGAGAGCGAGAAAGTGAGAGAGGTGTAATGCTCACCAGTTTTATTTTAGCCCCCGTGAGGCACTGCAAATTTTGTCATACGAAGAAGCTGCATTTTTGTCTGCTTCCAGAAAGCTGCAGAGTTGGATTTTACGCTCCTGTATTTAAGCCTTTTAGCCCTGCGGTTATCTGTTTGTGAGTTTTCCTGTGAGACAACATCAGACATCACAGTGAATGCAGTGGTATAAAAAGGTGAGCCAATATTTAGGAGTAACTTTCAGATCAGGATATTTACCTAATTTATAAAAATGTTAGTTTTATGAGAGTTTCACTGGGTCATGATGTCACCAAAATCCTGAACTTAATGTTTATCCTGTTGTAAGTCCAATTTGAGACGATACAGAAACTAGAGATCACACGAGCTGCAACGCTTCGGCTTAGTTCGTAAAGTGTGGGGGGGGGGGGGGGCAATGACCCCTTACAAATGTCTACTTCCAGTGCTCTGGCTCAAACCACACCTATCTTTCAACTCAGCCTTCGCTTTTGATTTGAAATATGGCCTCTTCGCCCACATTGCTCGGCCCATGCTCATCTTTGAATGCGACCTTCATTTTCATCTCAACTATACACCTGTGACGTTTTGTGGCTTCTACGGAAATCTGTCCACAAACAGACATATAAACACCTGGCAAAGTAATCAAACGATTTATGTGGCAGATGCCGCTACAGCAGGCAGGGTTGCCAGGTCCGTTTGACAAGACCGGCCCAAAAAAACAAGCCAATACCAGAACTCAAAATATGTCCATGCCATCTATATACATCTATAGTCCAACTGCATTGCTATCATTGCCAAATGTATTGTAATATCTACAAATAACAGCATAAATGTTTAGTGTGTCAGCATTGAAAGCAGTTTTTCCTAAAGTCTTTGGTAATAGTTATATAAATATATGTGTATTACACAAGACCATTTTTGTATTATTATACATACAATATAGCTCCCTCTGTGAATGTGTACACCAATTCACTGACATAAAAACACTTTTTCTTCCCTTTTCCTTCCTACTTCCTACATGCGTGTCTCTCTCCACTTGCACACTTTGCCATGATGACACACAACAAGTGAAAAACAATACCAGCATCGCTTTCATGGATCGTAAAGACCTTTCAAAAGGAACAGTGGTCTCCTGCCAGCTTATTCGTTATGGACATTTATGGTACAGAGTACAGAGTACAAATTCGCTTTGATTGTACTTCAAGCACAGTTGACACATTCTTACAACTCTGCTGCTTCCACTAAGAGCACAGAGTTGTAATCTTTTTCACTGAGAAATTTATGTAAATTAAGTCGGTAGGTGACTTGAGGGTTTGGTATGATTCACTTTTCCCTGCTCCATTCACAGACCTAGGGAAGGGGAAGCTTCTGGTAATAGATCCACCGTAGCCTTGTGTACTGCCAAACACACCCCATACCTCACATACTAAACACCACATGGGACTCTCACACAGGTCTTTACAGATGTGTGCTATATAAATGTAAATGATGCAGGACACAACTTCTTCTCTTGACTCTCACAGAGGAATGGAAAAGCACAGAAAACTGCACTCATGTTGGTTCAAACTTATCTGTTTTTAATTCTCCTGAAACATATTCAACTTCTCTGTTTGTATCTGGTACATACAAAAAAAAGAAAGTGAAAGAGGGAGCGCCAATACACTCACAGGTCATTATAGCAGTCAGGCACTAACATATGCCACTCTGTGTCATTTCTGAAAGGTTACTTCAAGATGGAGCTCCTGCTGGAGAATTAATGATTCATATAGTGTGCCAATAACAGTCTTTCATTGAGGTATACTTTTATTGTTATATGACAAGCTCAGATTACACACATGCATATGCAGATAGAGGCGAGAACAAAATGTACAATACTACTAAACTACAATTGGAAACTAACAAGATTGAAACTGTTAGTGATAATCTGCAGTATGGGGTTATAGTATGTTAATAACTGTAAATTCCTGGATGTTAAATGTTCATCTGCAATTTTCTGTTGCATATCATGTAACAGGGTTAATCTATGTTGAAGTCAAATAATTGAGGGCTGCTTTAATTGACTAAATACAACATAATGATATAGCTTTAATGATAAGGCTACTTTCAACAATTTGTTGTTGTTTTGGTGTTATATGTCACTCTTGTTGCACAAAACGCATCTTGCACACTTTCTCGTGACCGCCATACATTACTGGACATACGATTAGACGTTCCCAAACAGTTGGAAGCTGCGGGATTTATGGAAAGAGATTACCTACAACTAACAGGCACCACCATGGAGAAATGTCCGAAGACAGTGCAGCCGGAGGCGAGGTAAACAAGGGGGCGCCCTGGTGAGGCTACGACCGCGTCTTACTCGATCCCTGTATTCCCAGCATTTTGCTTGCTAACATCCAGCAGTCCATGTGGAGGGGGCTGCATGTGATCAAATCTAAGCTCAGCGTGGCTATCAATACCTCTGCCTCTCTCCTGAACGAGTTTAACAATTTTTATGCCTGCTTCGAATCTCACAACTCTGACAGTGACAGCCGCACAGTGACGACCCAATGAAGTTGATCTACAGATTACACAGGCGGATGTGAGTAAAGAAAAAGAAGGGCTAAGATACGTTACAGTGTTTCCCCTACCATTGTCTTGGCAGGGCGCAGCTTGAAGTTGGGTTGAGTTGGCAATTAGGGCAGAATTAGGGCAGAATTGCCTGCCTGAAATTCAAGGTGTTTTTTTTTTTCTCGAATTATATTAACTCAGTTTTCACATTGACAGGTGCTTTTTATTAAATAAACTTAAACGCTTATGCTATTGATCTAATTTATGTGCACGTTTCAGTTTGTATTGTCTACTTTGCGCATTCACATTCTCTCATTGTGTGTGTGCATCATAACATTTGCAGATGACACCACAGTGATTGGTCTAAAAAGTGACTGATGATATGGCCTATAGGAGGAAAGTGGAGGAGCAACCATATGGTGCCATTATAAAAACTTCTCTCTAATGGTCAATAAGACAAAATATATCATTGTTAACTTTATGAAGATGAGAGGAAATCGACTTCCTGTTTCCATTCATTCATCGGTTGGAATTGAGGACAGTAGATTTCTTTGTGTACACATTACAGACACCCTCACATGGTCTCGCAACACTAACTGCATTGTCAAGAAGACCCAGTAGAGACTTTTGGTATGAGTACCAAGGCTCTTGTGAACTATTATCGCCGTCCCAATGAGAGTGTCTTGGCAGGTTTTATTACAGTGGTGTTCGGCAACCTGACTTCTCAGGACTTCAGACTGTAAAGACAGCGGGCACAGAACTACCTCAATTTAACAACATTTACAACACTCGCCCCAAACATCGATAAGATCACCAGCCTGAGTCCTGCATCGGTCCAGTTTTGAAATCCTAGTCTCCTAGTTTTTACCCTGGTTTAAGCAGGATTCTTCGTTCTTGAACCGAGGAAAAGTTTCTTTCACTGGCTGTGCTGGGTGCCGGTGTCCGGAATGGGGAGCACTAGAGCTGTACCAAATGTCCTTTTTTGTTTTTACATTTGAAGTTTCTATTGAGTTTTTTGATTGCAGATTCGAATGTCTGTCAATTTCTCTGTTATTGTGTTATATAAATGTCATTTATGGTGCTGTTAGATTGCTTTTTGACCACCACGTCAATACAGGTGCAAAGCAAGTGGTAGAGCAGTTTTGAAGCAGAATTTCTTGTTAAATAAAAACATGTTGTGAATTTTGGGAATGATGAGGACTGAGACAATTACAGAGACAAGGAGCGAGGCTTGCTGTGTGGTTTGAGACAGAAAGGGAGAGAGAGAGAGAGTGACAGAGATAGGGGAAGAGGAAGTGGTAAGTTAATAATAATAATTTAAATGACAATGTTATGAATGAAGCTTCAAACTATTCGGTACAAATCCTCGCTCCTTCCATTTGCATGGCACAGCTAAACTAAACTGTTGATTACAGCATACTCTATAATTACCAATCCCCAACATAACATACTATATGTGCACACCGAAATAATGATCCAGATTTTTTTTTGGAAAATGTGTCACTTTTACAACATAAGAAAAAATTCAAATGGATGTACATGCCAGTCACATAATGATTAGTAAACATAACTTAATTTTACCTGTAAATAAACTGTTTCCAGACAGTCTCTGCCTAATATACAATTTAGGATGCAAAATAATGAAGTGTAGCCAGAAGAGTAACATTTGCAGAGCGTAGATTAAATCAATCTTGAACAGCATGCCACTCCATGCAATGATTTTGCTTGTTTGTCTACCAACCTGAGGAAGCCTAAGGAGAAAGTGAGGGCCTGGGGAGCAATAAACAGCTCCTACCATGACCAAAAGAGAATTTAATGATCCGCGAGAGAAATGGAAGGAAGGTTGGGTATCTCCTGCTCTATATGCTTGACAGAGCGCCACAAATTAGATTTATTCCCATCAAGCCATTCGGTCTACTACTTAAAACAATCTTATAGCCTTTATTTGACAAGCACTCTTTCTACCGTGCATATCCCACAATCCCTACCTTATCACTTACTCTACACTTCTATCAGCCAGGTGAATTGGGACGGATATTCTTTGGCCAACTGCCCATGACTTTAACCTCACTAGCAATAATAACTCTGCTGTGTCAAGTTCACACTAGGGACATGTGCACTGGCATATATCTGAGTTCAATTTCAGCTGAATTGTGGTCTTGACTGGAGTGATATAATAGGCCTGGAGCCAGAGAGGTGTGTTGTTCTGGAAGAAAGTCCTTATAACTTCAACCTCTGAATGAGACACTTTATCTTATTTCAAAACTTCTCACCTGGATTTATTACAAAGGTCTAGGGCAGGGGTCACTAACAGGCGGACCGCGGTCCGAGTCCGGACCCAGACGCCGACCTATCCGGACCCGGACCTATAATCAATAAATTATTGAGGGATTTTCAATTTTGACGGGGCGTTTCTATTTTAACCGGCGCAGCTTTTCTCGTTTTTACGGCACTGGTTTAGCGTTTCAGCAAAATTCACAGACCAATTGCATGTGATTTAAGCCATCCCACGTGATGCTACTGAGCCAATCAAATCTGTGCATTCAATCAGCAAACATTGCGACTCTGAATACAAACAGATGAGAGGTGAGAGGCGCGTGACAGACAGAAACACGAGTTAGCGATACAGGGAGAGAAGACAGAGAAAGGGAGAGAAACACTGACGAAGAGACGAGTGAGCGGCAGACAGGGAGAGAACAATAACTACTCATGGCGCTCTCCAAGAAGAGAGAAGTCAACTGAGCTTTCAACCCAGAATGGACTCATTCATGTTCATCCTTCACACTGGGAGCACAACACCTGTGTCTCATATGCTCAGAGACCGTGGTGCTCATTAACAGTGGTGATGTGAAACGCCACTATGAGACAAAGCACAACGTTTTTGACCAAACATACCCACTCAAGTCTGAACTGAGGGCACAGAAAATAAGCACTTAGAGCCCAATATGATTTTGATTTGTGACAAAATAAAGCAAATAGGCCACCTGTCAGCATCATCAGCCACAGAGAACAGTTTAACCCAGGATGTGCTAGTCTGGGTTAAACTGTTCAATTGTTAAGATGTGTTGACTGATTTATTCTAACACTGGTTGAGAGTTAAATCAAGATGGGAAACAGTTAAAGAAAAAGGGAAACTCAAGCTGCTGCTACACTTTATTTTATGTTTCTAAGATTAAGCACTTTATTTTAAGATGCACAATTTTTGAAAAGCTATTTTATTTATATTCTCAATTTTATTTTTAAATGCAGCCCGAGAAGAACACTATACATATCTACAGTATTATATATATCTGTATAGTTCAATGTTAAGTGACAATAAATATTGTCTAAATGTTTTTAAATTGAACTTTATTAGATTTGACAGTCAGCTGTTGATGACGTGCAGACGTTGATCCAGCGACTAGGCTACTTCAATATATATCACACTAATTCATAACGCACGTGAGACAGTATGATTCTCCGGACCTTTGCTTGCGGAAATGTTCTCTAACTGGACCTCTTAGAATTTTAGCTGGTCGGCTGTACCGAATGTCATTTTCTTTCTATATTCAAAGCTTGTATTGAGTTTTTCAAACGAAGATTGTCACAACACCCTGAAAAAAGGAAGGAAACAGTATTTCCTGTTAATACAAGTGCACGCCTCCCAAACTCTGATTTAGTTCAAACATACCAACACTTAAGTAGAATGTGCTGTGTTAGCAACTAGACGATACAACTTCAAATTGATTGTGATTTCTGGTTGAGCTGTGCTCTTATCAACAGCCATGAGCATTCAGCGGCATTCCTCTTGTGGTTAGTTGCTGGCAACGTCCAAATGCAGTATTGTGTAATAATGCTCCCACAGGGAATACAAAAGCTTTTGAAATGTGGAACAAAAGGCATCTTAAGTAGATGAATCCATGCTGTCTCAGTCTACGATGAAGTCATTCAGCTGCTCAATTCTGTTTTCTAATCATAATGCGGTTTTCTTTCATAATTACATTTTTTTTCTTTACAATCTCATTCAAAGGGATGGAAGAGAAATGCAAAATAATCACATAATCAGTTCACATATTAAAACCTGATGAACATCTGGCACTAGCTAGATCTCCCTTTTGTTTGCAAACCTGAATGTCTGACAAGACTGATTGACTTGTCAGTGAATCATCTGGTTTTCTAATGAATAGTAAACATCAAGCCTCTTCACCAACCACAACCTGTTCAATTCTACAGTAACTGGATCCTTCTATTGGTTTTTATTCACACTTGCATTATAGAAAAGGGCAACTATTCTGTCCAGTGAATGGAGAATAATGGTAATTGGGTGGGAATATCTTGCAGCATTTGCTCTGTATATGTATATCATATTGCTTATCACAAAGGATTGAGCGTTGCGATGCACTGTTAAGTCTGTCTCCAGGGAATGTGAAAACGTACAGAAAAGAAGAAGACTCCTCGTTTGAAGGCAGATCCTGCTAGGTACTGATTCCCATCATCCAAATGACCCTAAAGCACACTTTGTCTGAATACATTTAAAAGGCAGTTCAAGGTCCAGTTATTCTCAAACATTCTTGTTTGAGAATAACTGGACCATTTGCCTATATAAGTAACCTCAGCACGGCTTAAAATGACCTAATTCCCTGGGTTTTGGCCCTTTCCATAGTATTCCTCTGACACGCCTGTTACACAGCCTCATCATTTTGGGCTTTTTCATTTCCTCATAAAATACCAAATCCTTGTTTGACTCTGTGCCACCGTAGCTTATATATGCTGCTGTTGTATTTTGTGTTGTTTTTATTATTTATTGGTGTTTGTATTATGCATTGTTGATGTGTGCTGTTTTCTGTAGATATGTTATCCTCTGTGTGAAGTTCACTGGGTATTATATACTCTTTATGATAAATATTATGTAACTCATGTCGTAGTACATTTTGCTGTTTCACAACAACTATGCCTGAACCGGATCTTGAAAAATTAAATCTGAATTGAACTTGAAAGTGAAGCACGATGAGAGGAATGAAAAGGGGATTTGTTTTCTGAATATGTGTCCCATTCCATGAGGAAGAAAGCTGCTGTTTGAAATGCCATCCCCCCTCTGCAGTTGGTGGGATGGCAACACAGCCTTCACAGTGAGCAAAATCAACACAGTCAAGTCTTGCTCTCTTAAATCTACATGCTAGATTCTTGTCCTCATTCAGCACATCAGTATCTGTTTGATCTCCATCAGCCACGCAAGTTAAAAGTGACAGTCTTGCATTCGGGCCGGGGATTGAAGAGACATAGATTTTTTTAAGCTCATGCGGGCATGCCGGCATACATCATTATTCTTTTCCCTTCTTTCTAATTAGTTAATTGAAAGGACATCTGTGTAACATCTACAACACATTAGTGTTTCCCCATGGATTTGCTCTGGTGCTAGAGCCAGAATAACCGCCACATCAGTTCATTGTAGCATATTTTGAAGAATTACTGCAAATTCTGTTTTATCTTGGCCTTTAATTTCATGGAACAAGTTCACAATTCACAATCAATTCTCAACACTATATGATTAATAATAATAAATGGTGGTTATTATTATTCGGCACATTATAAGATGTGCCACAGCATCTGTGTTAATGGTGGGAATGCACTTGGGATATTCACAACTAGGCAACCAGTAAAGCGGCTGTATCCAAAAGATTATTATACTTTCTCATCTTACACCAGGTCATTGAATTCCTTTTCCCTTGCTCTCCTTTTAATACCTCAATGCATTTCATATCGATTTTGTCATAAGCCCCAATCAATACCTCTATGTGAGATTTGTGTTTGCTGCTAAAGCCAAGCAATAGGCTAAGCAAGTAAAAGGAGCAAGTGCTAAGGGACAGCTGTGACAAATAACTTTTATTGAAACATTCATAAAGATATAGCCTAAAAGCTACCCCTAAGGAACACACTGTTACTTGGAATCAGTCTACATATTGTTGACATTGTTTGCAGTCAAAATGAAGACATGTTATGCACAAAATGACTGTATGTAATAAAATATCTAATTAACTTTAAGACAACGCAATCATTATGCATCTCATTATTTAAAAGAATCACTTTTCTTTTCCCTTTTCTGTCTTCTTTTGTCTATCTCCTTTCTGTTCTCGCTGTCTCTTATTCTCTACACTGGCAGGAAGGTGCCACGCTAGCTAACAGCCAAAAGGTGTGATAGCAGGAAATGCATTCTGGGACACACTGACACCCCAATTACCTGCTGGCAACGACAGGGTTAGCTCCTTGTAGTGTCCTTGGGTTGTGACATTTTCCCTTTCAGCTCCCCCCCCTCCAGATTTACTGGAATGAGCGAGGTTGCTGAGCAGGGCACTTTATAAATACATCTCCTCTCGATTACTGTGACCACTGGCCCTGGCCAGCTGAGTGTAGCTGGGATGGCTTCATCCCTTGAGATCCCATGCTGTAGATCAAGGCCCCAAATGGCCGTTCTAAGTCTGCTATCAATCTCTGTTATTGCCTGCCACTGATGCCAGCGTAAGGGACTCACACAATGTGCTGCCATCTAATCAGTGTGGTGGCGATCACAGGATGGTAAACATGAAACAATAGCTCTCGTGTTCCCTCGCTACAGGTTGTGTACGGACATAAGGGAGTCATTAGTGATCGTTGATGAATACTGTCCTGTGTTTGCATTATATGAACGTACAGTATGTGTGCGTGAAGCATGTAAACACATTTGTAAACCTTTACTGCTTATACTGCTGCTGTACAAAAAGCTCAGGCACATTCATGGTTGTATCCTGACGTATGATGTTAAATGCTATTTTAAGTGTATTACAGTGCTGTGCTGCACTGGAGTTACTAAAACATGTTACTGTTTTTTCACTCACCTAGGACAATAAAGGTGAGTGAAGGTATTTAGTAGTTTATCAGCTTAGATAAACGCCATTAGATGTGTATGGCATGGAGAACAGAGGGATATGATAAGTGCAATAAATTACAGGGATAATGGAGCACATTGGAGTACTTAATGTACTGTATGTAATGCCTCAGCATTACATACTTTTCAGTGCGTTTGTGAGTAAATACAGAGGACATTTCGGAGTTCATTTATTTATCATTCTCCACAAAAGCTTGCTCTCCTTTACATCAATAGAACATGAAGGGCTCTGCTTACCCACATCGGTGTTTCCAGTCATTCTGGCTAATTATACCTCTTTGGATGTTGCTGAGATCACTAATGTGTGTATAGTGGAAGGAATTATACACGTGTAAGTCCCCCACACATAACAGTTACAACCAAACTAATAGAAAAGTCAGAACACGGTCTGTACGTGTTGCCCATGTTGTCCCAAGAAGAGGTCTGATCAGTGAAAACCATTGCGTACCATCGGCTGGTGATTTGAACATAAACGCACACTTCAATTCACAACTTTGCATATGGAAGTACAACATTAATTTATTTCAAAGATTGCAATAATTTTAGGGAAAAATACACAGCCTACCAAATATCTCATGCAATGTTTGCACTTCCAACTTTTCATGCTTTTTCTTCTTTCTTTTAAGTTTTTCAGAAAAGTGGTTCGGGGGCTCAAGGGACACAGAGGGGTTCTGAGATGATAATTGCTCTTGTAAACAAGTTTTGCTGCAACTGCACCTATGCATTATTTACACAGCTAACTCCCAGCAATAGATTAAATGGCGTTGTATATCAAGCCTTTTACATTCATAACGGGAATAGGTGCAATCTGTCAGCATACCCAGGGTGTAATTCGGCTACGAAGATGAAAGAGGGCTGAAGATTACGCATTGAACACTGCAAATAGAGTGATTTCTTGTCTTTCACAACTTGATTACATTTTTATTTTAAATTGCTTTGATTGATATAAGCCCCGAAAATACACATGGATGCACACATTGTTTCTCACACTATTAACATAAATAGCCAATGTGCATACACCAACTGTGTCAAATTACTGTATCAGAAAAGCATCTATCTTATATAAAAAAAAAATTAAAAAAATTCAAGGCTGATGATTCTCAAATCATGTAAAATATTAGTTGCATATGAACTTGCACACCTTTTCATCTATGGTACTGTATGCTTTAAAAAGTACTCAACCTATTTAGCATTGCACTCCTACAACATTGAATAGACTCACAATGGTTTAGAAATGAACAAAATGGATGCAGAAGAAGAGATATCGTGTTTTCTTTATTCTACTGTAAATTGTGCTTTACTATAAATTGTGCAGTCCAAATACGTGTTTTTCTTTCATTTCCAGGTTATAAATTGTCCCTAACAGACCTAAGAAGTCTTCATCTAGTTAAGCCTCAAGTCTTTATCTTATTTACTATCCCTTTTTTCCTTCCATTTCTAGACTGAAAGCTGCATTTCTTAGGCTCAGTGCTTGTGATTATAGTTCATCATAATTTCCTTTCAGTGCAGTTATGCTTTACCGAGCGCTCAGTGTTGTAATAAAGTCATCAGATTTACTTTTTAGTGTTTGTCAGAATCTGAGACTCATTGGAAAAATAGCTTTCACATGTCAAAACTGAGTTCATTAAATGAAATGAGTAATGTTGTATATCAAGTAAAAAAATAAATAAAAGGCCATGTATCTTTCATTAGTTTTCCTTTTTCATAATACTGTAGATAATGCTTTGTATTTTCCATCGAAGAAACCAACAACCTCTAATTTCTAAAATCCAATGTGGCTACTCAATAGGTAACCTCTTTTCTCTGTAGGGACTGCAGGCACTGAGGATGCCATGTCATTAACATACAATGCTACCCCAGTCCCAGTTCACTGAGCTAGTCCAATTTATAATTATCTCAGACCTTCATATGGTGTAACCCGCATGTGATCTCAAATTGGCTCCACCTTTTTGGAGGCAGCTGAGGCAACCGTGGTGTTCAGATGGCTAAGCATTGTGAAGCCAGGTGTTGAAACACTGCTACATCTCACACCAGTGACACCATTATGTTGGGGTTCTGGTATGAGCAATTCTGGCAAATTATTGTGTCTAATAAAATAATCTCATAAAATACACTAAACAACAAACTAGGAAATCTGATTAATATTTCAATTAATAACTATAAACACAATTACATTTCATTTAGCTGATTCTTTTGTCCAAAACGACTTAAATTTAGTGCAAACAATCATGAGGATACAACTCCAAACAGCAAGAATATTGCAAGTACATTAGCTTCAAATAAGCCAAACTAATTTGAGTTCTACACATGGAAAATAAGATTTTTTTGTTATTATTTTTGTTGGCCAAGGAGCTGTCAAAACAAATGTGTTTTCAGTCTGTGACGAAAGATGTGAAGTCTTTCTGCTCACCTGATACGAATGGGGAGCTCGCAGTGAGGGAACAGTGAGCCGATTGGCTGATGCAGACCAAAGTGAGCGAGCTGGGGTGTATGGTTTGACCATGGCCTGGATGTAGGAAGGGGATGATCCATTCACAGCACGGTACGCAAGCACCAGAGTCTTGAAGCAGATTCGGGCAGCCACTGGTAGCCAGTGAAGGGAGCGGAGAAGCAGTGTAGTGTGGGAGAACTTGGGTAGGATAAAAACCAGTCAGGCTGCTGCATTCTGGATGAGCTGTAGAGGTTGGATGGCACATGTAGGTAGTCCAGCTAGGAGGGAGTTGCAATAGTCAAGGCGTGAGATGATAAGAGCCTGGACCAGAACCTGTGAATCTGGGTCAGTAAGGGACATATCCTCCTGATGTTGTACAGAGTGTATCTGCAGGAGCGGGCTGTTGCAGCGATGCTGGCATTGAAGAACAGTTGGTCATCCAGTGTCACACCCAGTGTTTTTGCACTCCGAGTTGGGGAAACAACCGAGGTGCCGATGTTGATAGTACAGTCTTGGATGAGCGTGCCCTTTGCGAGAAGGAAAAACAGTTTGATCTTTTTTGAGGATGAGTTTCAATTGGTGTGCGGACATCCAATGAGAGATGTCAGCCAGACAAGCAGAGATTTGTGCATTCACCTGGGTTTCAGACCTGGGAAAAGAAAGAATCAGTTGAGTGTCATCTGCGTAGTTGCGGTAAGAGAAGCCATGAGAGTGAATGTGAACGCAGCCAAGTGAATTGGTGTGCAGAGAAAAAAGGAGGGGACCCAGGACGAAGCCCTGAGGAACTCCTGTGGTCAATTGACAGGTGCCTGCTGGCCATTATAAATAATGCAGGATTAAGGCACTTCACATTCACTTGACTTTTCAGACCCGGAGGTTGTCCCTTGTATTCGAGCAATGTGGCTCAAGAGATGTCAAAATCCAGGTCCTTCCATCTGTCCGTGCAACAGTTTTCGTTTACAGTGATTGCCATGACATTTCGTACGGACTACGATGGACCCAAAAGGATGAATTCCAATGACCTTTGACCCTGGACGTTTAATCTCGTTACACTAATAGATACAGTTAATGAACCCTTTTTTATGACCGGATTTAATTCATCTATGCATTGTTTTTAATCCACGTGACCTGTTCATGGTCATGGGGGGCTGGAGCATATAACCATACAAAAACTTAGTTCAAGGCCTAACCTTCATGTCTTTAGACTATGGGAGGAAACAATCACAAGTGGAGAACATGCAAACTTCTCCAGGCAGCCAGCCAATTCATACACATGACCTTCTTACTGCTGGGCAAAAGCGCTAACCTGAGCCACCGAGTCACAAGGGTTAGAAGTCGTGTCTCTGAATTCTTGAAACTACTTTCTGGAAATAATTCTAACTGAGACGACTTGTTTATACCCTCTGCTATATACTTGTGTAAAAAGGTATCTAATATGAATTAGTTTCACATTTTGTGTTATACCAGTTTATTATTCAAACCCTTACTGCAACAATTTTTATACTCATGAGAGCCATCCGACTATCATCCATCAGCTACATATTGTACCCTCGAAGAAGTTGGCAACACAATGAAAAAATAAGGATGTGATAAATAAAATGAATTTCAATTTAGTTTTCAATGGATTGACTGAATTAGTGCAGTATTAGCATGAATAAATGGAAATTAATGTGTATTATAGTCCTTAATATGCAATCTGCAGTGAACAGTGACTGAGAAAAATGGTATTTGCCTCAGGATACAATCCTAACTATACAGTATGTCTCAAATGTCAGAGGACATAAAATGCAGTCAAAAGAAAAAAGAAAACATACGATTGTAGATAAAGCACATGCACAGAGGCAGACACAAACACTGAAATACTGGATGCTTACACAATCACGTACAATGCAGCAATGTAGCCTGAGCATATAAAGTGAAAATTTGCTGAACCCTATTGCAATTTTGTCTTACCTTGCTTACCCAAGGGCTTTTTTTAAAAGAACAATTGCTCCATCACCTAATGTGTGTATAATATCTTTAAGCAACAAATTGCCAGTATCTTAAACAGGTCTCCTTACACAAGTAAAGATTTAAAAGTTTTTCCATTACCCTTTGCAAAGAAAAACCACTACTCAGCAGTGACAGGGAAGGGGCAATTACAACAATTAGAATGAGCCTGGCAGTGATACACTTGTTTTTTTCTTTAGACCTTCCCTTTGGCACTTTAGGTTGTTCACAAGTCTATCTATTTTTGAATGAAGCAGTACTTATGATTTCTTTTGTATTTTGCTCACAGACAAACCCCCTAAAAGAGTTTTCAGTGATGACGAAACAGATTGTGAAATTGATCTGAACTCAGCAGTAATTGAGTGATCATAGTGTTGGGCTTCTGTAAAGCACCTCTTCATACGAGGATTTTCTAAGAACTATTTTTCAAGCAGGGTCCATACAGTCAATCACCAGCACAATTTCAGTGCAGCTTTTCCTTAACTGAAGAAAGTAACGGCCAAGCCCACTGAAATTTCAACAAACTGGACTCGGGCAAAAAGAAATAGTGAAGTTATTAATACTATTCTTTTAGATAATGTTCTTTACAGTCTAAAATCCAAATGTAATCCAAAGGTTAGCCTGGCAGCTGGAGAGCAGTTGGTATCATCTTTTTGTTACTACTTGCTTATCTAGACATACTGCAATCTTAACACAGGTCACACACAGGTCTTTGTAAAGGCATTACTTGTACACTAAGAAAATGAAAGTGTACACACTGTATTTCTTGGTCACTGTGGACCATCACAGTCCTGGCTTAGTGACAACATGATGTGTGTTATTGGTCAGTGTGTGGGATGAGGTTCCTGAGCTATGCTTGCTTTCCCATGGGCGGAGAGACGAATAACAGCCATATAGTGTTGTAAACTACCAACAGTAAGTGACTGTGAGGGCTTTCAAATGAAGCCTGTTTTAAATTAGGGAGGAATTGAATGTTGTGACAGTGTAGAAAAGAGCAAAATAATAGGCTTTGTAATAGTGTTACAGTGAATGCTGGTGTTTCTCTGAGGTCCTCGCAAACGACATCGCATCTGCAAGCACAAGGCGAATGGAGAGATGAGCCAGAGCATCACATTGGTTTGTTGTTTATGTAAATGGTGGTATTCAGGAAAAATTGAGTGGGGTGTATTTCCACTCCTTTTTTGCCTCCTCATCTAATTTGCCCACACATCACTGGAACACGATAAAAGTTTGCTGGCTGGCCACTTTTCCAGCATACATGCTTCATACAGCCGGCTCTTGTCAGTGGCATCAACATTGTTTGTGCTCTAATTGTCAGTGCTTTAAAAAATAAACCAGACCACCAAAAAAACTCCGCAAACACACGTTCGATTCATTATTTTCAGCTGTCACTGAAACCTGCTGGCCTTTCGCTTTTCATTTTGCAACTCAAAACTGTTGCCTTGTCCACATCACACAACTCGACAGATCACTGAAAATGTTTAAGTTTCATCCAATCTGAATCTGACAAAGCACAACGGCGAGGAGGCTCGAGCAGGAGCAGCCAAACAGAGAGCAGGAAATATCAGGCTCATGAGGTGATGAATGCTGCGATCAGGATCTTTTTTTTTTGTGTCAAACAGTGGCTCAGCTCAGCAGGCCAGAAACAGCAGCTTACTGGCTTCATGCCTCCTGTCATTAACAACTCCTGTTTAAGGTTATGCTGCTTGGAGGGAAAGTTTGCATTTGTATTTGTGTATTTATTCCTCTACTATTTGTTTATGAGACTGATATCAACATCGCCTTCTAAATGTGCCAATTTCTAATTATATTACCCCTTTCAAAACATCTGCCAGTGCTTCCACATGATTTATGTCAATGCCCTGTGCTTTTGCAGCAAAGCTTTATCTTATTTCTGAAAGAGTTCCTTGTGTGTCTTGTGCTGAAGTGTCAAGTCATTTTTAATATGGAAAATCTATTTTTTTCACACCACTGTTGATGTTTTTCTTACCCTGGGGATAAGTGATGAAAAGTCTTGTAGCGGTAGTGCCAAAGAGTTCTCCATTTATAATGCCAAAACAGCTTGGGAAAAACCTCAAAATGAGAATTTACGGAGGCATTTGTCAGGATTTATTGAACACGTAATACAACAGATCAACCACAACATTTAGTAAAAAAGAAATGTCTATATTTTGCAATATTGCAGGTCAGCAAGGCAACAACTGAGCCACGCTTCTTGTTTTTTGTCTTCACTCAACCAAATTGGAATGAATGAGAATCAATCATTCAGTGGTCAAGCACACATTAGAAGAAAATGTAACCTTCTTAGAAATAGGACATTTTTCATTAATCTCATATTTCACATCTACAACAAATAACGTATTATTGATTTTCCTCGGCTGTGCTGAGGTCGCTTTATACTGACTGCTGCTGCTCTGTCTGTGCAGGCACATTGAGATTGACAGAGGCTTTATGTGAGCTGGCAGTCAACTAGGGGAGAGAATACATCTGACAATAAGATATTAGTCATTTTATTGGCCAAAATAAAGGTGCAGAAAATGGAGAAAATGAAAGTAGAAGATCCAAGTGAAGCGTTGTAAACCTCTAAGCTTGTTAAAGTTCTGACAGCTCACCTGGTGGGTGCCAGAGGCCCCAAATCCATTCCATAAGATGAACAGGAACACTTCCAGTTGTTTGTCTTTCACAGAGAATCCATTAAAAGTTCCCTCTCCCCTGGTTTACAGTGCATTCTACTTGTACCCAATAAATCAAGCACCTGTCTTGGGCTTCTGCCTATTGTGTTCTCCCATTAGTACTGAGTCATGTTAACAATGTGACCGGTACAGATTTATCATATATTGCACAGGATAATGATGGCAAACATCAATCAAATGCTACAAAGCTACAGGAAGAACAGACGATATATAACAGCTGGAAAATAAAAAAGATATATGCTAATAATGTTTAATATGACTGATTACTCATAAGGAGATAACAGAGATGTTTGTGTATCAACAAACAGTGTTTATTTGCTGAACAAAACCCCTTTTACTAAACAGAATAAATGTGCAATCCTACCGCTATTTGAAAGCCAAAGGTGTGCATGAAATGATTGTCAATCGTTATGACAAATCGCTGTTGTGTAAAGATCTGTGGGTTGAAACCTAACTTTTGCATCCAATAGGGCTCATTCTAAGCTTTACAATGATGTGCTGCGTGCCTGATAAGTCTGTTTGTATGGATTACACACACATCCAGGGTAGTGAACACACAGAGTGTCCACATAGTGCAGAGAGAGACAGTTGAGTTATTAGCAAATTCAAACAACTTAACCCAGTCAAATGGACTGCTCCGCATTGTTGGTTGTAGATATTTGGATACATTCCGGATAGGTTTTTTAAAAGCGTCCATATCGACGCGTCTCATTTCGTTAATTGCTTGTACTTGTAAATATGTTTGTCATTAGCTCCAGAAGATTATCTGTTATAATAATATATATATAATATAATATAAATATATTAGAAGGCACACTTTGGAGAGGTTTTGCACATAGCTACACTGATTTCTGTAAAACATTAGCACTTTTACATATCAAACTAAAATGTGGTACGCTTATGGACAAGTGCCAGGAAAGAAATTCTAATTGTTTTAACATTCCTGTTTTTTAGTAGTTTCACTCCATTTAAGTGCAATCGTATTTTTTATTTAACATAACCTATTCATCTCAAGTAAGTTATCCGCATGTAATGGTACAAGCGTCTTACTACATTATGTAATGAGGCTAACCTTTTGTTCATTGTTTCGTGTCACAAGTCTTTTACAAAGGTGTGGAACACAGAAGCTGTTACTGGGAGTCTTACGGTGCAGAAATGACTGGAATAAGATATAAATGTTCAAAGGTGGTTCCCAAAGCAACATGGTTTTAATTGAAGGAACATGATTATAATTTCACCCCTGTATTGCAGAGCCACTAAGAATACTAATCTACAGCTGAGGGAGAAAGGCACAAAGTGAATGTAGAAGAGAATATAGGGAGAGATTCTACCAGGTCAATATCATTTCTGATTCGATAAATCACTTTTTCTGTCTCACTGTCTCTCGTACACACGCACACGCACGCACGCACACACGCACACGCACGCACACACACACACACACACACACACAGACTACAGAAAGGTGTAATTGAAACAACTAAAGGCTATATGTTTTAAGACAATACAAACCTTGCAACATTCAGCTCTTATAATTAACAACTGAAGAGCACACTGTCCCGTTCCTTATTCACCTCTCAGAAAAGACTCGACACTAAAAAGAAAAATGGAGCCTCGGCGCCGAACTCCGTCCTGACATTCTAATGAGGACAGTGAATTTAGATGAGTAAGTATCCAATTTCAGAATCACCAGAAATCCACCATCTCACTGATTACAGAGGCGTCAGTTTGCTGCCTCACTCACTTCACACCCACGGGGCAGAGATTAAATGCGAAATTATTGGACATCTGTCATATTAAATAAAGTTGAAATGTCCCTGGGTCTTTTGAGACTGCGGGAAATGAAATTACAATGACATGATAAAATGGAAGCAGGTGAGGCAGTCGTGGATTCTGTCAGTGCTGCAATATCAAAAGTATTAAATCAGATGTTTTACAGCAACCCCCTCCCCTCCTCTCTCTCTCTTTGTCTCTGCATCTCACTCGTTCAAATACACAATATACTTGTCTCTGTCCTGTTGTCTCTCTTTCTATTCCTTTTTAATTCTGTCATACATCATCCTGTGACAGTGACAGAATTGCTTTTGATTGTGATCTCGCCACTTCCTTGTTTGATGGTGTTACTTCCTTGATTTAGCCCTTTTCACTGAACATATATAAAACCTTACTTCTCCGCAAATGCTGAATACTGGATTTTCTTTTTTAGTGGACCCTGGTTAGAAGTTCTCTTTGATTGGAGAAGAAACTGCATGGGGTTTTATTAAATATGTACTTCCTGCTCTGCGTTTCTTTTGATTTCCTCGCTCATTTACTCCGAGCTGTTTGGAGTCTGCTTCGCTCTGATGTGAAGGTGTTGCGTGGAGGATCTGCAAGCTGATTAATTACATCTCTAACAGGCTCCACCTTTGGGGGTACTGGAATAGTCTGCTCAGGATGGGCTTGATTTAAGCTTTAGCAGCTTTTCACCTGTGATGCCAAGAGGAAGGTCAATGCAAGGGACTTAGCAGAGGAGGGGAGCAGGAGACTGAGGGACTTAACGCCAGATGATCGATGTGGGTGGTAATTCAACAACATTCCCTCAAGGACAAGAAACTTGGCCCGTAAAAATAAAATAAAATAAGTAAATGCACATCACCTAATGAGATGGACTCATCAAGTCATCAACTTTGATCTTTGTTGGCAGTAAATCTCTAAATGAGATGCCCAGAGAACATATTGGGCTACTTTTAAAAGCTCCAAACTACTTCAAAATTCCCAAACTGATTTCCTAAAAGACTTAACAAGGTGGTAAGAGAATAGCGACATCCATGTGCGAAGAGTGATGGTCTGATGATTGGTAGCTTTATTTACAGGCTAATGGGTTTGAACAGCAGCACAGAGGGACCTCTAAGGCATCCAGCCATATGTGGGTATAATTTACACTTGCTGCTGGATTTATTAAAGGTGGAATGAGCAACTCAGCCTGCAGAGGTCCTGAGCAGAAACCAGAATCTATACTATGCGACTTTTAACATAAGTTTGTTATAGATAATGGCATTGAAACAACTCTAGTATGACATCATCCACTTTCCAAGGAGACCGTGAGTCTCTCGTTTCTAATCTGGTTCTTTTCTTTTGCATTGAGCAGAGAGGGGAAACTGTTGTGACGGAACCTTTTTAAACTAAGATCACGGTTTCTCATTGTGTGAAACACCTCGATAAGAAATGATTTATTTGGATATGTAACCTACAAGTTTCAAAAAGCCTTTGAATACAAAAGATGGCTGAGTTTACACCTGCTAAAGGGAAGCCACAGCACACAGATAATTCATCATTATTCTGACACACAAAGAAGAAAATAGAGTGGGGAGAGGACGAGTTGATGAAATTGAAATAGAACTTGTTTCTTTTTTGCCTTCTTTTAGACAACATTGTGAAAACACAAATGCCAGATTTTAGATTTTAAGCACATTTGTCTTTGCTTTGTGTCAATTGGAGGTTTTGATGTATAGCCATGTTGTTATTGAAATATACCAACAGCCAACACTATTACTTTGTTTCTAAAAAAAATCATGGTGACATTTAATTACTTAGCTAACATCCTCCCAGGAGTTCAGCAACCAATCAATCTCCTACCTCACCTGCCCCCGGGGATCTGCTCCATCAGCCACCCTCAGCCTTTCCCTTCTCACTTCTCAGTATGTTTAACAGCAATCAGGCAAATTAGTTCTTAAAAATTACAAGTATGATTGTAGAACGAAGCGGCATCGACTTGGAATAGATTTCCATCCATTTTTATTTTTTTAAATACAGGCACTTAGCGATGCTGATGATACTGCAGCTGACGGACGTTTCTTTGCACATAAAACAAACATGTACAGTAAAGTGTTTTGTGAGTCCTTGTTATCTTATTAGGTTAGACTTTTACACATTTTGTTCATGATTGTATGAGAAAGAAAAATAATATTTAAGAGAAGAAGGATTAAATGAATAATAATAATAAAAGAAACTGCAGCATTCCAAATCACATGACTTATTTATTTGCATCTCTGGATGCAAAACGAGCCCCCTGTATTACCTGATGGTTGCGTCAAGTGCCAGTATTTTTTTTACACCATTAAATACTTTCAGAGGCTTATTGGGAAATTCACAGGGAAAATGTCTTAGGTGATTTAAGTGATACAAAAAAAACATAAATGAAGATTTCTTGCTTCGCTGATGTGAAGGAGAATGAGAACATTTCTCTTTGGATTCAGGCGACCCAGTGGGTGGATATGTGCCAGTGGAAGACCGTGAATATTCTCTGGATGTGAGTTTAGCTAATAGGCCCTCCCTGGAATTCAAATAACTACTGTAAATTGCTCTCTGATAAAATTCATCATCACAACAATACCCCGGAAAGAACATAACGACACATGTGGCACTGCATTAAATCAGTATGCTTACTTTTTGTTTGCGTAAAACAAAAACACAACAAAAGGAGTTGTATATTCTGCAGAACAAAGATCATTAGTCGGGTGATTAGCACTTGTGTATATTGGGGTCATGGGAGACAAAGTATCTCTGCAGTACAATGTCATTAAGATCTTATCGAGGATTAATCCTCTGCCTCCTGCTCACTCTGCGTTCTCTCTCTCTCACTCACTGTTGTCACTGCCAAGAGAGGGGATGAGTTTTAAAATGCCTTCATTGTGCAATTAAAAAAGTTAGGATTTCCACCAACACCCAAAAATGGGACTCCCTAAAATCAACATAAATAACTGCATAATGCTCCAGCCGTCAGTTTACATTGTGCATGTTTGTAATTTAAAACCTGTCAAAGACCTCCAAATCTTTCAGTGCCAAATTGCATTCAACTTCCAGCTTGCTCAAAACAGAATACATTTATTTATTTTTAAAGGGACTATTAGAGAGGGAGAAAGAGAGAAAATCCCACATGCACAGACGTACGCATTGAAGTTCAGTTTTTCCACCAGCTTGAAGTCGGTTCAGGCAGAGTTTATTTACCTTACAGTATATTCTCTATAGGAGCTGTAGCCTGAGCTGCGGAAACACCTCAGGGGGGAAACAGCCAGCCTGCCACTTCACAAACAAAGGGAGCCAGCGGTAAAGCTTCCCCGCTGGCTCCGTGTAACTCCAGCTGTTGTGAGGGTCCATAGAGCAATACTGCCGTCTTTCAAGCTATCTCGGGTGAACTGATTGGTTTAGTGATTAACAGGGGAGTGTCTGGAATTTTTACGGATCTGTTGTCGTTGAGTAAAGACGACCAACAGACCTGACAGGTAGTTAGAGGCACAATGTTAATATATATATATATATATATATATATACTGCAGAGGGGACAGCTTGAGGAATCTTTTTAGGATAAAGCAGCACCATTTGACTGAGACAGCAAGGTAATGGAGGAGCTGTGATCAGGATGCAGTCTATACATTTGTTTAAATTCAAGATTGTAATAATCTAATCAACAATTTTGGTCGTGTGTCAAAAAGAATCTAGCAGGAGTTGTGATAGTCTTAGCAGGGAATGTCAATGTCTCCTCAAAAGCGTGTATTTTGCATGGCCTATTACAGGGAGGTCACACACGACTTCACAGAGAAAACACAGTAACAGAGAAATGAGGCGGGAGGAGAAGCAGAAGAAAAACAGAGATGTAATAAATTGTACAACTACGGGTCAAAGCAAACAAGCAGGCCAACAGTATCTTGTCGTGATACGCAGCACCAACTAAACATGTTGGATAAATGAAAAACATCTTGAACCCTTCTGTGAACCCTCTTGTGCACCCTACCGAGCGAGGGTTAAGAAGGGGTGCTTACACACCTAACCTGCTTTGGTTTAGTTCAATCATGTGAGTATGGTTTAAATGAACTGCACTACAGGTGTCATAGGAACAGACATGTAACCTATTGATCGGACGCTCTTGGGGACTGCCATCCTGCCTGATCAGCACTACATGGGTCAACATATGGAATCTCTGGTGACTGACAGCAGGTCATGCAGCACTGTATTGCTTCTTCCTCCTGTATGTGTAAATCTCTCGGTCTTGTTGCCTAGTAGTCCACCAGACAGACACCAGATGTTCATTGACGACTTTAACACCAGCCAAAAGAATCGACACTAAACAGGCATCAGAGTAAAAAAATAAATAAATAACGAAGTGTAAAAGCACCATGAGACACGAGAGAAACAGTGATTGTTGAAGCTGAGATTATAGCATGTATATTGTTTTTAAGATGTCGCAATCAGTGTTCTGTTGTCGCGCCAGAAACATTAAAAGGTAAAACGCCAATCCACTTTCTCGTTATCTTTTGTTTTATTCAATTTGCATATTATTTTTTAAAAGTACGAGTTGTGCAGTTACCGTTACCAGCATATAGACACTTGTTGTTGTTGTTGTTGTTGCTGTCGTTGTTGTTGTTGTTGTTGTTGATGTTGTTGTTGTTGTTGTGTGCTGTGGAACTACAAAAAGCTCAAGTTCCCTTTTGAAGTTTCTATCTCGCTTCTCTGTTTTAATATCCATTTTAATTTTGCCTTTTCATTTGGAAGTGAGATTTTGCATTCCAGCAACAAAATGAGTTGATAAACACAAAAACAGAAGAACGGGAGCACCAGATTATACAGAAATATATTCTGTGCAAGGCAATCGTTTGCAGATAGTGAAGGTTATAAACCTTTTAAACGTTTTCTCACATTATATGTATTTACTTCATACTTGTACTTGTATTGATACTTGGTAATTCATACATTGTGCAAGGTGATTAACATTAGAACAATTTAATACGATAAAATCAAATACATTTCAGCATTTCACTTTTTAATCATTTAACATTTTTTGAAAATAATACAATGGCATAAATACTCATGTTATCTTATATGAACAATTATCAACAAAATGAGAACATATATATATAATAATATATAAGTGAAAGAGGGAAAAGTGAAAGTTAGTCTGCAGGTATGTTTCTGAGATAAGATTGAATAATTCACAGAATTTGCCTGTTGAATTTTTGTGTAAAGGTTATGCTTGTAGAGAACAGATTGTACATAAACGTCACAGGGGAGCAGAATGTAAATGAACACATGAAGAACATTGTGTGGATTTAAAGTTCCTCGGCGTGGTCGGCAGTAATTATTTAGTTCAGTGTCACTCTATTCTATTTACATCCATAACTCTGACAGGGATTTATCTATAATACCTCTTTACAAAAGGACATCACATAATAGGATAAATATATTTAGGTTTATGACTATGCACTCCAATTATCCTTCAGGCAAATCTTCTGAATGGCAACCCTTCAAAGGCTAATTTAATAAGCCTTCTCGGGTCTTTCGCCTGAAGAATCTATTTGGCAATAACACAACAACTGAACATTTCTATCGTACAAACAAACATCACAAAACAGGGCCAAAAATAGAAACATCTATCTGTCTCTTCTGCAAGCCGACCCATATTGCCAGCGATCTCCTTGTAGTCTGTCTCATCCTCTCACTCCCTTGGGTTAACCGGAAGCAATTTGTCAAGCTATTTTTCCAAGTCATAGCCTCCAAGAGCTATAATTTGCCCCGACAGCGGAGCAGCACACTGATGGGCGAATGTATCCACGTGTTGAGATTTGCTGTTGAGGCCAGGTCAGAGCTGCAATGCTTGTTCACGCAGTACACTGGGTATTGGGCCTGGAGAAATTGGCCGGTAAATTCTATCCCAAGCTCCGGCAACAGAGCGGCGGGGCTCGTTCTGTGTAACAACAGCTCACAGCTGATATGTTCAGGAAGCTTACTAGAGTGTGTTGTCCTGGGAATACCCACTGTAAAACAAAATCTGAGAAGCCACTTAAGCACATTTCCTTTAATATTTGCTCAATATCATATATTTTTTTCACTTTAACCATTTGCATTTTTCTACATGGTCCTTATTTTCCTACGTTTTGCCATCATAGCAATTACAATTGTTACCTTATTCAGTTAGGAGTTTTACCTACTGTACTGTAGGGCAGCAGGATACGACAAGAAATTGGGATATGCGATAACATTATTGAATATTGCAATATCGATATTACCTTCCATAAATAAACAGATGTCACCACGGCCCCTGGTAGACCACCACACCAAGAACAGACTATTCCACCACTGTTGTGCAATTATTCATACAATGTGCATTATTCACTTTTACAAGTTTTATCAACGACTTTGTACTTATACTACTCTATTTTATTCTATTTAATTGTGTACTCGCAACTTTACTTTCTTGTTCTTTTGCTGTACCAACGTAGATTTCCCCATTGTGGGACTAATACAGGACTTCTGATTCTGATATTAAAGTGTAGTCAGCTTTCTGGTGCTTTCAGTATAATACTGTTAAATACAAAAAAAAATGCTTTTTGAGTAAAAGAAATGAAAGGAAATTATTTTCAACATAATGTTATAAAACAAATTGAACACTGCACTATACTCAAACGGCACAATAACAAAAAACATAGATAAGATTGATAGTTACTTTTTAAAGTGCAGCTTTCTACTGATATATTGTGCAGCCCTACTGTAGTGCTGCTTCACAGAGCGAACATCAGGCAGCTGATCACAGGTGTAACATAAACAATATGTGAAGTACTGTATCTAATATTTTGAGGCACTGGCATGTTCTTAGTGTATTTCCAATTTCCACCACATTTAAATAAAAATATATCTGATACCTGTTAGTTGTTAATTGCTTGACAGACCAAGTTATCTAAACACGGATGCATTATGCTGGCTGTATACTAGATATAACCTGAAGTTGTATATGTAGTACTTATCATGCCTGCTGGGCCACTTAAAACACTAAAATACTTGCAAGTTAACACATTAATGATTTAAAACTGAAATAGGTAATCCTTCAGAATGAGCACATCTTTATAATTATTAAGTACATTCACATTTGATATCAGTATATATATATATATATATATATATATATATATACAGTATATATATATGCATTTTTTTTACAAGGCCTCACTTTGGAGGTTTACCATCAAACATCACAGCAGGTAAATGTTAGTAAAACTTTCATCAAGCCACCACTACACTGTGAGCTGTCTTAAGGTTTTCAATATTTCTAAAAATCCTTTAATCACATGCATCATACTGTCAAACTGTATATCAACACTCACAGTAATGATAACATCTTGAAGAAAAACAAGTGACAAGATTTTGTAGACAATCATCACGAGCCTACAGTACATAGAAAATAAGTATATAAGTTATAAGTGCACAACAATCTTCAGTAATGATGCAAAGTCCTTTTCATTCCTCCTCCTCCTCACATTACAATCCTTTGTTCACTGCAAGTGAATCTTGACGATCTTGATAATAATTTCCTTTTATTTGCTTTTTGAAGTTTCATTCTGTTCAGCACAGTTTGCACATTCCGAACTAAGTGAGGTTTCTTTGCAGATTACTGTACTGCAGACGGCTCATCTTTGCTTCGTGTATTTGGAAAAGAACAACACGCCTCATCCTCTAGCTGTTGTTGAAGCTGTATGTCCCCTGAGGTGCTTCTGTAATCCAGCATTGTGCTTCTCCAACCACTGCAAAACTTCACAAACTTAACCACAATCATGTTTCCCCTTGTTATTCTTTACAATATAGTTGTGCTAATGGAAGGGGAAAAAAAGGGGCAATTCTGGCACTGAATGTAAAAATATCTATCTTAATTGGCTTTTCTACAGCGTGCAATATCATATCATGCACCATGGGTTTTTTTGATACATGTACTTTTAACTGACCCGTATGTTTGAAAGGAGCCGTCAAAAGGACAGACATATAAATGATGACACATTCTATCTCCTTACATAAATATACAGCTATATGTGTAATATGTGTATTTGCCGAAGGCTTATCCCTGAATGTTAAACAGATATATTGGTCCTGCAAGCTCCTTTATGGATTATGAGCTTTGCTTTATCAGTAGATAAGAGCACCGGGAGCGTAACAATTCTAATACTATGTGTGTGGGTAGAGAAAGGCATCATAGTTCATGTGTGCACACGGACATACATGGAAGTACAAACCGAAGTATAGCTTTATTTAGTTTGAAAACAAATCTTGAATTTAGCCACTTCCTAGTACTGCGCTGTTCAGGCAAGAACAGTTATATGTTTTCTGATATGCTGTCGCAGGTAAGCACTTAAGCCAAACACTTTGCTCTATTGGACTAAAAGCCACAGGAGGGATTCTCCACTCAGCATGGCAGTGGATGTCAGATACATGGCACAGGTCCATAATATTCAGTGTATTTGACATGTTCAAAGGTGAAACCCTGACTCTGCTCTTTTCTGCCTCTCCTGTTTAATATTTCAAAATTCCACAATCTCAAGTTGTTGGACAGAGGGCAGGCCTGCCAGCAGAGTGCAGGACCCTGAGCTGAAACTTGAGCAATGACTTGACGCCCCAGAGCTGCCTGCTGCGGCGTGCCCAGGCAGCCCCGAGCAGATCCATCACGGCTTTGGCTGCAGCACTTTTTTTTTTTACAAAAACTGTTGAAGAGAGCTGGATACTTCCCCTATGCTCACTATTTCCATGATGAATGGTTTCCTGGCAGCATTTTACTCCACATTCTTTATTTTTGGCCTTTTTTAAAAAGAATATTGAATACAGTCAAACACCTGCGTGTGTGCTGAGCAAGACGATGAAGAGTAAATCTGTCTTAACCGATAGTGACAATTTCGAAAGACCTGATTTGTGAAATCTTCCGCAGCGACGGGTTCAGTATTATGCAGGAATGTGTCATAATCTGCGCTGCACTTAGGTGACATTTAGTTTCATGTGGCTAACTCATGTTTAATGTTACTGTTTTGTTTTGTTACTCAACTCTTCTCTTGTTTCTTGTGTTGTCCTGACAGCTTTGGTTGTCTGCCTCGCCCTGATTGGTTTCAGCTGTCCCTCGTTAGCCTTGCAGTTACCTGACCTCCTGCTCACCTGTTCCCACTTCCCCATTAGTCAGTCACTATTTATATTAGCCCAGTTCCTTTTGTTCTCTGTCGCTTCGTTTTCCGTTGCTGTGTGGAGTTGCCAGTAATCTGCCAGTAATCTGCCAGATGAATGCTATTTTCTTTAATAACATGTATCTGCACATCTCAGAGACTGCATTTAGGTCCTTCCTGCTTTTCAAATCGAGACATAATGAGACATATAAATGGTATCGGGTACAGATTGTCTGTTCCACAAACAAAACCCCTGAAGGATTTTCAGCTATAACAAACTAAATGATTGAAATGAACCATAAACATATCTACTGTAAAGCAGGTGGATGTTTGTCAAACACAAATGACTAAAAGAGATTGAGGCAAATTTCTTCTTTTGTTGAGTCGATTAGTTTTTTTTGGACTGATGTTTAAAAGATGTTTAGCTGCTCAACTTGCACATTGTCTCATTGTAACAACAAGTTTCTGGGTTGGTTCTGATCTGGGCCCTGGGCCTTTCTGTCTTTTCTCCCTCTCTTTGCAACAGTTTCCTCCAAATCCACACAGGTTCCCCACTCTAAATCGCCCTAGGTGTGAATATGTTTGTCTGTCTGTGCAAGCTCTGTGATACACAGGAAACATATGCAGTGTTTGTCCCCATTTTTCACCCAATGCATGTTGGGTGCATCCTGCAGGTCTCCTGTGACGTCCACAGGAATAAGCACGTTTAGAAGATGGATGAATAGTGTCAAATGCTGTTCAAAAAAACTAATGCGTGTTAAGAGTTAGATATCCCAAACTGCAGTAAGAACTTGATTCTCTTTGCCGTGACAGTTCTTTTGTGGCCCCAGAATATAACACCACGGAGTAGATCCCTAGTGTGTTAGAAATATAAGAAATATAAAAACTGAAATTGCATGATGAAAATGAGTTAAATGTACAATGCAGCAAAACGTTAAGCAAATAAATAATTAAAACTTTTGAATTAATTTTAAATTGCACTTCATTGATTCAAACTGGAAATCTTTTCTATTCAGCATGTCTTGTTTTAAGTTCAGTATTTCATTATGAACATTTTTACTGCAGGCACTAATCTCTTGTCATAGTTGCAGATGATATGTTATAACTATATATTTTTTAGAACTACAGCACTGCTTTATTTTCGCGGTCTGTATTGACTTTGATCCAAGGATTAAAAGTTGTTGCATTTTCGTTATAGATTGCTGATGCATCATGCTGCTATGCCCCTGAAGGAAAACAAATTGTAACTTGTTCTTCGGTGAGCTCAAGTGCATTACGCCTCACTGCTTCTCTGGTATAAATAAATAGATTGATGAGGTTCAGATTAGATGGTTCACAACACACATCCTTTGTTGAAGGAACCCCGATGGTTAGTTTGCCATGAAATGACGCACGATGAAGATGTTAGTGATTGCATTATTGTGCTCTTAACGTTTGAGATAATCCCATCAATCATAAATGTAATGCCTCCATTTGTCTCTGAAATTCCCCTTCAAAATATGTCCCTGCTGATGTTATTGAAAAGTCAATGTTCAGACCTTATTGCTATCAATACATTCTACCTCGTGTCAAACAGGTGATAATGGCAATTATTGCAAATACTACTATTGTCACTTGTAGTTCTACAAAAGATAAGTCATAGAAATATATCTCCAAGCTAAAATAAAAATCAGGAGACTTTTAACTAGTTTGTGCCATTAGCCTACACTAGATAGAAGCGAACAAGAACAGAACATGGATATGTAGGGGTTACATAGTTTTATGTGTGCGAGAGAGTTTGTTTTGAAGGTTATAATAACTTGAAAACAGAGATACCTGAATTATCTCACTAACATTTCTTATGTGATAAATCAGCTATCAATCAAATACAAAATGGACTGAACAATTAATATCTGTTTTACAACCCGTGTTACAGCCAGCTATCTAAACAAAGGCCAAATGATTCTTACGGGTCCCAGCAGTGATGAGTGCTGTAATGTACTGCCATACTAACATTGACCCTTGATGCTAGTTTTCACAGCTGAAGGCAACTCCCTGCTTTGATTTATCGACAGACCTGCGTGTTATGTTGTAAGTTAGATATCATAGCCCACACAGGAGTGTGGTCCAACACCTGCAGCTTTCAAGGTCAAATGTCAGAGGAGTCTGGCGCTGTCAGATCAATACCTGATTTCCCAGGGGTGGGGGCGGGCAGGGGCTGGTGGTGTTGAGCTCATCCTTTCACACTTAATTTAGCTGGCTTAGACCGGTGGAGATGAGTAATTATATTTTGAGATTTAAATGAAATGTATTTGTATCAAAACCTTATGTTCAATCTGATCAAATTAAAGCTGTTATTGTTCTGAATGAGCAACACAGTAGAGAAACTATTAATAAAACGATCTGATTCAAACAAATTGTGTTCTGCAGCAGTGCTGTGGAAACGGTTCTGGTACATAGTTAAAAATACATTTACTTAATCAGTGATTTTGACAAACGACCGTATGTTTTGCTCTTCTTCTATCCTTAGTATTCAGGGTAAGAGAAGACTCATCTAGACTCTAAACTTAAAGCTGCTTAGCGTTTTACAACCAGAGCCTCCAAACTACAGCATGTCTCAAACATTCACCAGAGGAACGGAAAACAAAACAACTGCACCCTTGGGCAACAAGTCATGCATAAACAAGTGTGTAATAAATTATGTACTATTCATGAATTATTAAACAAAAAAAACTGAATTGAAGGTGAAGGCAAAGCGAATAGTTTGAAAAAAAGAAGTAAAAGGAATATTCTATGTCTCAGGTACCAGCCAGCAATTCTATGGACAACCTAAATGAACCTTTTATGAAATCTCAAATTAATCTGAGCCTCAGTCAACCAAGGACAGTGTGCTGGTCAAGTACAGCTCAAACACGCAGACACCGACACGAGTGAACATGAAGAAAATGGCAACTGAAAAAAATGAATGGCCACCATTCCTGGGGCTGAATACTATTATGAAATTATGAAATGAACACTTAATTGAGGAGATAAATCAAACGATTTTGTCTCTAAGTGAAAAACAACAACAGTCTAAATAAAATGAGGCACAATGGTAATGAAAACACGAGCCTCAGAAACGCCCCCCCCCCCCCCCCCCCCCAATTATTAGTCTATCCTCATTCAAATATTGATGCGACTCAAATAAAAGTCTAATTTACTTTCTAAATGTTTCCATAAGTCAACTTACTTTCTATCTTAGTTTCAGCTAGGTGATGGATGGGAACTGCACTGCACTTAACTCAGGAAATGTAATAAGTTATGTAAAAACTTTAGAACACTTAGAGTCCCTGCTTTGAGGAGCTTTCTGGCCCGGGTTCAAATGGCTCTCTGCTCTCTGCTCTATCCCCTATGATTTGTCAGCCCTTCTTGATTTAACATATTGGAGCAGAAATAATTCATCTCTACAGAAAATACTTACAATGATAATTACAGGCTGTCACTATTCACCCCCTCCATTCAAGTGACTGGTGTAATTGGTTGGAGGGAATCCAACCGCGTAACACCTACTCAGCCTGTGCAGACAGTATAACACACCGAAGTTCACTGTCGAGAGCAGATCGAAGCTTTAGCAGGTGCTGAGCGGCTTCAGTCCAAAGTCTGTCGATTACACTCCTCACATTTACAAGAAACAAATATGTTCAGGCCGTCAATGTGCTACACTGTTTGAACATACCAAAATCAGATTGTATTGATATAGCCCAATGAATTCTATTGACAAATAATACGATTACGCAAATTACGATTAGCTGATAAAAAAAGAGATGGGAGAAAGTCAACGGGAAACAAAAGGTCCCGGGTTGGATTGAACCCAGGGCATGCCCCATGGTTTGGGTTTTGAGTTTTATCGGCTTGGAGCCTGATTGCATAGGATTTATACAAACAAGGCTGAAAAGTGGAACAGAAATTGTGCCTCGGAGGCGCAGCTTCCTGCTGCTGTCTGGCACCATCCCCAGAAAGCCATAGCAATTTAAATAATGTTCTCTTTTAGGTTTTGGTCATAGATGCTTAATCAAAAGTGCTAAAAAAAGATATTTTACAAAGGTTTCTTGGATTGTGGACAAACGTAGAGCCTCTTAAAGTTATGAGTAGGGTTGGAGATGTGAGTTATCAGCCTTATGTTAAGAAAAAGCAAGCTGCGTTGGTGGGGGCAATCAGTTTCAGTAGTGGGTGGTGGTTTAGTGGTTCCACTTTCAAATGAAACACCGGAAGTTTGTGAGTTTAATACCAGGGCTGCCACCATTGTGCCCCTGAGCAAGGCACTTTACCCGGGTTGCTCCAGGGGGACTGTCCCTGTAGTTGGTTCACTGTAAGTCGCTCTGGATAAGAGCGTCTGCTAAATGACGAATAATAATAAAATAATAATGATACGGGGAAGTGAGCATGGCTACAATGGTTTTAATGTTCAATGTTATAAACGTGCATGTGCGTGTGTGTGTGTGTGTGTGCGTGTGTGAACCTGCGCGTTGGTGTCAGTGCTTGTCAACAGAATGGAAACTTTTTTCATTACAAATTTAAGGTGAGCAGAGATGGAGCATACGTTGCATTACCAGAGCACTGCATTAACTGTGACGTTGCCATTATAACCACATCAATGGAACTATATCTGTCCACACTCCAAAATACCAGCGGAGTGGACAGATACATGATATAGTTCCATTGATGTGGTTATAATGGCAACGTCTCAGTTAATGCAGTGCTCTGGTAATGCAACGTCTGTTCCATCTCTGCTCTACAATCAGATTGCTTGATTTGACATGTCCGTTTTATAAATATATATAAACCGTAACATATTTATAAAACGGACATGTCAAATCAAGCAATTTGATTGGTTCTTAGCCGTGGTATAATGAGCGTATATCACGGGTAGCATTGTAGTGAACTTTTCACAACAAGTCAGTGTCCCTCCGCGTCCTATCTCCGCAGTACCACCTTTCAAAAGCTTTCTGATGCGGATCTTGAAAGCAGAGAAATTATGACCGTTAGTGGCCACCGGTGCGAAGGCTCTCTCCAGAGCTACTGGAAGCCGAATCTCGCGGACCGGAGAAAGTGGAGCAATATTCTCGGCACGGCAAAAAGCAACAGCCTAGTACAACCTCAGCCTAGTACAAGTAACTTTGTAAGCCATTCTACTGATGCTGGACAGTTTTTCAGTGGGTGCACAATAAACGGCAACATACAAATGAATGTAAATAAATAGCCAAATAATCGATCAACGTTGTCTGTCTAATATGTTCGCTAGCTGTTCAGTGTTGTTGCATAGCAATCACCTCACACTATGTTTTGTGCAGAAGGCAACGGAGGGACTATTTTATGTTGAACATCATTATTTAATAATAAAAACTATTTAAATTGGAGTGTGTATTTGTCTTTCATATTGCCACACTTGGTAACCGTTTTATAGAAGCAATAGCTCACTTCAGACGGTGATATATGCTCATTATATCACAGTTAAAGGGGTTGTACCACGCCCCTTAACTGTGATATAATGACCATATACCACGGCCTGTCGTGAGCTATTGCTTAAATATATTCCTTGACAACTCCGTAACAAAAACAACTGTCAGCAGGGATGATGCTGCGAGCACTATTGTAGTACAAATTTAAATTTAAAAATAAAACATTTGAAAGCACAAGTCGATCTCCTGCCCACTGTGTCTAAAGGATTTGGTCAACTAGTGAAGTTTGCTCTGTGTTACATTGCCTCATGTGCCCCTTGAGCGATGGCTACTATGTCTTCCTCTGCTCCCCTTGTCCTTCAGACCAGTGGGCCAATTAGGCAATCTCCCCTAGAAAATGTGAGAAATGATACATAGTGATTACCCAGCAGGACTCTGGCAAATTCAGATGGTGCCCCTGTGGCCTGCAGTGATGGAGCACCACCTGATCTCCTCCTCTGCTTATCTCTGTGTTTGCGGTAAACTGCAACAGTCGTTGTCGCCAGACTTGAACACAGACTTGGGGTCTGTAAGAAGCTTGATGTCAATAGTCTTCAATGTGAATTGCCCCCCAACAAGACAGTAGATCATCGACTGAGGGAGTTTGTCATTTAATGTGTTGCACTGGGGGATTGTGAGGCAAAACGGTCAATAATCTACTAATTATAGCTGATGGATGCTTGATTTTGTATTGTACTCATTTAGAATATATGTCATTTATTCACAAAATGTCTAGTGTTTTTATATCATATAAGCACATTTCTAATAATTTTTCTAGCATGTAGCGATAGCATATAAATAGTAAAATATGCTGTATACAGACTTATTGATTCCAGGCAGACACATTTGTCATTGGTATTCATGTCTAAGATATTGATGAAGTTTTCCCTCTACTGCAGAGGTGATTTGCATTTAAAATCTCATTTTTATGAAGGTCAGGATAATTTATTTTTAGAAAGATAGCCACTCTTTACGTATTTGTGTAATGGAATATGAATCACTTCACACCTGAGAAATGAATAGATGCAGTGATGACATTTCCAAGAGCTGCCTTTGTGGTAATAGCATAATTTGGATTTGATAAATGGCCCACACTTTTAATGGAGTAAAAATAAGCTTGAAAACAACTTGAGCATCATTAACTATTTTCACTGTTTAATTGTCACATATGGTTTCCTGAATGATTAATGATTAAGTGCCACTCAGTTATTTGCTCACCACTATGGAAGTGTATTGTGTGTTGTACAAGATAATGGTGCATTAAGACAAGGATGTTAAATTGTTTGTGTAATATTCAGAAATCATTTCCATGGCTACTAATCTTAAGTACCCTGAAGACACACTTGACACGTTTCCGTGTAATATCCTCCCTGCTAAACGCAACAGTTAACATATTATATAATTAGACCACAATCTAAATCCATAATGTTCTTTATTTTACTTTTTTATTGTTTATTTATGAATTAGATCAAGGACATACAGCCTATTAACCTGCATATCCCCTTCTCATATGTATGACCGATTAAGCGCATTTGACAAGCTTCACTTTCCTTTCAAGACAAATGAAACACTGCCATCCTACATAAAACAAGTTATGATTTCAACTTTTATCTTCTCTCTCAGAATGAGTCAGTCCCAGGTCCAAGATAATAGAGGATTACTCCCTTCCCATAAATAATATAACGCACTGAAGTGTCATGATGCTGATGAACTCTGCTGCACTTTGACCTCTTCTGTTCACCCTGCCTAATGATTTAGTTTGACTTACCAAACTGCAAACTAAAATGCAGGGGATGTGTCATAATGCTGGTGATTACATAAATTGAAATTCAATCCGTGCAAGGTAATTTCAACAATACCCACGGATCTGGACGCTGACAAAACAGATCTCGATAGCTTCTTTCTTTTTTAACAGAAATGAAAGTCTTATTTCATTGCCCTCCTCAATGCAGCAATATAAAATCCATTCATCAGGAAAAAAAAGAACAGAGCTGTGGAGCGGATATTAGACATATGGAGTAGGGGAAATAAAACAATAACACTGTCACTTTTACAGGGCAGTGGGCTGGACTTCATCAAAACAACATGAGGTGATGAAGAGATCACGTCGTCATTGTACAGCAATGACAGTAAATCAAAGATTTGCCACGGTGAATGATCTTGTCTGACTGAGCGCATGATGAAAGTCATTTATACACTTTAATGAGTCCACATTCTGCACTTTTGTACGGTACATTTTTAAAAAGTTCTCTCCACAAATTGAGATGAATGGCTCTAGACTGTTCTTTTCTTTCACCTTCAGAATTCAGAGAAATGTCAAATAGCAATAAAGATGCAAACAGAAACATTATTACAAGAGGAAATGCAGTAATACTTTTCTTTTCTTCTCCTTCATAGAAACACACAGTATAGGTAATGTATGCCACTGCATTAGAGCCAGACAATTACATTTCTAAAGACAGAATAATCTGTAGGCCAATGAAATTAAATGGGATTGTAGCGGATTATGCGGAAAATAAAGGAGGGAGTAAAATGCATTATGTGCAGATTACAGTAAACCCCATAATCTGTTTGTCCTAAATGGGCTTTGTTCTCTGGAAGCCACAATCCATCTGTCCCTCTGGGACATTGTTTCACTGATGCCATCTCCAGCTGTTAGTGCTTAGGCAAATCTAACATTATGTATTTTCATTGCACCAGCACAGTTTAAAAGACTAAAGCTGTGGTCATCCACAGGTAGCTTGGTGCTAACAAAAGGCTCAAAGCCTTTTAGTGTTTTAGTTGGGACATAATTGATGCCAGTCCACTGTTCACAACATGCAGACCTACAGCAGAAACACTTGATTTGTGCTGTTGCTTTAACCTCTCATAGAAAACCACCTCAGCAACACATTCCTGCAGCTGCTGCAACTGTTACCAGGTCTGAACGTGTGTGCCAGGATGTAGGATATACTGTATGCCCTTTGAACTAGGCAATTACTTGTCATAAGTGTTATAAATCATCACCTATACTTAGGACATTGGAAAATTGAAAATGTTTGTGTTGAAATAATGTTTTTGTGTGGTCTAGAGAAAGTTGCAATCTGGATTTTTTCAGCTGACATGTAGGAAAAAATGATTTTAGGCTATTGGCTAATACATTTTTAAAGTAAATGTAGGAATGTATTCTAATTACAATATACTATGATAAATAAAAAATATGTTTAATATGAACTCTTAATAAAAAAATGCATCAATCAACTATTGATTATTTCTGAATCCTCCACAGACATGTCCCTCTTGTCTTTACTAATGTCATTCATTTATTCACAAATTGCAAATCTGAATGTAAATGAGCTCCTGCCATGGATGCAGATTTAACATGCTGCAACCTCTACGCTCGCCTTACTAATCAACTTAATTTTCCCCTCAGCCATATTTAGCTATCTGTTCTCATTCTCACACATCAGCCCCCTCATGATTGCTGTGGGCAAAGTGAATTTGTCACTCTGTAGCAGCCCACATGGATTGCAGTGTTGACAAGAGAATTGAATACGTTTTACCGGAGACTTTATACAGTACCTATCTAAAGCTGAATCTCTCCTCTAGAAAGTCAGAGCAAACACAGAATGCATTCGGTGTGTAAGGGAAGTCTGGATAAATATGTGGAGCAAATACCAGGGTAAACTGTACTTGAGAGTCGTGGAGAGAAAGATATGAAGGCAAGCAGAGTAAAAATATCCATTGTTTCATTTATCATGACTCAGATCCCCCTGTAATCATATACACAGTGAAAAGTTTCCTTAGTGGAGATTCAGGCCCATACAAAAAGAAAACTATATATTTACCACTCACAATTTGGGCTGGGGTAGTTCAGATTTTCTTCTCATAAATTGCTATGAGTTGCTCACCGGTAGTGATTTAGATTTTGCATTAGCAACTTTAGCTGAGTGTGCAGATCCTGTGGAGGAAGATAATCCGGTAACTTCTGGTCAGACGGAAAAATGTAAATGTTTTCACCTCCAGCCTTTTGTAGCTTCTCGCTTATTATCTCACTCCTAAATATCACCATAGTCTTTCACATAATATTTTATAGTGCTACTCCCTATGTCAAAATTGCTATTATCTGCAGATATAGATTTTTAGATGTAGATTTTCTTATATGACAATGCTCTGAACAGTGACTTCAATTTTGATTCCCAAAATAATGAATGAAATTTCCACCGGCCTGCGAGGGTCGTCATAGAAAATCATGTGTTTAACATATATTGTACAATAAAGGCCCTTTAGCTACAGCACCGCTAATGTATATACGGCAAAAGCAACCGCCACAAGTCTTATTATTATAATTATTATAATTATTATTATTATTATTATTATTATTATTATTATTATTATTATTATTATTATTATTATTATTATTATTATTGTGAGAGAACCATGTGGTTGTGCAGTTGACATACATCACCACAGATTAGTGCGAGTGTGTCTCTCTGAGGCACTGACTTCCAATCTGCCTCCTATTAATACAACAAAGTGACATTTATGACTCAGTGTTGTGATAGTGGGTGCAAGATCTTCACACTTCTTACCCAACAGACATGTGCAATATTGAATCAAGGCAAAAAAAAACAAAAAACGAGTGCCATTACACAAAAAAAGTTAACAGACTGCACTACAGCTGTGTAAAGGAGTTTGTCATATAACTAGTATAATCGCTGCATAAACACAGTATGCTCTCTGTCTGCTCAGTGGCACCAATGCATACCAGAATGGCTTAGAAAGTGTTGGTTTAATGCCCAGTATTAAGAGGCAGGTGTGTTTCAGCTCTATTGCAACTGGCAAATGTCTAGTGTCACATTGACTGTGCTAATTACTCTCGAGCAAGGCACTTAACCAATAAAGCTGTTCCCAGGGGCATCGCAAAGTGTCTACTCCTATACTAATTAAATTCTACATGTTTAGGAAGACGGTTTAATACTGGATAAAATGAAGACGGACAAGAAAAAGTCAGCGAACACGGTGGCATACCGCATAGATCACCAAAAAAAAAGAAGCATACTGGCAAATTTTGAAAAACGGGAGCGTTAATAGGCAGGAATGAGCGTGATTTCAGAGTGCACTGTCTGCAGACAACAGCTCTCTATAGAAAAACACCATTAGCAGTTGGCTGCTCTTCAGCGAGGTTGCAGGTTCAAGGAGACACAGGGCAGAGCCAACAGGCTGATGGGTAATTTAACATGACAATATTATCGCGTAGGAGGGCGCAGTTGGCACTTTCCCCTGCCATCTCCGCTCCGCTCCACTCAACTCCGCTCCATTACCGAACACAACACAAAGATTGCTCTCTTTTGTGAATGTTCCCATCAAGCAGGCAAAGATCGAGAGAAGCACCTGAAAGTCAGGGGCAGCGAGAAGCAGGCTAAGAAAGATAATAGAGAACAACATAGTGAGAATTACCGGGAAGAGATGCTGTTCTAATGGACTTTCACTAATGCATTTGTTCCCTCTTAAATTAGTTTTAGCACGCCATGTAGTTAAGCTTATTTTCATTCAGCACTCTAACTCGTGAACCTCTAACTTAAGTTACTGTTAAATATCGTTTGTTGTATTTTGCTGACTTCAGTTATTGCACGTGATGTAACTGAAACTTCATCAGTACAGTTTATATAATGCACATTGCATATAATTGAATTCTTCTTTTCTTTTTTTGCCTATTAATTACTGGTGGATTTTTATTTTTATTGTGCATAATGTTTCCTGGCTCTTGTTGTCTGCTTTAGATGAAATGAGCTTGGATGACCCTGGAAGGCTGTTCCAAAAAATACTTCTGATCACTAGAGCAGGGGCCAAAGCGATTATGTTCATTTCAATGTTGGAAGAGACTTTTGGATTTTATCCAACACTAACAGACAATTCACTGCCCTTTCAGGTCAAGGCACATTTCTAATGGATGTTATATAAATGGTAAAGGATACTAAGAGGGATCTTGAATAATAAAAAAAGTGAAACATACTTGTCTTGTGTTAAGATTAATGCAATGATATCAGGAGAGTAAAATCATTCATTTAAATAACCTTGCTTAAAATAGTGGAGAGCTTCATTAATCTTCATGTCATTCCCAAGGAAAAATGGGAGAAGTAATTAGAGCTAATAGGAATTTCATTTTCCCCTCCATTTTGTTGAGTTATTATTCACTATCTGTGGACAAAAAGAATCGCCGGATTGCACAGACATGGTTAGTGGAGTATATGATAGAATGAGGTTTTTATTGATTTTCTTTCCAGTTTTTGAACCTTAAATGGAAACTTAAGCCTTTTTTACTGTCATTACGTTAAGTACAAGACATGCCTAATGAATGCAGATGACTACAGTGAACATTACATATAAATCAACTACAAACTGATGGTCTATGATTGAAAAAAGAAACATCTTTCAAGGTTAAACATAAAGTATCAATCAACATTACACGGAACAATAAACACACTAATATGTTGAAATAAAGCTTATCAACAATTTAAATAATTTGTGGAATTTTTACCCTAAGCAAACGCCTAAGGGTTACACATTTACTAAATGTAATATACGTTCACTCTGCCAAATAAATTGTTCTATTAGTCATGAGAACAACGGCCGTGTGTACCATTTTAAATACCTTTCTGTTTGTTGATTAATTAAACTCACTGGTGGAAAAGCGTTCTTCTAATCGCACTCGTTGTGTTTTGAATACTTGATCCGCTTTGAAAATGTGAGCCTGGAAAGTGAATAAGTCACGCTTTCACCTGGCTTCACCTGCTACCTCCAGAGATACCCTTGAGCTGCACACTTAACCTCCAGGTTCTGAAGTAGAGCTGCTCAGTGTCCAACTGTAAAAGACCTGCAGTTATATTGGGCAGCTTCCAGGTGTCATTAAACATTACTGTGTGAATGTGAATCAGGCCACCGCTGTGCTTTCCTCCCAATAGGTTTCACTCCTCGTTGACAAGCATTTGGATGTCAAGTGGTGACATGCAGGATAATTATACAGCATTAAAATAAGAGAAATTGCATGTATTATTATAATTTGATTGACGTTACATGAAATAATAGTATTGCCGTGAATGTGACTCTGTATCGAGTGGATTACTTTGACGAAATAGACAGGAGCAAATTTCTGCAGTGGCATGTCACTTAAAAATCCAAAATCCAACTACTAACATCAAAACAACATGTAGAGGATTTCTTTTGTTTTCACTGAGAGATATGCCCAGGAGATCACGGTGAAGCCTCGACAGCACGATGGATTATATTCATGAACATGTCATTTAAACAATGGTTGTATGTACGTCGTGTCAAATGCCAAAAGATGTCAAATGTAGCCACATTTGAATAAACGGCTAGCTACACATCTATCACCTGAAAATCAACAAAGCCATGTACACTGTGATGTGTTTATCGGCTGCCGCAAAACATTTCAGCTTTGGCAAAATGACAGATTTACCGGAATTTATAATCAGTAAACCTCTACTCCATTAAATTATGATGGTCTTTATTTCATTTCCTTATTGTATGATGTCTATGATGCGTTAGTTATTATGCGTGAGTTACAACTGTTGTGTAGATTCACAATTACTCCTACTTATTATAGACAGTACAGTGTAAAAGCAGCATTGTTTGTATGTATATATATATATATATATATATATATATATATATATATATATATATATATATATGTGGGAAAATATATATATGTGGGAAAATATACCCAAGTGAGAATCATAGAACATAAGGAGTCTTCAGTAGTTATATTTGTGTATATGTGTGAAAGTGCGTTATTGCTTATTTTAGCTCAATTCAGTACAAATCCAATCAAAGCTTTTCTTTCTACAAATGACTGAAGCTCTAAAAATGACCCAGGTTTGGCACAGACAGAGACACACTTTTGGCACCACTGAAAACCTCGCACTTTTAATTGGACTTTGCAAATTACACATTTTTATAAAGTTAATTAAGTTTTTATGATTACAAAGGATTATTCACCTAAGAGCTTAAATATGAGAACGTTTTGTCACACTAATGAGCACAGATAATAGATATGAAGTACACAACACTTCCAACAACCAGGAAAAACAAGATATTCGGATGCTTTCCACACGCGCAGTCACACTCTGACCTTCTTCTTGTCTGTTGACGTGCGTTTGCCGAAAAACGTGATATTGTTATGCACCGTGGAGACGGGAAGGATTATGAGCAGTGGGCCATTTCTCACATGAATTGGTTAAAATCACATTTTGTAACATAACTCCCAAAGCACCAAAGTTGAACCGCGGGGGCCTCGGTGCCCATCCGTCATCACAATCGAAAAACTGATTTACAAAAGCTTCATAGGACCTCCAGGAATTCTACCAGTGTGATAAATTAACTGGAAAACTATCCTTTCTTCATCCCACAAGGATTCCACACTAAACGCTCTTATTCCATAAGGTCTTGTATTGTATTATAAAATAATGCAGCTATTCCAGTCCCACCAGAAATTCCATCAAAAAAAACATAAGCTTTCATGCTGGATCATCAAATTAGATGATGCTACCTTTTTATTACACAAGAAATAAATAGATGTATGGGTGTCTTACATACGGCAAAGCTTATGGCGTAGGACAACATGATTCAGGCATCAACCATTAGGACACAAATGCAACTGCTGCCAATGCACAAGTGCATGAATACAACAATTCATCACACACTGAAGCTCTGGAAATAAGTCATCTAGCTGTAGCTATATATATATATGTATATATATATATATTTTCTTTTCTTTTCTTTTTCCAGTGGTGAAAGATCATGAGCAATTTCGGGGCCGGCTGGCCTGGAACACACGTTTTGCCTGAGGGGATTGAGTAATGGTGTAATAGTAGTAGTACATCTACGGTAAGTAAGTCCTCCGAATGGGTGTGAGAGGTGTAGTAGGTGGGTGGTGGGGGGGGGGGGGGTCGGACACCCGTGATATAACATACAAACACTGTCTCATACATAACTAATGTAATGTCATCAATCTCAGTTTTATCTTGCAATCTGCAGTTGGCATATTGTCACGTTTCACAGTCGCCATGGTGCGACTACACGTGCACTACGCCGCTCGCATCATGCCCTGCTTATTGCAGGCCCTCCTCGTGATCTGACATTATATATCAAAAGGAGAGCGGGAGCTCCGTGAGAGTTACGCAATGTCAGCGTATTGGGGAGAAGAAGAAAAAAGAGAGCAGGACAAATGTTTTGGCTTTGGATTAACACTGAGGTGCTTATGTTGATATCAGCCAGTGTTCAGATCGCAAGTGTTCTGTCCCACTGTAACAGTATTTCCTCTAACCTTAAATGTGCATAAGCTTCTTTGAGCTGTCCCTGCATCTGTACAGCCGCACTGAGGAATCATTCCCTGTCACCACATCTAAGCCACTTTGCTCACCTCAGCAGGGAGGGAGAGAGAGAAAGAATGAGAGAGAGTGAGAGAAGGAGGCACACAACCGCTGTTAAGAATTTAAACCGAAAAGAGATTATAGGCCGCATCCTGCTACAAAGGAGAGAGGACTATAGGGAAAGACTTACTTCAGAATCCAAAGCAACATAGCAAGAAGTGTAGCAAAAACTGAATATCTTTTTTTAAAAAGGGTCAGATTTATTGTACAAATGCCTCTATCTGGTGATGAACATTAACTGAGTTCATATTGGGATTTGTAATAATGACAGCAGCAGTCCACTCGAGACAACACTTCACTGGAGACCACTTCATATGGATCTTCCACATCTCTTAATGTGACTGTGAATGTCTCGCACTTTGCCGATTCGTCCCTGTTATGCATTTAGACTGCCTAGTTACATATTCAAGTAAACATGACAACACAAGCCTGAAGAAAGCATGAACAATAGCCTTAATGAGTGGTGCATATTTGTGTGTGTGTGTGTGTGTGTGTGTGTGTGTGTGTGTGTGTGTGTGTGTGTTTATGAGTGTAAGCCACTCGAGACACCCTCACAGTTGATGGGATTCTTTTTTAGCATACTCAGCAATATGTTGATGCATTTTTTTTTCCCTACCCTCTTTTTCCAACTCTTGTTCCCTCAACTACACATTGAGTTTGTATTCTATAGCTGATTTAAGGGTGCTTGAAATGCATGGTTCTGCAGCACTGTGATCAACACCACTGAATCTACATCAGGGTTCACTCGAGGGCAGACGGCATTCGTCACTGAAGCGCTGTGATGTGGGTCAAAACCCCCTCCTGACAGAATTGGAGTACGACGTTGCTTTGACCACAGGAGACATAAAACAATAAAATAGCATCACTATGGCAGCTCTTTGTTGTGTGATAGTGAGCCAGCGAAATTACCAAACGTATTGCGGGAGTTCATTATGAAACTTGAAATTGGTTCTGTCTAGCTGCTTGACCGTTTGACTTTCCATTCTCACAATGTCCCAGACAGTGCAAACAGGGAGACTGGGCTTTGTGCCTCCACAATCTTCTTGTTACTACAGGAACCTTGGATGCTATTACGAATGAATACCATAGACATAAAGACGTCATATGTCATCCGTCTGGGTCCTGTTTGTCTGCCCGTTTGTTAATTAGTACTACATCTCAAAACATATTGGTTTTATTTAGTTACAATATTCATTTGTTCTTTGTTTTTTTCATAGCTGGTTTATCACCTCCTCCCCTTCGTGACTGAAGTGAAGTGAGTAAAAGAATATTCTCATTACAATGAGTGAAATAAAATAAAAGCCTTCCTGTGTAACGACTGAGGGCTTTTATTGTGGCGATCTGAAAACAAACCACCTTACAGTCTTCTTCACATTTCTGTGAAGGCCAAACTATTTGTAATCCATTGCTCCCAACTAAAAGCAGTTTTAATGGATTAAATGAAAAGCTCAGACATTCTATGATTTATAATGCATCCGATGTATCACTCGTGCTAAATATGGAGTTGTAAGTCTCAATACATTATTTGTATACCTTATCCAAGATGGAAGATGGAAGACTTCTTATTTAAAAATGGCCTTTTTCTCCCCCGCTATGTTATAAAAACAGCCCTCAGGCAAAGAGAGTCCTCATGTTTTGTCTTTGTACGGTTTACGCACACATGATCCTATCATTTCATGTGCAGTGCACATATTATACATGCTATGCTGTGATAACTAGGGCAAATACAAAACTTTTTTCTTTTTGAACTGTTTCAAGTCTTATTAGATTCTCTCTCAGGCGCATGGCAGAGATATCTTTGTTTTAGTGAATACACATGGCTGTGTTAGATAACTAAATATAGATATGTCATGTTACTGGATCTGTAGCCCTATAACATTTTGCACCTTTTATGTAAACATATATATTTATTTATTTTTTCTGCAGTTGTTCAGACAATTTGTGTTTCATCTTCTTATTTTGTTCCTCCCAATTTGGGATGGCTATTTGCCCAGCCCCTACCAACCATTAACAGCTTCCCAAGAATATCAGTGCCAACTTCATTTGTTAGAGCCAGATATTGAACCTGTTTTGCTACAGTGTTGAGCAACAGTGAGCGTTGTCAGGTTCAGGTGTGACAGTGTGGCACCGGAACATGTATAATGTAGCGTTGTCTCAGGAACTTGGACCTCAAGAAAGAAAAATAGTCTTTCACACTGTAGCTGTGAGAAAGCATTCTTCCTCTGTTCTAATTAACTGTATCACAGCTATGCCAAAAATAAACCCAAGGACTGATTTGTTTCAGGCATGTGGAGACGGGGGGTGGGGGGGGGAATAAGATCTTCAGATAGAACACCCAAGTCTGTGGGGAGAGAGACCCTGAAAACCTGCATAAATTACTCAAGCATATTGTACACATAAATCTCTCATTTCTCTCTATAACGTGACCTAATTTATTATACCTGGGGGACCCGGCTACATCTTTAAACCCTCCCCCCCCAGTCTCAAATTCTAACACTCATGCAAAGAGGGAGCATTGCAGCAGAGCACAGTACACGGAGAACAGGCATTTTGATGACGTGGGGGTAAAAGGCAGGTCAACACAGGTCCAACTCCCGTATGTGAAGCTGTACTTCTGAGCACATATCTATTACATTTGTTATGTATTTGTGTATTTTATTTTATTGTATTGTGTTGTACTTGTTGTATTGATAATTTAAAGCCACTTTTTGTAATAACCGTAGATAAAAATGAGCTCATTAGCTATCTCTGGCATATTTACATTGAGGTGGAAACTGAAATGTTGATTAATGTGCACTGTCCCTACTTAATAAATAAATGTATATTTTTTATATATACAGTAAATATTATTTATTGATCAAATGACTGTGTAATGTGAAAGATGTAGCTCCCAGAACCTAGAAATAATTATCACCTGATTCTGCAGTTTTATTGACTGTTTTTCAGCTCAGTGTTCAGTGTTGCTCCGTAGTATCATCAAGCCAAACGATCTCTAATAGAGCCACTGTATGCCACTTGTTTAGCACCACATGGCAGACGGACACAGTTAGCAACTAGCTGGAGTCTAACAACAGGGCTAAAAGAGAGAGGATATTGGACTTACATTTGCCATGTGGCCACTAGAGACATGACTCCATATGAATGCTAATGCAGCTCTGTGTTTGCTGGATTAATACACCTAACCTAACAGTTTCTAACAGTTTTGCCATAACAACTTCATAAAGTGATAATATGCTAATGTTGTGTTTCATCCCCCCCCCCCAAGCGGTAAAAAATCAGTTGATCCAGGTGTAAATTTAAACATGTTTGATTATAAAGTCATACTCTTTCTGTGAGGTTCTAAAAGTGTTGTAATTAGGCCAAGAGAGCGCAGGCATTATGTGACAACATCAATAGTGCGTAATGGGAAGCTCAGTGTTTCAGCAGAACAATTGTCGCTCTGAGAGCAGGGATAGTTCCACTTAACGTGTGCCTAACAATCCCACAACTTCAAACCAGACACGAGGAGGGTGTATGGACTAAGAGCTTGATATGCAAACAGGCATGGCAGGGCAACAGCAAGCAATAAACATGCTAATTTAGGAGAGTGTAACAGTCACTTATCGCCAGCCAGAAAGAAGTCACATCAAAAATGGCTTATAGCATTCTCAACACCTCTGCAACAAACAGAGGCAGAAGTTAGCAGTCACAGCAGGCATTAAGGCATGAGGTTGAGTGCTACAGCCGCAGTTCATTTTCTGTCTTCCACCCACAACTTAGAAAATATTAAAGGGCTATTTTGATTAAAATAACATAATCATCACTTCTGGCATTTACATATAAAGTGTATGCTTTCAATGGAAGAATGTCTCTGCTCAAGGACAGGATAATATTGTTTACGGGAAACGTCTACAGTCTTTTATTTCTCCAGGCCCTCGCTTGTGTGTGTGTGTGTGTGTGTGTGTGTGTGTGTGTGTGTGTGTGTGTGTGTGTGTGTGTGTGTGTGTGTGTGTGTGTGTGTGACTCATTACAATATAGTCATTTTCACTTAAAGAATAAAGCAAAAAATAATAATACAAAAACTAAATAACATTATAAATTCATATAAACAGTAAGTTCTGTCCAATTCAGTTTTGATCTCATTTGAGAATATCACAAATGTAATGTATAAAGTGAAGAAAATATGAGTTTGAATTAAACTTTCTATTCCCCCTTTAATGCTTTAGTATGTGTCTGCTAATGATTACAATTGTTAGTGCGGTTATGGTCGTTTTATATCTAATTTCTTTGTAAGGTGATATTGAGCAATGAACTAAAGTAAAAATTTTAACGGTGGATATTTAAAATGAGATTTCCTCTCATATTTTCATTACAATGTCATTTCATTATCTTGCTCTGGTACGTGCAAGGGAAGTGCGCACACCCAAATCGTTCCCCGTGCATTAAAACCTCCGATAGTTCTGTTATTAGATGCAATCCTTTCACTCCATGATGAATTTCCATCTTGATGGTGTTTTCGCGGATGACAATGTCCCTTTTCACCTCGTGAATTTGAAAAGCATGACAGAGATGGTACAGAGTCTCATCAACAGGCAGAAATAATGTCAAATGAATTGTGGGCAATTTCTGGAAAGGACATTAGAGATGATGGAGTGCCAACACGATCGCTCGATATCCTTTTGTATGTTGTTGCTACCTTTTTGGCGTTACCCTTGAAGAAATAAATGGGCCCGGTGCATACCACAAGGTGCAGACAATCATGCCATAGATTAATTTTTTTGACACCATTGTCAATCTACCTTTCTCTGGTGCAGAGCAAAGCCTGAAGACCATTACTTTCTGATTAATAGAATTATAAAGATGTGCTGAATTTTCAATTCTGTAAGTTCTGACTCAGACAATCAATGGACAATTTAAATGTCTTTGGTGTGAATTTAAGAGTTTGAGCACAGACTTTTGTCGATTGTGCATTAGTGACCGTGCATTTTTATCTTGCTGCTATGAAAGTTCTGTTCTTTTCTTGCATTCAAATGACTAAAATCATGCACTTAAATTCACATAGTTGTCCATTACCAGCAGTCACTGTCCATCGACTGCTCGCCATGCGCAGCTCGGATGTTATTTTATTTTATTTGGATCTAGGGCTGAAGATACTTCGGCTTTACAGTACATGCCGTGCATGTGCAAGTGGTTTTCTTTTGGAGTAACACTGTAGATATATCCATGTGAGGATCTAACTGTCGGCCATTGATTGTCTCGCTATATGTATGTATGGCAGAACCTCTCTGCACACAACTCATTACACACATTTGTTTCTGTCGCTTTTTCTTTCTTGTTTTATTTATTTCCGGTAAATTTGACTTTCAGATAACGGAAGTCTTTATGGAGCCTATACCGTTTGGCGTCTTGTGCTTTTGACACAAATACAATATTTGACAATTCTTTTCTTATCGTCTCTTTTTCTCACTTTTTTGGTTCCATCTAAAAACAGAACTCATTTCCCCCTTGTTTGATATTATCTTTGCTTTCTACCTCTGTGACACTGCAGCACCCTATCTCCATGCCCATCTGCCTATCTATCATGATCTCTTTATTTCCAGCCAAGAGTTGAGCCATGGGAATATATGAGGTCATCCCAATTCTAACTTTTATAGCAGCTGCCAGCCATACCGTCTATTTGATAAGCGCTTTGATTTCCAGCTAAGATCCTTTCATCAAAAATCTCCAGGGGAGTAAATTCAATTTCCATTTTAAAGTATTTCAGGTGTTTTGCAATGAATAGTCTCAGGTGCCAAATAAATGTTAGGGCCATCTCCGCATGTGTCGCATTTATGCTGATTGTCTGTTTGGTTTATGATCACGACATGAAATCTAATGATACTTATTTGAACCCCTGTGGCAAAGGTGGAGACGAGGGCATGAGGAAAAGCATTCAGTTTCCAAATGAAGATCCTCCTGAGCTAAATTATATGTACAACTTTAAACTTTCTCAAAGTCTTAATTTCCCCTAATGATGTATATTTTCTACGTTTAATTGGCACTATATATATTTAATAGTGGTGAACAGAGACGTCATTATCTGTTCAACCAACAAAATGATCTGTCTCTGTATCTTTATTCCACCCGGTGTTGGTTTACACTGGAAGTCACATTGAATCAGGAAAACGTTGTATTTTCTGACCTAATATTCATTGCTAATGTAAGTTTTGCACCCTCAAAACATCACATTGATTTAACATTGGCATATGATAAATCATGAAATATGTGTTCACATCGTCATACAGTACTTTCATCTTTCTCTCTTTCTTTTATTTACATTTTTTATATTGAGTTTTATGAACTGACTGAACCCCACCCATTTAACTAGGGGACACAATTTTCAATAAAACATCTGGCTGAGCTACAGCCAGCTACACCTTAAACAGATGATTAATGGCTGAAATACCAGGTAAGTCTTTTTTTTCCTTCTTCAATTTTTCAACTTGTTTTTTGAATGGAGGAAATTAACACATGCAGCTCAAAACTACGTCTTCTAAGCTTCATTTTTGATGTTATGGCTGCGGGTCTGATGACGTCATTCTATATCTTAATGTGTACAGCATTTTGAAAAGTACTGCGCCAGGCTTTGAAGGCAATTTTCATAATTGCTGAACTGTGGAATTACAAGTTCTGGGTCCGTCATGTGATGCCAATGGGACTAAAAATACTTTTCCCATAGACTCATTGGGAAAGAGACGTCTGCAGATCATCGGATATTTTTTTAGGTAAATCAACTTCGCAGTACAAAATCTTAAATACTCCTTATTTAGCTTATTAAGTCCTAAAAGTTGAGCAAGCCGAGGCCGGGCAGCTGGGAGGTGGGGTTAAAGGAAACTCTGTGTGCTTGCTCTATGGGGCCATGGATGCGAAATATCAGGGTCATCTTTACACTCTGTAGTCGAAACAATTTCATTTCATGCCCCACTGAGCAACTTTCATAGGAATGAATTGGCCCCCGCCTCCAACGCTGTATCCAGCTCTCTGTTCACATCTGTGGTCAAACCAGACGGAACCGGTATAGACGGTCGAATCGGTGTCACGCGAACGCGATGCTGACATGACGTTTGCGTTCTAGACACGGGGATAATAATGGACGTCTTGGTGCGATCTGCTGTTAGCAAAAATGTATATACACAGAGAACGGTAAAATGCCAAACTGTTCTAATGTGTGATCTTAATTGTTGTGATATGATTAAACCTTTACTGTTTATTATAACTTTTTGCAAACAGACCGTCATCAGACCATTGAGTATGGTGCAGCTGATCAAAAATACATAATGTAATAATTGACTGCTTTTATATAGCCCTTTTCCAATCTTTGCGAAAACTCATAACTCTTTACAACACATGTCAGCATTCACCCATTCATACAGTAGCTACCATACAAGGTGCACATCAGCTCGTCAGTAGGGATAACCATTCACACACACTCACACACACCGTTGGCCAGGCCATCGGGAGCAATTTGGGGTTCAGTATCTTGCCCAAGGACACTTTGACATGCTGACTGCAGGGACTTGGGATTGAACCGCTGACCCTCCGACCACTGGACGACCACTGGACGACCACTGGACGACCACTCTACCTCCACAGCCCCACAAATAATTGCCCACAAATAATCATATGCAACAGAAAATGTGAATAATCTTAAACTATGCTAAGCAAACATTAACATATAACTAGCTAGCTCTGGTGTAGTGCCCGGATGCCTCTCTGGCATTACAGATCTTATAAATGTGAGCGTGTCTGCAGTGTCATGACACAAGACAAATAGTCTGCTGTAAAAGTGTAGCATGCAATATTAATGACAGTTCTGAGTGGAAAGAAGCCTTCAGCTTGGGATGATGATTAATGATGATCTGATCAGGTCTGTACTTTTAGGCAAGTATGTGCACGTCAAATTACATGGTAGAGACTATATTTGTGTTTTGTTATTATATTTGTCTCTTCTCTCTCAAAAAAGATAGAAAAGAAAAGCGGCAGCCAGGTTTTGATAAATGTACGTAATTAATTTCATTGTCGTTAAGTGATTCTTCCAAAAATATATCTTCTCATCTCTCGATAAATATCTGCAATATGTATTTGGAGATATTAAGCACTAAGCTGTATTGTGTTTTATTAACACTGTTTGCACAGAAATGTTTAATTATGAGTCATTCTGGCTGAGGAACTGTAGTCTATTGTGTGGAATTCATTCTCTGCAATATAATGTAAGTTGCACTGGTGACATAATGAAATGTATGTTTATGCACACATTTATGAGATGTATCATGTGTAAACAGTTTTGTCTGTTTAGTCGTGATAAGAGTTTATTTTTCTCACACTACAGCTGCTGCTTGAGCCAATCATCATTCAATCATGCACTGTTTGGCTACTTCTCTGCCAAAGTCCCGGGCCATGGCAGAGCACCAAACCGTTGGTGAATTGATTTCCACTTATGCATTTTTGTTCAAAAATACTTTCAAGATTCACAGAAAGCCGAGGATTGAGCTGCAAACGCATCATAACGGATCATCGTGGCAGGAGTTGTTTAGTGTGTGTAGTGAGATGTTTGCAGCACCCGAGCTAAATGTCATTTGTCAGGGAGATTAGATAGCATGTTTAAAAACCTGCTGTCTGTCTGTTGACGTCATTTTATATGATATCATTTCTGCGTATACCTATTTTATACAAATGACTATTGCACTATACCTGGGAATACTGTAATGGCATTAGACATAATAATATCTTTCAACATAGCATTGAAAGTCTGCTTCTACTTTTGTTATACGGATCATTGCAATCTTTTGTTCACATTTCATCCATGAAGTTGACATTGAAGAGTTTCATTCTAACACAGAATAATCTAAATGTACAGCCTCATACCGTTTTATTGAAATACAGACAGCAAAGTTGGTCTAAAAAGGTAAATCACGCCTCTGTTGCATCTATCTTGTAGGACAGTGTGGTTAACATGAATGCAATATGAACAAACAAATACATTCCAGCATCATACACATCGCTGCAACACAGTATCCTGCACTTTAACATATATTCTGCATTCACTAAAATAGAAATGTATGCTGTATCTGTAGAGCAGTGTGTGTGCACCAACATTGGCGTCCCCTCAGAGGTAGGTAGTTGGTGAACAGCATGTTTGCGTCTCCAAACAGACATCCTATTGTGCCTGAAGATAACTAAAACTAAACGCCTTTGGCATGTTAAGCCAGAGGAAGAAAATGAATAAATCATAAATAAGCAAACATATATACATCATAAACACCTCCCATTCTGTCACACAGTTGATGCGTTTGATGTTTCTACACTCAGTCTCTTAATCACACAAAGAATGTCCAACAGACATAAAGTTTAGCTTGATTTACTGGTGGCGGTCCGGTTGTGACCCTGTGAAGTGGTCGTGGTAAATCTGTTCACCTCTTAATAAGAGAGGGAGACAAGTACACCGCTTTATCAGCAAAGGAAAGAGGAAGTTTCCAAGGCTGAGTGCTTCATTTTTCTCTGGACTCCTAGAAGCTCTCACATGAAGAAATAAACACAGGCCCTTTGGCAAGATGGCCTCCTGTCTTATTCCAAAATAGCCAAATGTTACTTTCCAAGCCAAATGTTTTCAACTGCTGAGATATTTGTATTACTCTGAACCAAAATAATGCTCTCACATTTCTTACTTCTTCTCCTTTTTATTTGTATCGCTCACATCCTTATGCTTAAAGCGCAAGTGTTGCAAGAATAATGTATATCTTTGCTCGCATTAGTTTGAATTTAAATTGCGTGAGACACAGTTTTGTAAATAAAAACAAACCAGCATTCCCCAGTGCCGTTTCCTCTGCTCACAGAATACCAGCATTAACATTCACATATACCAGGCAGGGGAATAAAGTGCATAAATCATTTACAAGCTTAACCTCCATCAGTTTTATGAACTTCCCCATCTGGACTCTTTCCATCCTGACCGTATGACACCGTACAGTTAATCAACGTCCTTACTCCGTTTCAACACCGCCCGCGACAAATGCGTTTGCTCTCATAACCAGAGTAATATTCCCTGTCCGTGAAGGGTTATGTGAATTCCTTATCCTATTGAAATCGATAGGTCCACATTTTTTATGCTTTACAGTCACAACAGGAGGTAATGTCAGCGGGGAGGGAGCTGTGGAATACGGGATGGACACTGGATCACCCCACTCTGAACACTATCTTATGTCTTTTCTTTGGGTTTGATCAGGGTCAGCCAAGTTACGTTGTTCATTTAACAGATGTGCTTGAAAAGTGATAATAAACGGTCACTGAACAACCCACACAACCTCGAGGGTGGATATTAAAGTAAAGTGATCAGTGGTTGCATTCAGATCGCTTTTAAAGTGGTCTTTGTCTGTTGTTTATTGGAACATTGTATCATCTTTTTAAGACAAACACCAGCTTAAATACACTTCAGGCCTCAAGGAAACAATATTTTTATAGTGTATTTCTTCTTCCAATATAGTTTTTCAGCATGTACGTTTTGAGGATGCAGATTTTTCTAGCGACGGAGAAGTAAACATTATAAAGAAGATACATTTACAGTCTGCTATAACTAGGTACACACCATGAAGCCGAGAATTCCATAACTAGTTGAAAAATGTATTTATTTCATTGTGACGGGCTATTTTTAACTCCACCGGCAGCCGCTCAGCCTTTGATATCTGCAGGCACCATTCACTATTAATCTGAAGGAATCCTAAATTTACTCATTACGATCATTCATTCAGCACTGCTCCACGAACTACCCAATTTGTGTAAATACCAAAGCCATAAAAAGAAGATCCTAAAATATATCCTTCCACACAAATAAAAGAGTGTGCTGCTCCAAATGTAAGACATCAGTGATTCATACTTATCTGAGTATTATATATTGGGTTCATTTTGCAGTCCCCTTTGATAGAACAACTGCCGGCATCAGTTGGCGAGCTAATTCCCTCTGTAACATGTGCTTGCATGAGCACAAACCCCCAGGAACCCCTTTCATATCAACCCCCCCTCTCTTCTTCCAAGACATGGAGAATCCTCCAATGTGATATCTGACTGGGGACCAAGCAGCACACCAAAGACATAGTCATTTACATATCCCACATCTCCTGTTTACACGGCTCCCATTTATCATCAAAGACAACTTTATGGATAGGTCTGTCAGTGGACGCGCAATATGAATCAAGCACAGATCCAACAGTACAAGAAATCAGAAGCAAGAGGCCGGCATCTTCTCGTCTGTGTTGCGAAGGCCCGTGTCTTGAGTAAATATTGCATGCAGATAAAGTGTACGTGTAAGCACAAAAGGCAAAGGGAGGCAGCGTAGTTTGCAGAAAGCAGCTTTCTTGGACTCAGCACTTTGGCTTTGCCTGGTGTGCTGGATTATACAGTACACTGGTGCTTTTGAGGGACAAAGTGATATGTTTGCGAGAGGCAATGTTAGTTTTCATTTTATGCTACAGGGCATAAACATCGACACTAAAAACTAAAATAAAAACATAGTTTAGACGATTAGCAGTATAGAAATGCTCCATAATGGCAGCTTTGAACAGTCATTCTTGCTACGCCTGAAGCTCCATGCTGTATATCATGGAGAAAAAGAAAGAAAAAAAACCTGTTACAGTGCTTTACAGTCGGTGCAGCAGGGGTGATAAGAGCTCAAATACTCACATATCCCAGTCTCCACGGAAACGTTAAATGGATTGTGATAAAATGGCCAGCAGCAGAGTCCACTCACTGTAGAGCTCCATCTATCCTTGGGTGTTAAGGGTCATGGTGGCAACTTTGTAAGGCTCTTAAAGAGCATCTCCACACTAAATCTGCTGTGTAGGAAAAGCATTGCTCCTGTGACCTCTACAGGCTACGTCGGGTTACACCCGACATCACAGTTTGGTGTTATTGTCAGCGCTTCTGCTTCGCGCCACAATCCCACTTGACTGTCTTTGGTGAAACGGAGGCAACCACAAATCAAACAAACTAACTACTTGTTTTTGCCTGGCCTAGGTAAATGACTACGGTTGAAGAACGACGAAACGTTGGCTGCAAGTATTTTCATTATCGATAAATCTGACTATCTAATTTCCTAGAACATCTTCAAATGTTGTTTTGTTTAACCAATGGTCTACAACCCAAAGGTATTCATATTGCAATTATATAAAACAGCTCATTCAAAAAATGTTTTGCTTGAAAACGATTATGCCGATCAATTTTCTCCAAGGACGATAACCATTCAATTCTAAATATCAAAGAATGTTAAGAATAACACATTTATGGAGCTCTTTTATAACGTAATTACACAGAAAAAAGCCAATACTATTCATGGTAACCCATGCACACAGAGTCAAAGGTCATGGTACACACACACTGTAATTAACAGGAAGACACACTCTAATGCAAAGCAGGCACACACAATTTGTTCACACTTTGTCTCACTCACACATATCACAGATGCAAACACCAAAGATTCACACACTCACACTCACACACACGCTCACACACAGAGGGGCATGGCACACGTCACAACTCTCCCGACACCCACCACCAATTTATTGTGCTGTTCACATTCTGTCCCCTGAGTGAGAAGCTCTGAGCGGGGAGTGAGAAAAGAGAAACAAAACATAGCGAGTTGAAATGAATGCAGTGAAAAGGTGTCCAGTAACAATGCCATGTTTGTGTCTTTAATTGATTTTCATATCCGTACAGCAACACGCTCTTTATCCGTCAACATGTCATATTATCCCGAGACCATTAACGGAATAACACAGAGCAATTGCAAGATTATTGTGCCACAATATTTCGCGCTCCAATAGATCTAATAAATTGTCCTTAACTTTAAGTGCTTTAACTTTCATTTAACACAGGATACTAATTACTCAGTGTGTGACATTGGCTTGCAGTCATTGGCTCCATGCTGTGTAAAGGTTCAGTTATTTCCCCCCTACATGCTGTAATTACATGTAAGTAACCCAGAAACGGCAGGGGCACGGTCTCAGATACATTTACATTTTTACTTTACAACATCAGGAGGATACGTCCCCTACTGGCGAAGGCGACGCAGGTTCTAGTCCAGGCTCTTATCATCTCACGCCTACTGCAACTCCCTCCTGGCTGGACTACATTCATGTTCCATCCGACTGTGACAGCTCATCCAGAATGCAGCAGCCCGACTGCTCTTTAACCTGCACAAGTTCTCCCACACTACACCGCTCCTCCGCTCCCTTCACTGGTTACCAGTGGCTGCCCGAATTTGCTTGAAGACTCTGGTGCTGGCCTACCGTGCTGTGGATGGATCAGACCCTTCTTACATCCAGCCCGCTCACTTCGCTCTGCATCGGCCAATCGGCTCGCTACTCCCTCACGGCGAGTGGGGCGCAGATACCCCTCAAATAACACCCGCCTGTTTGTTATCCTGGTTCCAAAATTGATGTCAGGTCAGCAGACAGTCTGCACACCTTCCGTCGCAGACTGAAAACCCACCTGTTTCGACAGAACCTTGGACAATTTCTGTATGTAGCATTGGTTTGGCTTGTTTGAAGCTAAAGGTTGAGTTTTTATTCTATCGTTTCTGTTGCACTTAAAATGATTTCACCTATTTGAAGCTAATGTACTTGCAAGAGTATTACTGTTCAGAGTTGTATCCTCGTGATTGTTTGCACTTATCGTGAGTCTCTTTGGACAAAAGCCTCGGCCAAATGAAAAGTGATGTTATGGAATCTGTAAACGTATTAGGACATGCATTGAAAGAAAAGCAAAAATGGTTTCAATTTCTATCATTTCTTTCAGAACAGTGGTGAGGTGTAAAAATACTTTTGGTCTGCAACGCCCACATTGTGCCAACGCTCTCTGACATCTCTCTCTCCATAGAATAACAATAGCTCAAATCGAAATGTGATTCTGCTGTAATCATGTAGAGGCAGTCTAACATGCACCAAGCATTGCCAACAATCCCCCGAACCCCAACACAGAGCCAAACCATATGTTAAATTACTATGTGTTCAGCCTCCCTGATTGCAGTACAATCAGGATTACCCATGCTTCTAAAGTGAATTGTACTGCTTGTAACCATTTAGTATTTCTGCCGAGCACGATCAAGTTTCCTTCAGAGACACACAGTGTTCCCTCTCTTGTTCCTCAACAACCCCCACAGATATTATGCAAAGGCATATTGCGACAGTGTCCTAGAGCATACAAAAATATTCTGGCTGTAGAGAAAAAACCACGTGTTACCCACTGCTCTGTGAATATCATGGACCAATCAGCGGCTTCTGAGATTACTGCATGTCTCTGAACACAATCTGGATCACCACAGATGGTTGCATATTTAGATTTTAAGTAAAACAAATTTCTATCGTGTTTAAGATGAGTATTTTCCTATATTTTGTGATTTAAATATACCACCAACCTTCTTCCAAGAGCAGAATTAAAAAATATATATTTCTTCCACATGCTCTCTTTAGCCCACGTGCTGTTCTAGGTATACATCATGAGATGACCTTGAATAACTGAATTGCTTACAACAATGTAGTCAGTCTTGAAATACTGACAAAGCATACATACAAACTTTATAAGATATTCAACCTATTATAAATAAATGATACATTCCTTGACTATCTTAAAATGAAGATACATTCAGGACATTTCAGCTCCCAGCTATATAGGATGGATCTTCAAAAAAAAAAAAACGGGTAGGACTCGAACCACAGGCCGCTGTGGCAAGGACTCAGCCTTTATACATGGGTTGCCCGCGCTACCACCCGGCTGAGCTACCACCCGGCTGAGCTACCACCCGGCTGAGCTACCACCCGGCTGAGCTACCACCCGGCTGAGCTACCACCCGGCTGAGCTACCACCCGGCTGAGCTACCACCCGGCTGAGCTACCACCCGGCTGAGCTACCACCCGGCTGAGCTACCACCCGGCTGAGCTACCGGGGCGCACAGGAAGTGTCTTTTCTAATCTGGTGTGGACTTTCAAAGGGGCTTTCTTGCCCCGAGTTAAGCCTCCGAGGCAGCACTTCCACTCAGGCTTTCTAGTTTCAACCACAAACCCACAGCATGAGAATAAGTGCAGAGTCTTAATTTAGGCCAAGCAAGTACCTCTAACGCAAGTACAGTACTGCTGTGGTTCCAAAGCCCCAAAAGGCACGACTGACACATTGTCAAATACAAATGCAATATAATAAAAAGTATTTTCACAGTACTTTAACAGAACTAAATATTGATTAGCATAACAGGTGCTTAACAAGCCGATTCTAACTAAGCGACAGCTTGTTCTCAGGTGAAGAAACAACCAGAGGCACAATGTGAAGGAGACTCCTATCAATCTGTGTCAGAGACAGAAAATGGAAGCTGGATATTTCAACATGCTCTGTGGTGATGTGACATTATGCATGCAGCAGAACCCCATGGAAATGAGCCACCCTTACCGAAGATGAAGTGGACAGGAAAGCACCCGTTTCCAGGGTTTGAAGTGGCACTCGGTCATGAGTGCCACTTCATTCCTTGACAAGCATTCTTGAATCGCTTTGCTGCCAGATTCGATGGTGAGTTTGGATTGAAGTAGATACTTGAATGTATTATACAATGAATGAGATACTCGAACATGGCTGCTCATTTATTCCAGTAAAAGCTGTTCACATAGAGCATACTACAAAAAGAGTTTATTTTGTTTCCTAATATATGTGAATTAGTGTCTTGCTCTCGCTGAGCCCGGCTGAGAGAAATATTATCTTGATTCATCTCTTGGTGGATTTTAAATATGTTGGACCCAAAGGTTGACATTGCAGTACCATTTTTAAATGTATGTAATGTCTCTAAAATGTTTTTTAAATTTTAATTGCTGCTTGTGTACTGGTTGTAGATAGCTAAACTTTTTTCTGGGCCTGAGGACGAGCAAGACATCACCGCACAGAGTAACTTTGAGTGTCTCAATGTTTGATTCGGCTGATAGGCAAAAGTGTTATAAACTCCAAATAAAATAACATAATTCAAATAAACGTAGAGGGACTCTTACACAGCTTTAGTATTTCACTGCTGCATGTCAAAAGGAAACACAACTAGAGAGATTGTCTTTTTTATTCCACACATTCTCCTTATCTGTCTAAATCTGGCCTCTACATTACCCACAATGCAGCTTGATCATGGACATCAGCAGTAAACCACTCTGCACTTGCTGTGCCGTTGTTTTCCTATAGAGAGCCACCCTTGGCGCTCGAAATTGCCATGAGCGGTGCTGTCAAAGTTCAAGTTATTTCAACTTTTACCTTGATGCCGCTGACCTTTCAAAGCGCATCCAATGAGACAACAACTGTATGTAACATAGCCGCAAGCAGGGGAGGTAACCATAGAAACAAAACTAACTAGCTGCCTTTACCGCAAGGCTGCGAGCCCTACCTCGACGTGAGCACGGAGAACATTTCATATTATGTGAAGGCAGCTTTACTGTTCATAAAGCACAATGGTTTTCTCAAACTGTTTGTCTCCATAAACCTTGTATTCACCCCGTCTAAAATGTTCCGTTTTTTAGTCTCTTAAAGCTCCCCTCCCGAAAATCCCAGTCTGCTCTGATTGGCTTGCGAGAAAAATATGTCACATGTTTTCCAAAGGTTCTCAAGTCCGTGATATAGGAAAGGGAGCCAACTCAGAATGGTTTTCTGACCTAGGCAGCCAACATACAACTGGCTGGGAAGTCTTATTTCACAGTTGTTAGTTGGTAGAAACTCCACATACCAAAATGTTTGTGCATAAGCTCTGGACAAGTGATTTTTTTTAATAATACTTTCCCTTTAAGCAAAGAAAAAAACAATTGTTTTGCATTATCTGACACTGACTTACACTGGAGACAAACTTGAAAACCACATGATACTCCAGGTGGGAATAAACTAAACTGCAGCAAACCCATTCAATATTCATCCTCTCCTTTCAATGCCACGGGGAAAACATCAGTCAGCAAATGAACTGTCCACACCCTCTTTCAATGCTTCTATTAATTTTCACCTCGGACAAACTGTATCTTTTGCCACAAGTAGTTTTAAAGACTGACTCCCAGTGTGACCCTGTGGTTCTGGTAGGTGGGTGATATCTGTTCTGTTTTAAGTGCCACATGTTCATGTTCGGTGTGACCTACAACCGATGCAAGGACGTCTCTCCTGGGTCACGATTCTTAGGAAAAAGAGAAAACCCTTTAAAAGAGAGACTGTGACAGGAACAGAGAGAGAGGGCTCGAGTGTCGAGACGTGTTCATATGTGCGTACTGTGTTGTTGGCGTAGTAGACGGAAGATCTGTCAAACTAAAATATACACGGCCGAAAGGAAGTAGGATTTCATAACCAAGAATCAGAGTTATTGGCAAGATACAAACACACACACTGGGCATCAAAGGAGAAGTTAAGAGGCGGCAGCTAATCAGAAAGGTTACTCATTAGTTGAGTTGAAAGGGAGGTTGTGTGTTTAACAGGGAAATATTTTTCTCAAAAACTAAAAGCTGTACGCTCCTGCTGAGTCCAAAACGTATTTTTATGCCATTAACAGTTTTAATCTCAAATGTTCATTCCAATTATAAAAGCTTGCTTGTACTTGTGACAAATGATCCTCAGTGTTCCTTCCTTTGCATGCACACAGTAGTGAATACACTACATCAGAATGTGCAGTGCTGTATTCCACAGGAAATTAGAAAGGGAAACATTTAATATTCCTCCCTATAGACTAAACCTCTTATGAGTTGTATATTGCCATGTCAAGGCTTTATCCTCCCTCCCCTTATCTAAAAAGTGTATCATCACACACACACACACACACACACACACACACACACACACACACACACACACACACACATTTCAGCACCATGTTTGAAACCAAAAACCCTGTAAAATCCCCAAATCAAGTAGATTTACACTTGAATGGAAAACAGCTGCAATTCCTCAGATAGTAGAAAAAACATGCTGACCATTCCTGAAGTGTAACTCCCTAAAGTCTCATGTTCATGAGCGCTGCCAACACTTCATGAGGAAACAAGTGAGGGATCCAAACACAGGGAGTCTGCATAGTTGTGTTACATGCTCAACAAAGTTTGTCTCAAGTCAGTGGTTCTCATTGTGTTGGTCACTCTCCATGACAGTGTTTTTATTCCAGTTCAACTGAAAGTATGATTGATGATTGATTGACTTTTTTCCAGTTTGCCCCAAAAAAGAAAAACCCAGCAAGGACATAAAGGGGAATGACATTCAGGTTGATGTTTTTTTACCATGAAAGCAGAACAAATAGTTAGACTCAATATACTGTATGTTGCTCTGTAAAATTTCAAGTCCATTGCATTTTCTTTTGACTGGTGAAGCCTTTAAGGTCTCACCATTGTATTGTTTTGGACACATGACCAAGCTGGAGGTACCACTTTGGGGGTTAGGGTCGGTTTCCTGGTATTTTCTGCCTTGTCCTGATTGTACTTGGCAATCTGGGTTAAACTGAACTGACCTCTGATGCTCATGTTTCATGCCGAGATAAATAAAATCTAATCGTATTCTTGGTATTAGGCCCGGAGGTGTGGTCCAAAAAAAAGGCAGCCTGAGATTCAATCAGTCAAGCAGGATCTTGGCTGCCACAAAGGCCCTGACTTTATCTTTACGCAATATAACCTGCGATGCACTCTTGTACAGTCTTGGAGTCTCCCGCACTCTTTGCCCCCAGATTTCAAAATACAATCAATTCTATTCTTTCCCCAAAAAAATCCAGTGGCTCTGCTTTGCAATCATGTTGGTCTGTTCAGTGCTATTTTTTTGGTCACTGATATGGGTATGAAAATGAAAAATGATCCAAAAAGGAAGAGGCACGACTCAAAAAAAAAAAAGGTTCTTTGTAGGGTTTCCATTTAATTAGACATGTTGAGTGTTCATTATTACCGAGACATTCAGAGTTTCTTACTCAGTTTGATCGATGTTCCTTTTTGACGTCAGATTCAGATCAAAGCACCTTATTTGTCTTCTTGATCATTCGTTGACCTAAAACTGACATTTGGAAAGATTCACTGCTTGTGTCTGTGTGCATGTGTGTTAGGGTTCACATCCTTCTAACCGATGACAGTTTTTCAGATGCAATATGGAAATGAGTGTAATTATAAACCATATGGAGGAAAAACTCTAACCCACATGTGTGGTAAAGATGCAGAACAAAACTGCGGTGGCAGTGGGGACTTTGTACTGTCTCAGGTTCTGCTGCACTGTTAGTCCACCTTCGATTTACAAGTTCTATAAAATCAGAGCCTGGACGCAGATATTAATTCAAATCCTTTGTTTTATATCCAGCCGGTGCATTAATGGCTATATATATAGTTTTACTCATGTTTGCAGAAACAGTTTATTTAAATGTTTTGTATCTGTATGTTTCACTACAGTATTGAGCTGAACCCAACTGAACTGTATCCAAATGTATTATTCCTTATAACCCAACTTGGCATTTTCAGGATTCATGTGCTAAAACTCTCCTCATCTCCTATAGGAAAAGCACATTTCATATCGCCAGCTTCACTTCCACCAGCAGTGTGCTAATTACCCAACACTGTCCTCAATTCCCACAGCTGTGTTTCAGATCTCTAAGGGAAAAACATTTATTTATTTTATTTGGGGTGGGGGGGTTATGCTCATCAAAGATTAATCTTGAATTGGAATGTAAAAATGTCAAGTGTACTGCTTTGTCGAGAGAGGAATGAGAACATTGAAAATCCTCCTTTTGCCTCGCAGAGAGTTTCTCACTGCCTGGCACAGGCGCAGCCAAGACAGTCCCTCTGAATTATTTACATATTCCGGCGGGGGGGGTGCATACACATAACTGTTATATGCCTGGATGGGTGAGAATGGACACAAACATTCATTGACAGCTATCATATTACAGTTCTCAGCCTCAGACCATGTGATGGTGGAAGACTCCACCACGTAGAACAGGGGGGTCATTATTTGCAAGCAGGATCTAATTATTGATCGTAAGCCAGGGAGCAATGGTACTGTCACATCAGTGGCCGTCCTAGCTCCGCTTAGCTTATTGATCATTTAATAGTTTTTGCCAAGGTAGTCAATATTGATGCAGGGATTATTCTTTAACATTTACCTTCCCCCTGTCTTGACACATTAACTTGCAGAGTGTATAAAGTCAAAGCATTGCAATTTTTGATTGATTTCAACCAAAGGTATTTTTCTTGTTTTTAACTAGGATTAAAAAGTAAATACAAAAAGAAAATGGTACCGTTCTGGTGGATTGCCTATAAAGAAAAGGCATATTTTTTAAGGAGGCTGGTCTCCAGGGCACTATTCTCCATCAATACTAGTTAAAGGATTGTCTCTGTAGCATACTAATACAAGGACATTGGATTGTTAAACATACCCATACGCCTGTTCCCATTATAAAGGGCCTGAGTTTGGGATGCGCGACAACATATAAAATAACCTTGGATTGTTCTTGGCTTCTTTTTATTTCTTTTTGTTTTATAAAACACTTGTCATCACTACTTAATTTTTTATGTTCTTGACCCATTAAAAATACTTTTTTTTATAGGCATTCAACAATATAGTTTGTGCACATTAGTCGTTGAGTTGCTCACATGACTGTAAGAATTTCTTCCTCCCAAAAATAATGGAACAAAAAATATTAAAATAACAGCAGGAATGACATTTAGAAATATATGACATGTTCTGTCAGTTTTCCCATATCTTCCTGTAATCATTTAATAAATCTCAGAAAGTTCTCACACACATGAGTACGTAAACACTGCGATACTGTTGTTAACTGTCTATAAATAGAAGCTTGGTGTAAAGTGTCACGTCTTGTTTCTCTCTTTCATCTCTTTCCTTTCCACCCACAGAGGGACTGCATGTGCGTTAGCTTAAGATGTATCATCATCATCATTGTGTCTGGACAGTGCGGGGAAAAAAGACAGCTTTATGAGGCGCAGAAACATTTACTAACACTTTGAGTCAAATGTTTAGAATAAAATAAAACACAGATGAATGACTGAAGTCTCACAAATGTATTGTCTTTACTTTTTGGAAATAGCTACAGGGGTAGTAACACATTCTTTACCTCCAGCTGCAGTGCTTCTGAGAGCTTTGGAATCCCTGACACATCTTTGAGATGAGTATGAAAGTTGTGCTCACTAACTGATTAAATCAAATCGGATTTTTTTGGGTACAGTAAATATAAATACACAGTTTAAGAAGCTAACCATGTTGGTGAAATGGATAGTTTAGGCTCCTCTTAGCGGTATTTAACAATGATTGTAGAACTCTCGACGGACTGCCATAAAATGGAATGTTTTGTCGTCTATATGGCTTTTTTATGACACTTGAAATAATACACACACAATCACAAGCAAATAATCCACACACACACACACACACACACACACACACACACACACACACACACACACACACACACACAAACACACATAGCAAGCAATAAACACACAAATGCACATTCATGCGATGCATTTTGTGTGCAGCTTGATAATATTTGAGACCCTCTGGGTGTCAGTAAATACTTTCTATGGTTCCAGTGGAACATAAGACTTAAGTAGCCTCAGTAAATGGTTTTATAAGCAGTTCACTGAAGCATGATGTCTCCTTACCTGAAACCTCCTTATCCCTCACACACCACCACTGATACAATTTATTTTCAGGCAATTGTGGCACAGACCGATTCCCTCGATTGATTCTATTGCCTCGGCTAAAAACGAGCCCTCACCCTTCAGAGAGAACGAGTCACCCGAGTGTTTGTGCGCTTTACACGTGGGCTCTATAGCCAACCTCTAGGAACTCTTACTTAAATCCAAATGAAAGCCTTCGTGACTCAAGTTTTGTCCAGATATTTCTGGTCGAAGCTGAATAGATTTTTAGGAGGTTTGTCTACTCTGAGGTTAGTGCCGAGAGCAAACAGGGGCCAGCTGCTCCTGCTTATCGCTGAAAAGCAAACTTCAAACGAGATTTATCATCGTTGCTGTGATGAAAATAAATACTGCCTTTAATCACGCCGATCAGGAATGGCTAAATGTGTCAACATACAGAAATGTAATTCACAAACTGCCATCTATATCAAACCCATAACTACTGTGTTAAATGTGTATCATTCCCCCTGGATCCTATTGCCTACATTTATACCTGTCTATAGTAAGGATGGAGAGCAGTGCCAAATACCTGAGTGTAACATGGCTGTTGATTTGATCTACCAGCCAGCAATGGAAGCATTGATTGATTGAAATGCTAACAAGTTTTAATTAACACCTTTTAGTGGGCGTTTTGCTGTTAGCAACTGCAGATGAGCGACATGTCAACAACTTCTGGCGTAAAGGGTATGGGAGGACTTCCTCATAACTCACATTGCTACATTATAAATCCTGCTGTCTCGTGCACGTCAACAGCATGTTGATTGATACTTTGCACAAGAAGTATAGTCTTCTTATCCATTTGCTTTTGTTTGTATGTGGCGTTGTGGTGTGAGTTGCAAAGGTCTGGAGGAAGTTCTCCTCAGTGCGACTACGTGCCATTCTACCTACTCATTGTATTTTTTGCATCAAAGTATAACGGCGGCTGTGTCCTAATTGCAGCGTGCGCTTCTGCAGACTTTGAGGTGAAGTCATCAGCGAAGGCTTGAGTGTCATTTTCTATAAAAGTTTTCTCAAGTCCCAAGCCTGAGCCAGTGACGAACATATATTTGCTCAATCCAAGAGGAAAAAAACAGTTTGGTCTTTAATTTACAGGCTGGTGAAACTCTGTCCTCGATCTCAGCAGTGAATATCATCAAAATGTGTCAATTCTTAAGGGATACCTTTAAACAAAGTATAATCCAAACTGAATCCTGAAAAATCTGAATAAACAAAGCTGCCTTCAATTAAAAGCTGTTTAAAGCCCAACGAGAAATTTGAGTCTGTTAAAATAACACCCGGCTAAGTCCTCTTGGTTTGAGGAATCTGTGGAGTTGAGTTTAAAGGAGCCTTGCTGTTCCTAAAAAACGATATTTGATATTTTCTAAATGTTGTATTATTGCTATCTTCAGCTATTCCGACGCCTGTGTGAAAAGAAATTATTTTCTGACACTGACTAATGCTGTGCTGAATTAAAGACTTACACAGATTGAATGTATGCCATTGATGCAGATGTATATATAGGATTACTTGCACACTACTGACAGATATTCAACAGAGATGTCTAAATAAGACTAAAAGGCTAAATTCCTGGCTAATTAAACAGCTATAAGAAGGTAAGTTTAGAAAAGTGTGAAAGCTCATGTCAATCATTCAGTATCACCCCATATATCGCTCTATTATGCATTCAGCGCAAACTGACAAAAACGCTTCAGAGTGGAACGTCAGCGGAGCATAGCTGACTACTCAGCAAACCCAGCCAAAATATTATGATTTCCAACCGTAGTTTAAATAAGAAATGCAGGTTTGTGGATGTGGGGGCTCAGGCCAGCGTTTCAGGCAACCACCAGATTGCTGCCTTGGACGTCTTGGTAGTGGAAACAGATGGGATGGGGCTCACAGTGGCAGATCATTGTTATTATCGTCGTACAGTGGGGGCGAGTTATGAAAAATGCTGCTTGCTATGCAATGTCGCATGGTTTTTTCTCTCTGGAAAACTAAAAGCAATGGGTTACATGGTAAAAGTGCAAAAATAATAGGAATACTTTTGACGTGAATGCAATATCTTGGCAGCTTGTTTTCTCCTTTTTTGTTTTTTTATTGATCCATTGAGATGGAATACCCAGTTGCTATTAGCACTCACACCCACTTTGCCTGATTTTCAATGACAAATAGATCCAGATGCTCAAAGTAGTTTTATATTGAACATCGCAATCATAGCTCAATGAAAATCTAATTTCGGTAAAGTTGTAATGTTAGCACTCAGCTCATTTGCTGCAGAATAAAAAAAAAAAGTACAATAATAAGTCTAAGAGAGGGAAAGCATGAGCTGCTGCCAGTGGTATCAACGGCCTGGGACTAAGAGGAGAGAGAGGAGAGACGTACAGAAGCCTGCTGGGGGAACACATAACTCCGCTCTGTGTCCCGATGCTGAGAGTGGAAGGGAAAAGAAGATACAATGCCATATTCTCTTTGGAATTAATTCACTGTCTCTTCTCCAAGAGCATCTAATTTAGTGTTGCTTGCCTTCCTTACTGTCTCAATCTGCCCCTCTCTCTCTCTGTCTCTCCCACTTTCTTCCTCCGTCTCCTCTCCTCTCTCGCTGCTTCCATCCTGCTTTGCTCTGCTCTCTCTCCTCCCTCCCACCACCACCATCACCACCCTTCTAACCACCACCTCTTTCCCTTTGCTGTCTCTCGTTCTCTCTTTCTCTGCCTTAGGCCTTTGTTAGACTGTCTTTGTGGCGGGCGCAGAGAGAAAGAGGGAGGCCTTGAACACGACTCAAGCAGTCTGATTGGGAAGGAGAGCGTAAGAACCTGGAGACATGGGAGATGAGAGAAGGAACGAGTGGATATGAAAAAGCTCTTCTCCCCCCTGTGACAGACAGAGGGAATGAGAAAGGAGAGGCAGCTTACTGATAGAAACACAGACAGGCAACAAAGAGAAAAGTGATTATCCCCTTATCCACTGTTTTAAAGAGGTTAACCTCATTAAAATTGCGGTTATGAAAATGCTGAGGGCACGACAGATACTAAAGCCTCATGCCATACACTCTCAGTCTGAATTCATAGATTCTTTACCCATTAAGTTTTAATTTCAGATACTTCTGCGTCCTAAAGGTTCTTTAGCCCCCCCCCCCCCCGTTAATTTAGATGAAAGGATAAAATCTTCGTTGCCCTTCAAGGTGCAGGTTATTGCTGGAAGAGGAATAGTAGTCACTCCTCGCAAACTCTGTAACTTTTGCTAGAAGTAAAAACATGGCGCTCGCTTTTAGAGGCTAAAATTTAAAAAAATTGCAGTAAATTAGTAAAATATGAGAAGGTCACTGTGTTTTCCAGCCCGTTGCTCATCCTAAATGGGTCCCCGTGGCCCAAATGAGGATGGATGTGAGCTGAAGAGGATATACTAGTCGGAGCTCAGCCTCTCGACAAGGGCAAAGGAAGAGTTGAGTTCGAACGACTGGCTGTATACTAGTGAGGAGGATTTACAGGATACATTTGTGTTCAGTGTGAGGACTGGCAGCGGAGACTGGGAGGAGGTCAAGGGGCCTGTATTTAGTGTACAGATTTAGCAGCAAGCCTCTGTGAATCCTCTCTGATCATCTCTCTGTTGTTTGCTCTTTCTCTCTCTTGTCTCTCTGGCACACATGAGACTGAAGCCTAATGAGGACTTTTGTGTCCGTGTTTCCGTTGTAACTGCTCACTAGCCAGTCATACGAAGAACACAAAGTATTATCTTTTTAAATAGTACATTCTTAGCCCAACTCCAAACAGAATGTTGTGCAGATAAAGTAACAGCATGGAAACAATGTGAGGTGCTGTGATTGTACGAATAGAGGACAACGTCTCATTAAGATGATAGCAGACTCAACTGTTGGACCTGCGGATGATTTATAGGTCTTTTTGACCAAGTGCATACAGTTATTGGTCTCTTTCTACATTAAAACCATGGGACACTTGATATCGTTCATGATTCATGATGATGAGAGCGGAAACACCTCAAGGTCAGACTGATAACTATGGGATGCTGGGTGATGACATCAGCTTGTGTTGTGGAGAATTCTCACTAAAATGTGTGGAAATAGAAGTATGACATTAAACAGGATGCATTATGTCCGTTAAAATGATGCATTCTGCCTAACGACCAATTACTGACCTTCAGTAAATGTCACATTGAATCCAAAATTGCATGTCCTTGCAAGAAAAGATCATTGTTATCCATCACAGTGAAAACTTCAAACTCTCTTCTACCTTTCAAATATTATACTTAACAGTTACCATGTAGTACACCTGATGACCTGTAATTAAATTCCCCACCATGGCTTTATCGTTGTACATTTGAAATTGCCAACGTTTTTACTGTCAGCCTCATTTAAACCCAAGTTTCATCAGAATCCAATCAGTGGTGGTTGAAATATCACACACGGCACATGAATCAGTGTGGTGCCACCCGTGTGCAAAAATAATCTAATTTTCAAAATGCCACAGCTCAGTGACATATCTACAGCAGTTTACATTGTAGTTTCATCAGTGCCTTGACAATAGTGCCTAAATGGATGAAATCCCAAACTGGTTATTAACCTTTCATTGAGATCATGTGCCATTTCACCAAGAAGCTGAAGTAACTTTTCAAGTGGAACAGCAAAGTGTAGGCCATGAAATTGTCTACATTGGTGCTCCTGTCATCCACGGAGTCAGGCTATGCTTGTTGCAGTATGGGCACACACTACCTTAACAATCAAAGCTCCATTGCACTCCATTGACCATCACAATCCACCAGAGTCTCTTCCAGGAACAACAGACACAATCACAATACAAAGACAAGGGGTATTTAATGTTATACTCAGATAACAGGATGTCCATCGAAGACCGACATCTCACAAAGAAATATATTTATGAATCTTCTACATAAGGAGGCCTAACCTGTGTGAAACTACTCATTGTATTAACATAACGTATTACCATTTACAGAATGGCCTAACTTTTGGATGGGAATGCTGGTTCAAGATCTGCCATTTAAAATCCAACATTTCCAGAGAGAATGTACTTGAAACAGCTATCCAACTTCCTCAGCCTTGAAGAGGAAGCCATGTGGAGTGAATAAAACGAGGTTAAAAAAAACGGCAACAAAAAAACTGATTATACACAATTTAAAGTCCAAATCCCAGCAGACTTTTTGGAAGTGCTCTTCAGTTGTCTCCATCAGAGAGACGGCACCCCAGTCGGTTCACTGTGACCGAGCGTGAACCTCACATCCTCCAGTGAGCCAAACAGACTGTCCTTGAAGCCGAGTCAAAATGCACCGCCTAGTCAGGAAGTTAGGTGATAGTACCTTCAAAACAAAAGCTTAACTTTTCAAAAAGTTACATATATGGAGTACACGTCATATAGCTTTATAAATCGCATTATTTTCTAAAAAGATAATCATTAAATCAGCTATCTAGTGGAACACAAGTTGGCATTATCCTTCATAGGCTATGCTTTGCAATTTCTGCAGTGAAAAAGACGATCTGAAAATAACAATATTGCTTTTAAAACATCATGTATTAAACGTTTTTGCATTACTAGGAACGCAATGCAGCTTATTTTGACTCAAAATTGATGAATTGCCTGGTTTTATTTTGGTAGTCTGTTCCGGAAAAAGATGATAGTTCACGGAGGCTTGACAGCAGTTGTCCGGGAGCGTTGAGCGCACACGCCGCTCTCTCCACTACATCGCACCACTGCGGTAGGAGCGGGGAAGGCAGCAGCAGAGGGGGACCCCGGAGGCACAGTTCACTTGTCCCTGCACGGAAACAAGTCCAGGTGGTCTCTCTGCCGACTTTATCACAGAGGAGGACTTTACCTGAGAGGAAGCAACAGCTCCCAGGGCAATCTTGCAGCCCAGCGAGAGCGAAGGAGGGAGAACTTTTGGCTATTGCTTTTTTTTCTTTCTATACCACACCTGCTTAACCTTGGAAGTCAGACCTGTTTATTGTGAGAGGATGGGACTGCTACTCCTCTCCATCGCCCTGTGTTTGGGCACCGCTGTCCCGCATGATGTGAAAGGTGAGTGGGAAAGTGACTTGCTCACTGTATCGTGTGTCAAAACATTTTTGACACGACTAGCTTTAGCGTGGGAGTACCACAAACTGATCATTGGCGACCGGAGCATCTTCAGATATTAAAAGAGACCACGTGAATAGATTATTTAAAAAAAGGAAGAAGCCCACATGAATATTTTAGCATAATGCAATGTCCGTTTATGGAGAATCTGTGTTGTTTGCGGAATGCGAGCAGCCTGTCGGCACGGTTTGGCAACACATACCGCTCTTAATCTGTGCAAGATTCCTTAGTTAATTGTTTCGCTTTCGTTTTAAGGAACACTTGTTTGAGTCGATGAAACAGATGATTAAATATCTTATTCATGCGTAATGTCTCTGTGATATGGACCAAAGCGGTCCGTACATCAGGCGCACATTTTAAGTAGAAATGTGCACAGCGCCAGTATTTTATTCGCCCTCACAGTGATAATCTCCAGCTGTTTGTTTAGCTCCTCCGTGATGCTTCAGAGGATAAAAAAGAAGATGTGCGTCCAGATAAAGCCGCGGTCGGTTAATACATAAAGGGACGTCACTTTCCCCTCTGTAACAAACTGAATGAAGAAGAAGAAAAGATAAAAGAAAAGATGTCTCCAATGTGGGCTTCAGACAGACCCTGATGCTATCACTTTAGAGGAGATATGCTCGAGAGTCTCCTGTGTTAGTGACATCATGGCACCATTAATGACTAGGATGACACTAGGAGAAGGTCAGCTGTGCATTACAAGTCTAATGTATGGTCTTGAAAAACTCACACTGCCTTTTATATGTAGCGTGGATATTGTTGAAAGCTTATATATATATATATATATATATATATATATATATATATATATATATATATATATATATATATATATATATATATTCACCTGACCCACTGGATCATCATTTAAATCATTCCACATCCCACCTCCTTTGTGCTTCCAGTTACTGATGATAGGAATATTAAAGCTTTGTATATTTCTCATGAACAGGGCAGGAACGGTACCTGTGGGATTAGTGTAAAGAAAGCAGTGTAGCCCTTATAGAAGTAGGTCATGCCATCTGTCCTGTCTCTATTCATTTAGCATCATGCTTGCCTCAGGAGTCACACACATGTCAGACAGACCTCAGTCTCTACACCAGGACTGTGCCTTAAGCAGAGTTTCTAGGGCTCCCTAAGCATCACAGTGTCAACCCAGAATCAGCCGCTACAAGACATAATACTCCCCGGTAGGTGGGCATAATGAAAGCAGAGGAAAAGCAGGGAGCTTTAGTGCCGTGGGTCGACTTGTTTCAAGGCTCAGTGAGTTAAAAATACACTCTGCACTTGTCCCTCAATTAATCATATCCCGGTTAAATTTGTTGTATTGTAAAGGGATTTTTGTCCATCTGTTTTCAAACTGAGTACAGCTGTAACATCGTTCACGGTGAGAAGCTGGTTTGAGTAAGAGATGGAGGTGGATGGAGGGTGCTGACAGTATTTGATCTGTGTGTGAGCATCCTTACAACCATCCTCGGTCACTAAGGCAGCTATTTTAACAGTGTACCTGCTCTTTTTTGTTTTTGAAACCCAGAGTTGGACTGGACAGGGATCCAGAGGTCCAACAACATTCCTACTCCCCATCATAAAGAATGCATCGTGATGATTAGAAGTCTTTTTTTGTATTATACATGAGCTACGTTATACTAACCTTTCCCCGTGGCTGAAAGGTAGCAGGTGTCTTTAGACACTGCTGCTAACAAACGCTCTATTGAAGATGTCACAGGGTGACTCTGTCCACTGAAACAAATTGATGGGGTAGAAACATTCGCCTTCAGGTAAAACAGACTGCATTGTTCCAAGTCAGTGTGCAATACATCACTTCCTCTGGTTGGTTACTGGTGCGGACTCTCACACATTGTTTCAGCCTGTCTGCCTGGACAAAGCACATGACTGCACCAGTGGGCTCCCTGTATGTAAGATGCTTTTGTGCTTGTTTAGAGTGTCAGTTTTAATGACTTTTATGCATCTTCATTTTAGTCTCAGTCTTGGTATAATGGCTGCACAATTAGAGCCTTTTAGCCAAATGGACGGCCATCTGGAGGGGAAATGTGATTTTCTGCTCATGGTGAATCATGATTAGTGTTAATATCGTTGGACACTGTTCATTTCACTGAAAGATTTAACTCGTTAAACACAGTTGAATGAGTTGGTCAAACACAATGCACCGATGTAGAAACGTTGTGATTTCCAGAATGGTCGTGTGTTTACTTTGGCTTCGTCGGTTGCTCGCCATGCTCACAGACTATAGGGAAAGACTGACTGACTCCCTCGCTAGCAGGAATGGCAACTTGTGCATTTGGACAAACAATAGAGCAGGCTGGAATGAGAGGGATTTAAACTAACTCACTTAGATTTTCCTTGGACGCATTATTTTACACAGTGGGCTATAATTGTCATGAATTATATGATGTCTTAATCACTGCACATATATAACTTCAGATCTGTAAACAACTTGCCGCAGCACTACAGTGTTGGCTCGAGCTGCAGCAATTAGTTGATTAATTATCAAACAACAGAAGAAAAAAGAAATCAATAACTATTTTGTTAGTCGATTAATAATCTTTTTCTTTTTTAAAGCACATTTTCCAAACATTCACTGGTTAAAGCTTCTCAAATGTGTCATATCTGATTGTAAACGGAATATTTTTGGTCAAATAAAACAAGCAATCTGAATGTTTTATGTTTGGCTTTGAAAATTATAGCTGGCCCCTTTCATTCTTTAAAAGTTTTTCCGATAACAGTTTAAAAAAATCCTGCTTGCCACTGTGCAGAAAACACAACAACAACAACAACAAAATGAGCGCTTGTGTTTTGCAAACTGCTGTGAATACTAATAAAAGATATTCTCCTTGAATGCATGCAGACTATAGCGATATATCTAAACGCTCATTACATTTACTGGCCACTGAAGGTTATAGTGGATATACAGCCGACTTTTAATAACAACGACTCCCAACCTCCCTCCACAATGCCCTTCTCTCTGCTTTTAAATGGCACAGTCTTCAATCAGTCGAGAGAGGTCAGACCTCTGTCAGATCAGCAGCCATGATAACCAAAGAACTGAAAGCAACTCATTGCACGACAACCCACACAAGGAAATTAGACGTGAGCTATCGCAACATAGGAATCAATCTTTCCACAAAGCCTTCTCTCCGGTTGCTGTAGTGTACATTGGCTACTAGACTTGACTTTTTTCATGTTTGCGGAACATGATTGGGCTATTCATTGTCACAGCTGACGTTCCTTAATCCCATTAATAGTCGAAGGAGAGGTAATCTGTCTCCCGTGCTGACATGTTAATGAATACGGATTCTATTTGTCTTTGCTGTAGTCCGCCTCTCTTGTCCCGCCTACATTTTTTACTTGACTTATTGGGAGGGCAGTAGAGTTCCAGAGGTTACAAAGGACACACGCTAAGGAAGATCTTAAAGAACTTTAACATGGCCCTGAGATAAGAATGGGCAGAGCATCGGTGAAATACATTGTTTAAGCCGATACATACACATATAAGCTTTCAGACTAAGCTAAATGATTGTAATTGTGTGATAGATAGATAGATAGAGATAGATAGATAGATAGATAGATAGATAGATACTTTTTAGGCATCCAGTAGCTTAAAGACATATAACATATAACATTACACATCTGCCCCCCGGACCGGTCATGAACGTCTCACTCAGCTAAGATATAAAATATGGGTGTTGGCGACATATTTAGCTTTTGGTCCAGTTCTAGATTTTCAAGGTGACTGGAAGCTTTTGTACATTAGCCAGTAAAAAAAGAAACGATGTGAACAAGAAGAACAGAGAGAGCAATTGGCAGTAAACAAGAAAAGAAAAGATATTGCCTGTTTTCTTTCATCTATAAATCAATGTTTGATGTTTCTATTCACAAAACTCTGGAAAAACTTCTAAATGTTCCCAAATATCTTTTTAAAGGTCTAACATTCCCCAAAAGCAGCATGTTACATTATGACGGCTGGGATAAGCAGTGATCGTCTTAGCATTCCATTAAATCCAATGTCAAAACTCAGGAAGAAATAAATAAATAAATAAAGCCCCCCCTGAAAGAAAGAGTAAAGAGATTATAAGAATGTTTCGTTTGTAGTGTCATTTCATGTCAAGTGTACTTCACTTTTTGTGTTAGCTAAGAACATGCAGCAGCACACCCGCCTCATAGTTTGAGCATTCAGAAGACCGCATGCTGGTTTTAAGTAATCCCCACTGGGTCACGATTAATGACTCATCTGCACAAGCAGGCTCACACACAGTGTGTGTGTGTGTGTGTGTGTGTGTGTGTGTGTGTGTGTGTGTGTGTGTGTGTGTGGCAGATAATGACGTTATATGATGTCTTTCTTTAAATGAACTGTAACACATTGCACCGGTATTGTTTGTGAGTTTGCTGAGGCTCACTACTTTCTTGACTCACTACAAAGAAAAGCCATCCGAAGCCATCCAGACAGAACACATTTAGCCTGAAGTAGAAAATGTAATTTTTATGGTACAGATGGCCTTAAATGGTTGTTCAGACAAATAATGTTAACATGCAACATGTAGCAGGTACAGGTCCAATATCAGAGTAGAGTACAACACACTATTCAACACTACTGCACAGTAGCTAACCCTTCCTGTTAGCGGATGGTGATATGTGGCAGCGTGTTTAAACCCAACTGATGGGACTTTGTATGCGCCCACATACATGCTACTCGCTCCCTTTTCAAATTGTTTAAAACATTTATTTTTCATATTGTTATGCTATACAATTCTATACATTTGTGTGCCATTACTCGTGATTTACAATGAATACAAACACAAACATGGGTTTGCATTGAGTGTCAACACTGCAATGCCTTCATATTACTTATTGCAATAAGTAGCATTAGGCTACATTTTAATGAAGCTTTATAGTTTTAGGGTGCTCGAGGTGCATTGTGCTAATTGCATTAGAACACATTTGTTCAGACTTGTCTATTATCCACACAGTAGCCTGGCATCAACAAACAAAAAAACACAACTTGAATTAGATTTGAGCTCTCAGAGAAATGCAGTCCAAAATACTTTAGATCGGCCTTGATCCTATAGCTGCTCTCCTTATCCTCACTCTGCTCATTGTACTTGTACATTGAATGGGAAAGCACCCATTTAATTACATTCTCTGTTCATGTTAACCATGTCTCCATCTATATCCGTCCCCCTGCGTGTTTGTTATTTGCAAATGCAAACAGACTGCATATCAGCTCCGTGCATGCCAACTGTACTGTACTTTCAATATCATTTAACAAGCAACTTCAATTTAGACGGCTTTAAGTATTAACTAAATAGCTATGTTCACTGCGAAACAAAAGCACCTTAAGTTAAAGCTTGCATTCTGCAACAAAATTAGGGCCATGTAATTACCGTGTAAATTAATGTCTGTTCGCTTTTTTAGTTCTCTTTGTTTTTTAAGCGCCTGCCTTTACACAAAAAAAGGAGTCATTCTGACGACTAGTGTGTGTGTGTGTGTGTGCGTGTGCGTGTGCGTGTGCGTGCGCGTGCTAAACTCACTGACGAGCATCAGGGTGGATTTTCATTGCCTTCCTTACGTGAGCCAAGCCCAACTTTTGCATTGCAGCGGGAGTGTCAGAGCAGCATCAGCTGTACATTATCAGCGCTGGACATGAGTGAGAGACTCCACCTTTCCACAGCGGATCAATAAGCAGAATAAATTACTTTGGATTAAGTGCAGAACTGCAGCAGCCTGTAAATCTGAGGAGGTTTGAGCAGTTGCAGACTGTTTGAGCTCCATTGTGAGACCAAAGCTTTAAAGCAGTGAGATTAAAACAATGAAATGTCATATTTCAGAGTTTAAAAGCTTGTACATGGACGGATGAATGACGCATAGACATTTTGCTGGAATGTTTTATCTTTACACGAAAGAAGCCACCTCCTGAAACATTTCTTTTTTTATGTGCTATCTGCTCTGTGTGAGGATATAAATGTATTTTATGCTTGTAATTTATATAGTTTCCCCCCCATCTCGCCAAGAGATGTTTCCTATCTATGCGTGTGTGTGTGTGTGTGTGTGTGTGTGTGTGTGTGTGTGTGTGTGTGTGTGTGTAGTCCATCCAGTCTCATGTTAAGTCTGTGATTTTGTCATTTTATCAAAGAAACCCAACGCGTGCGATGTATATATGCTTGCATTTCTGTGTTTCACAAGCATGCTTTAATTGCTACAGACTGAAGTTAAGCCTGCTTTAGTTCAAATAAGATTGAAGAGTTAAAGCAAAGTATCTCTCCGGCTCTGGAACGCCACTGCGTTTTCAATAAACCCAATCTACTTGTTTGAGATCAGATGGGTGCAGGTGGCTTAAGTTCTTACTTCCAACAAGCCCTAAGGTGATACGGGCTACTTATTCTTATTCTAGAGGCATACTTAACTCATGAGCCCCCGTTTCACAGTCTACACACCGGGGTCAATGAGGTAACTTGAATCTCTAACCCTTTTCTTCTCCTGCATGAATGTACAGTAAATGATGCGGCAGAAGCTAAATGTTCATCTAAAAAGTAATAAATAAGTCGTCACTGGTTTGACGTGATTGTGCCGGGTGCCATCCATCGTTCCGATTATCTCTTTCCTTTCCCTGTGTAGCATTCGATGCATGTCTTGCTGTAGGATTTAGTTTGTGCATTTCATCTCATTCCCAGACTCATCAGCTCTTTGCTTTACTGCATTTTAACTTGTATTTGATTATGTCAATACCTGTACTGATGATGCTGTTTTTCTTGTGTCTTGTGTTTGTGTTTCTGTGTTTGTGTTTCTGTGTGTGTGTGTGTGTGTCTGTGTGTGTGTGTGTGTGTGTGTGTGTGTGTGTGTGTGTGTGTGTGTGTGTGTGTGTGTGTGTGCAGTTGTGTGGGTTTGTGTGCTCGAAGCTGGGAGAGGTAACCCAGAAATGTCATCACACAAAGTCTCGGCAGCAATTCTGGCTCTTAAGCACAGCGTGGATGTGCATCTATACTTCACTCAGTTGCCAAAAAACCCAAAAACAATGTCAGCCATTCTGCTTTCACACTAAATGTTGCTGAATGCCAACAAAGGGGATCAGTGGGTGATTGAGAACAAGAAAGGAGTGTGTCTGTAAATACAATGTTTTAGTAAAAAGAGATACGTTCTTCAACTTAGATATGAACGCACTGCCCTGGACTAGTGCCAAGTACTTTCCAGCAGGCTTATTTAAGGCGAGGGCATGAGTTATATGCTATATCCATTGAGTAGAGTGCATATATTTTTTTAAAGTGGAAAATCTCCTGTCAATGTTTTTAGATTTAGATTTTACCCTAGATGTGTTTACTACCAGGCAGGGTGGGGGAGCTGAGAGCCAGGATGGAAAGCACCTTTAATGTGAAGTTCAATGAACAGCAACCACTCACCTTCAAACTTCAAAGTAAAGCCCATTACAAAACTTGCCATCCATTGTCACTTATAAAGCGGGAAAGGGTTACAACAAGTTGCACCATTTTGGTAATTGCTACAGGTATGGAACTGATTGGATTGCTTTTCTCTTTGCAGGGGTGTTGAGGCAAACATGGTCCAACAGAAGCATTTGAAATACATTGAAACATGTCTGAGGCACTGAAAGACAAGTGGCAAAGAGCTGCTGGTCTCTGACTTGAAGACTTAATGCCAATGCGCGGGGATATGGTTTAAGAATGGGCAGTATGCAGCTGGCCTTTAAGCTTTTATAAGAAATAAGAAAACCAAGGACAAGCTGAACGTTGCTGCAGCCACTCCTACGTTCTGTCAGAATAATGTATATTCTCAGGGACGTCATTTAATTGAATTCTATCACTATATTTAAAGATAATGTTGTCTCTTGGTGCACATTTATACCAGCAATGTGTTTTGGTTTGTGTTTTCCTCTTTATGGACAGAAATCCTACAAAGGACTACTCTGAACTTGCGGCTCACGAAAGCGTCCGCGGCTCAACGGTCTTTGTTTGTGTCATTAAAGTCGTCTTGTGGAAGCCTGAAGTTTAGGCGGCGAGTCACGGTGCAGCCCCCACGCACCGTCTGTCACAGGGCCAACGTAGATTTACACACAGTCTCGACTTCTGGCAATTGGATAGTAATCAAGTATAAATGATCACACATTTCACTAATTCATTATTATGCATATTTGTGTTTTTTTATAGTGAGGGAAATTTATAATACAGTATGCGTCATTCACCGTATTGTGCCATATGCAGGCACACAGCGAAGCCAACTCCACTGACATCATTCACCATGTTGAGGGTTGTCTTCTATTCTGCTTCTAACCCAGGTGGTTGGACAGTGTGGTCTCTGTATAATTCACCAGTGTTTGAGGTATGAAATATTTACATGTGTGATCTTTCTAACCTGCCTCAGCTGTTCTATAGGTGGTTGTGCTGCACTGCTGATGCAGGCAGAGTCATACTGAAGTACTTGAACACTGTGCTTGTAAATCTTGTTCTGTGTTTAATGTTGAACCTGTGAAGTTAAATTAGCGGTTCGAAAGTTTAAATCACAGAGCGTATTTTTAAACAGTTTCAAAGCGTTCAAATCTTTGTAGATATCTCACCCCTCTCTCTCTCAGCTAACAGCCACCGAGCGAGAGGAGAGAGAGCGCAGAGAGAGCAGAGAGAGAGAGCGGAGACGGAGCGAGAGAGAGAAGAGAGAAGAGCGAGAGCGAGGAGCGAGAGAGCGAGAGAGAGAGAGGAGCGAGAGCGAGAGAGAGAGAGCGAGAGAGAGAGAGTGAGAGAGAGAGAAAGAGCGAAAACAGAGAGAAAGAGCGAGAGCGCGAGAGAGAGGAGAGAGAGAGAGAGAGACGAGAGCGAGAGAGCGAGAGAGGAGAAAGGAGAAGAGAGGGAGAGAAGAGAGAGAAAAGCGAAAGAGAGAGAGGGGGAGAGAGTATCGCGCGAGAGCCTAGCTACGAATACTCTACCTATCTCTCTCTCTCTCTTCTCTCTCTTCTCTCTCTCTCTCTCTCTCTCTCTCTCTCTCTCTCTCTCTGTCTGTCTCTCTTCTCTCTTCCGCTCTCTCTCTCTCATCTCTCTCTCTCTACATCTCTCTCTCTCTCTTCTGCCTTCACAATTTAAGCAAATCACCTAAGCACTTCAAACCCAGACAGACGAGGCACACACACACACACACACACACACACACATACATGCGCGCACACAAACACACACTATAGAAGTTATAATTATAACACATCAAACCACTGTTCTAATGTGACTGCTGCAGCTGGGCAATGGATTGGCATGATTCTATGAATACAAATATTTGCTAGTTTCTGCTGGTCCTCACTGTGTAGTAGACTTGTATTGAATTGTTTGGTTGCAGAACATGTGTTATTCATTTCCTGCTCAGTTCTGCTTCTACAACTGAAGTGAACGCAGTGTTTTTTCAAGTAGACACAACATATTCACTAAAAAAGTAGCTTAGAACATTTTGATGTCCAGTAATCAACCATGACTGTACATCATCACTTATAAAGCCATTGTGCGCCGAGCCTTGTCTTGCTCAACACTGTGGCTCTTTGAGGGAAATAGCGTCGGCTACATGAAATTCACTGACCAAGGAGTAAGTGGGATGAAGAAATTCAATTTGCAAAGGCCTGCCCTTTCCAGTACACACAATGCACAGTTTAGGCCAGCGGGGGTGTAGTATGAGTGGAATAAGGATCAGAAGATATTTTGTAACTACTTCTTCATGTATTTCTAACATGCATACAGTGTAGTAGAGACACATCACACGCAGCTTCCCTTGTAATATTTCTTCACACTTTAAATTGCCAGTATGACCTTAAGCTGCCGCTATGCAGTCGGAGAGACAGTGAGAAGTGGGGCAGCGTTTGCTAGCTGTAAAAGAAACACTGTACCTTTAAATTAACTGGGAGAGATACTGTGTTAGAGCTGTGATGAAGTATATTTAGGTATCGTGTGGGATTACATTCAGAAAAGATTTTTAACGAGACAATTAGTGAGCTTTAAAGGTGCTGGTAGGCATATTTCTGTTCTTTCGGAGAGAGCCTGGTTAGTCTCCAGTCTTTATGCTAAGCTAAGCTAACCGGCTACTGGCTCCCACTGCATGTGGAACTGAGAGGCTGATACCACTCATGTCTAAATCAAGTCAACCAAATACACATATTTCCCAAACATGTTTCCCTTTAATGCAAAGAAACATATATTAAAGTGGAAATCATTTGGATTTAAATGCTTTTCTTGGATTTATCAAAATGTAGGATTGGCTCTTTAAAGCTATCTGTGTCCCTCTGTCACTTACATACACACACATACACACACACACACACACACACACACACACACACGCAAAAAGACAAAACATTTGAATTTGCCGTACCATTGCATCCTTTGTGAATTTTGAATCCGAGAGTTGCTCAGTCACAGAGTATTTGTGTGACATAATCTCCCTTTCATCCCAAATGCCACATGGAAAACATCACGACAACAAGAGTGCTAATGAGGTAAACATTTAACGAACAGGGTCACGGAAATGCCTTCATGTTTCGTTGAATATGCATCAATCCTGTGAATTAGTGACACAGTTTTGAAGTAAAATGCTTTTTCCCCCCCCTTGCCCATATTTTTTTCTTTCCTCGCCTGTTAATCTGCACTAGCACTTTCTCCATCACAGACACCTTCCGTTTCAGCAGTTACTCTGAAGAATTGGATGAGATGTAAGCTCCACTTCTTTATACATGTTTGATGAATCTTTTTATTCCACTTACGGGATACAAGCATGAGTGTGTGAGATCTTGTCTGGGGAAAAAAGGGTGCAAAAGATGGTAGGTTTCCAAGTTTGTAATGAGGCTAGCGAGGCTCTGCTGGCTCACGAGCAAACTAGGACATCTGTAATGAGCGTGCAGAGAAACGAGGGGGTGCGGGCAGAGAGAACGGAGAGGAGCATGTTGCGAAACCTGAATTGAGCCAAAAGCTCAGCAGTCCAGTGGATGTTAGGAGGGAGGAGGGGTCAGTCATACGTGCTTATCTGTGTACCATATGGTAAAGTGAAGGGTGTGTTTTTTTTCTTAAATTCATAGCTTGATTTTAGCATGTACTGTATGTAATGGCTTTATAGTCCCAAGCAATGCTGCTAGATGTGTAAGTAAAACACAAAGCTGTTCTGCACACATCACAGCAATGCTCTGATCTTCGTAACCTTTTCAAATTGAATGTCGCTGCGTTTCCAAAGTGCCATTACTCTCTCCGTGTGACAGCATTATTGAAAATAATATTGTGAATCCAGTAAAATATTTACGAGCTAATATGAATGATGTTAATTAATAGAATCCATCAAAAGGGCCTTGATGTTATGTTTCTCCGCCTGCGTCTTACATACAGAACAATTTGTTTTGGTGATTTATTTTTTGTAACCATGGTATTTTTCTTTAAAGATAACTAAAGTAGTAAAAGACAAATGTACGTACGAGAATTTAAAGGCATGTATATGTTTAAACTGTTGTATAACTACTGTTGAATAAGGTTTTTTTTTTTTTTTTTATAGGTAGAAGATTAGTTATATTTATCAACTCTGAAATTCCAGCCAAACTTTATAGTGCATATTAGCAGGATCGTAAAAACATCATTAATTAAACTCTACGTTTGCCCTAAAGTCATAGTAAACCTTAAACAAATGCCCCAACAGTTCACCTGCCTTTTTCGAGAAGTTTATTACACACTAATGCAGCACATAAAGCAAACAGCTTTACAGTAAGGGTGTTCAGAGGTAAGCTGGGTGCGTGAGACCATAGAGATAACAGATGTTACTGAGCCTCCCCACCCCCCCGTGGACGTTGGGGGCAAAAGGTTTCCAAAGCTACATGATATAGGCATTCATAAAAGTGGGCACGATGGAGGCAGTGAATTATTAACCCTGTAACACTTATATTAGCTGCTGCTCCTGCATCCCATTGTGTTTTTATAATGGCAGCGTGGCGTAATAGCCCTTTTTAATCACCTCATGCGAGTTGACATCCTTACATGAAATGTCACCGTAGTTTTGGAACAATCGTAAATTTTTATTCCATAGTGACTTCATGGTTCGTACTGTACGCGGGTAAGGGTTTCACCTGAGGAAAGCTTCAGTCCCAGGTTGCGGCAAAATCCTCTAGACACTGGGCTGAGTGCATTATCGCTGCCCCTGGCCCATGATGAGGAGAAGTATCGATCTTACCCTCAGATGAAAGCCCTCTGTGCACCTCTGCAGGGCTTAGAGATGGCTGAGGCAGGATGCACAGTAATGAGAGCAATAGAGGGCAGCATGGGGGACAGGCTTACTCCTAACAAGGATGGAGACCTTTTACACTAAGAAAGAAAGAAGCTTGCTGGGCATTTCTGATTGTTTGTTTGTATTTAACCCCTCCCCTCAAGCCCCTCAGTTCTTTCTTTCTCTGAGCATGCTTTAGGTCTTCACCACACCACACACTGTAGCCTTGATGGTCTTATCTGGAATTCAGAACCCCTGTGGGAACAAATCTCAGCAAAGACCGTTTTGAAAAGTAAATTTGGTTTACTCCCAGTATGAAGTCAGAGGAGGCAGTTGAGGTGGTCTCAAACGATTAAAAGCATTTCTCAAGAGAAAGCGGTTTGAGCTTACCCAGACCTAAGAGGGTAGAATACCTCTGGCTGGGGAAGAAATATCTCCGCTCCTTTGGAGTGCTATGGTTGGAGGCTTTTGTGGCAACATAAGTTGTTTTCGAGACAAGGACTCCAAAGAGAGAACTTTGTGTGTGTGCAAGCCTTTTTGAGATGATGATGATGTTGGGTGAAGCCTCTCACCTCACAGTGACCAAAGCTCAACCACACCATACTTATTATGGGTGCTGAGTCTGCGCCATGACTGCTGTAGGTTTTGGTCAGGCTTCCCCAGAGCTTACATCATATCGTATGGTGCTGGGAGCGGTAATGGAGTTTAAACAAAAGCTTCTTTCATGCCCAACAACAGATGAAAAAGATTAACTGGTCATATCAGGTTCTGTTAGTGGCTCTTAATACAGGCAACATAGATGATGCTGGGAGATCAATGACATTGTGACGACTCACAGTCTCAGTCGCTAACTGGAAGTAAGTTGAAGAAATAGTTTGCCATTTTGGGAAATACTGTCAGCAGCCGGTTAGCGTATCTTAGCGTAAAGACTGGAAACATGGGTAAACAGCTAGAGTGCCCAACGCTAAGCTAAGCTAACTGGCCAAAAGAACATATTTGTTCCATCCATCCTGTTGCATAACTGACTGCCAACCATGCCACACCTCTTGGAGCTCTTTATGCCCTAACATTGGATGATACTAAACATCTAATATTCAAATTTCTTTAAATGTGGCCTCTCTTGTCTCTCAAAAGTTAGCATTGTCAAGACAGTTCACAGCAATTGGTCAACGGCTCTAATTCTCATGTGAGAGTGCATCCAAAGATGAACTCTCTCCACAAAAGAGCTTAACAGATTGGTTGAGCAGCCATGATTCCAAAGCAGTGAAATGACTTCAATTTGAAATGTCCCATTTTTTTTTTAATAAACGCTTGTAAATACTTCACCGGTTGGACCTCTCTAAATACTAATATCTGCCCATGCTGCCTTGGTTCCACTAGAAATCTGTTAAACTCAATGACGGGGGAATTTGAAGGGACTGCCCTCAGCAATTGACTGACTTCACAGGAGTACCAAATGTTTCTCTCATCTTCAAAATGTCCCTGCAACGCAGACCTAGATCTCTTCTCTCTGGACTCGGTCCTCCCAAAAGCTTCCACAGACTTAGCGGCCAGCATGCTCTCTGTTATCAATCCCCATTTCATCTGTTTTATGTTCTGCTTTTTCTCAGTCTCTCTAGCGCCTTTTTATTTCCAGTCCACATTACTGCTTTTTTCTTTGTCTCCTTTCATATCTTTATAATGCCGTTTCTGAACTGTGTAGGTCGTGTATGTGTTAAGCTTAGGACCACGCTGTCTGTCTTTCTACTCTTCCATGGATGTTTAGCATTTTCAGCCCTCTCTAAACAGATTCTCTCTCCTCTCGCTTCCCCCTCCCCGAGGCCAAAGCGAGCTTATTCCCTCTAGCTATTACATCCAATTAGGAGGAGTGAGAGTTTCACCCCTCCTCCCGTTCTACACTAACAATGTGGAGGAATACAGTGGAATGAGTCAGGGTTTTCTCTTCTCTTCTTTGATGTGAACAAATTACGTTTCAGATGCACATTTGGCAAGGAAACAAAGATCCAGTTTACTCTTTCAAGTTTGGGTTCTTTGTCATTTGGTGAACAACAGAACAACAATGGATAAAGAGATGCATTTGAGTGGATTGACAGCCTCTTTTATTTCAGCTGCTGTTTCAAATTAAAAAAAGCCTCGCTTAAAATTGTATTTATATGATAACAGTTTGTGTTATCGATTAGGGAAGCGGTGAAAACATTTGACCTAGTCAAACATGCATCACATTGCCAAACTCTATCACTGATGCTCTTCTTCCAGCTGTTCTCAAAGTATGCATGATTTACAGTAATGTGACTTCCTCTGCTTTCTGAAGAACATGTGTGTGAAACACTTTCACACGCCCTTTAGTTCAATATAAAGCAGTTTTTTATCATGTTTTAAGGTGTTCCGGTTTTACAAACGAAATGAGAGAAAGCTGTAGAGCTCTCTTTTCAAAGACGACAGGACTTAACCTTTAGAGCAGGGGTCTTCAACGTTTTTTCGGGCCAAGGACTCCCAAACTGGTGTAGCGTGGTGCAGGGACCCCCTACTGTATATATTATACACAAGAGACTTGAGGAGGTCTGTGCGTGGCGGAAATGTATTTTAGTTCACCCCTGTCCTTTCCTCCACTCTGTCTCTGGCTGTAGGTGTGTGTCGCCGCCCTTCGCGAAGTACAGCGGAGGAGGGAATGTGAATGGCAAAGCAAAAACAAAATACTTTTCCCCAATTACCTCCGCGGACCCCCACCTCCATCGCAGATAATTGAAGTAAACAGAGATTTGCGTTTCAAAAGGGCCAGAAAATGACCATCGCATTTCTGGAAACAGCGAATGCGACATAATGGGGTCAGCAAACTTTAGCACCCAGTGAGCTCATTTGCTTTTGTTTATTGCTCTTACATAATTTGTGTGGATTACATACTCAAGGGTGAAAGTGATGCTGAGAGCATTTTGATGTTGGTGTGAGCTGTTCCTGTAAGACGAGCCGCCTCGTACAGTACGGAGGCTTTTGCACCTAGTCTGCTGTTTCTGCTTCCTTCCCTTTCTTCTTCTCTGCCTCCATGCTCCATTTTTCTTATTTCTTAGCACTGTTGTGGTTATAATTCCTACTTGCATTATTCATTTGGTTACACAGATCAAAAAAATATACATTCTTCTTCTCTGTGTATATATATATATATCTCCACTGTCTTGCTTTATTTTTCTTTGCTGTTTTTAAAACCAGAGAAGCTGGACTTTTGATCCGACCACAATGTTCATATTGCGAGTGTTGTGCCATTGGTAGTTTAAAACGTCTTTTTACAGTAACTTTATTCAAGCGATAGCAGAGATACTGGTCTTCATATTGTTTGTACAACAATGCACATAGTTGTAGCAGCTTATTTTCCTCATCAAACTCTTCTGGAATCATCTTTAACTTGACTTTGGATCCAAACTCCCATGACCCCCTCAAGTTATGTGTTATGACATCTACCGTCAATGTTTTGGTTATAAAAGCTTTTTTTCTTCTTCTTCTTCTTCTGCTGCTGCACAGTAGGACACAGAGCAACAACAAATGTGGAAAAGCCTCAGAAACTGTATCTCTGCTGAAAAGGAACACTTGCTGCACGGCCATGCATATCAGTCTTCACGCCAAGGCATCTGTTTGTTGCTCATTAAGCAGCGCAACAATCGCTATTCAGTTTGCAATTATTTCTGGAAGAATAGCAACAATTAATCTGTAAATGAATAGTTTTGTTATCGGACTGGATGGCTTGTTGTGTTTTATATCTGTTGCCTGAGGAATCGATCAAATCTCCGAATTTGTACACAACTTTAAATTGCCAGAATCACGGATTTCATTCGATTGACAATTGTCAGAAAGAAAAAGAAACGTCAATTCTGTCCACTTATGTAATTATTGAGACAGTCTCCTATAGGGTGTGGATGATCGATACTGACCACAGCACTATCAAAAACGTATATTATTTGGCTGTCACTTGGTGTTGCACACTGACACTTAAGTGCAGACTTCAAAACAAGCATATTGATTGCGCGTCAAAAACACAGTATGAATCAGGCCTTGGACATGTTGTCTGCACTCTGTATTGACCACATTACAAAAACACTTCCCTGTAAACAGTCTGATCCGAAGGGTTTTCTTCATGTTATGCTTGGAATAGCAATGTGGTGCTCTATTTAATCGAACATACCATCCACAAGCAATCGCATGCAGTGTACCGTCCGGGATATTATAGATTTTAAACATTCGTATAGTTTCTTTCCTTCCACTCAGACACACTTGTCAAAGGAACTTGACTCTAAGGTCAATATGTTTAATTGAGATTCAACAACACAGTATGTACATCACAAATCTTTATTGAATACTTTGAATATGTTCCCATTTGTTTTAAATGCCAAGAAATGTACTGTATTCAGTAGAATTTTGAAACGTATTGCATCCATCACTGCTTTATTGAGCAGTGTGTGTGTGTGTGTGTGTGTGTGTGTGTGTGTGTGTGTGTGTGTGTGTGTGTGTGTATTCTCATAATACACTGTTTTGGCAGGGCTTTTACCACTACATTGGGAAATATAAAGCAAACAAGTTATACATTGTGAACCATACCACAGTATCTGTCAGGAAATAAAAATGCAGAAAAGACATTTTCTCTCATATTGTGCCACCCTGTTTTTTTTAAATAAATAATATTCCTACTTTCATGTACTGTAACCTACTTAGCAGAGGTTGAGATGACATGTAAAAGCATCCCGAGGAGTGAAATGAGCTGTACGTAAAAAGAAAAAAATCCCTCGTTTCATCCCAGAGTGTGGTGTTTTTTTTCTTCCTAAATCACATGTCAAAGAGCCACTCGTTAATGGAGGACTTTACCCCGCACTCCTGCTCCGCTGACAAAAATGTAAAATGAGGATGGATGGGTTATTTACTCACAGAAAGATAGTGTTTGCCACTCGGCTTGATATAAAGGGATGTACTGCTGCACTTTCTTGCCATTAGTTAGAAGAACATCAACAATGCCTCCCTAATTATCGTTGGTATTGTGCCGATGAGTCATTTCACAGTTAGCCACCCACTCCATACCAAGATGATTTAATGTTAATAAGCACTGCTATGATTGAACAAACACCTTTAGGGTGAAGTTATGTGGGAGATAGATGCGCAATGAGCATCTGCTGGGGGTTGGAGAGTGAGAGTGAGTGTGTGTGTGTGTGTGTGTGTGTGTGTGGGTTGGGGCTACAAGGAAGGTGATATCTGTAGTGCTAATGCAGTACATCTCCACAGATTGTATTACGTGCCACGGTGCGGCTAACTAAATCCTCATTTGCAGCAAAACCACTTTAAACATTGTTCTTTTTTTCTGTTATAAAAAGCAAAAAATGAGATGATATACATGCAGACGGCTATATTGCCAGCTGGATGCAGTTCTGTGAATATCTCTAAACAAACAAACAAAACTTTTTTCACATTTTCTCACCGTTCCAGTCCGTTTATCCGAATATTCTCAGTGCCAAAACTTAGGGACTGCAAATGCTGACTTTGCATAATTGTGTCACTTACACAAATGATAACTCTTACCAAGAATTAACATTTCAACCGGTCCAACACAGTTTTTGGCAATCTTATTCCACAGCTGCCTGGCAACTTGATTGTTATAATGCTGCTCATTTATGGCTGAAAACACATGGAACCTTTTCAATTTGCAACTTGAGTCATGCAGTAATTAAATGCAGTCCTGTGGCAAATTAAACTGGTTTGTGTGCTAATTTTATGGATTCTGTCTTTTTTCTTCTTCTTCTAACTATCATGATTAAAACGGCTCATGTCTCGTGCTCGCTGCCAAATGCGAGAAAGAAACATCAAAACTCCCAACAAAAGTTTTACAGCTTGAGATTCATAAAATGAGACACTTGACAGACGCAAACAGGATTTGTCAGCCCCAGCGAGCGGTTGTCTGGGCTGCCAGCATTAGCGGTGACAGCTGACTGTCACTCTTGATGCTACATCGCTAAATGGGAATACGATCCATTACCCGGATTGTTTTTGACATTGTCATGGGCAGACTGGCCATGAAGGTAAGCGTGATCAGCTTTATGGAGCCATCGTGTCAGATGGAGCTCGATTTGACTGCAGTCCACCCATCGGTTTTTGTTTTTTTCAGTTGTTACTTCCCAGCTAACAACTAATGTTTGGCAATATACTGTTTAAACCAGGGGTCTTCAACGTTTTTCAGGCCAAGGACCCCCAAACTGATGATGAGATGGAGCAGGGACCCCCTACTATATATATTGTATAAGATTGTGTTTTATATTAAACTGGCCTCGTGCCATGTATAAACATAGCTACCCTGTTATTGTGCATTCGATATATATATATATATATATATATATATATATATTCATGTTATTTTAAACATGTTGCCGTGCCACTGCCATTTATATACATACATCTTGCTTAACACTCAGCTATTAAAATAATTCACAGATTCCTGTTCGCTACAATATGTCTGATTCATGTTAATGTGTATTAAAAGACAAAAAATTGGTTGAAGAAAAAAAAAAAATTGTCTAATCAACCAAATATTTTGCGACCCTCCTGCAGTACCTCCGCGGACCACCTTGGGGTCGCGGACCCCCTGTTGAATACCTCTGTCTTAAAATATAACGAGCTAATAGACACGATTGGTCCAAATGAGTAGTTTAAACCAATCAAACAAGAAGTTATTTTACATTTGCTTTATATCTTCATATGTAAATGTGAGGGGCAACCACTCATAACACTAGCCGTCAAAAAAAAAAGCCTGTTATTGTAATGAATTAAACATTAAAATGAACTTCCTCCGTAACCTTTCCATAGTACAAAACATCCAGCAGGTCAATGCCATCAAATATGACATCATGAAATAGCAGCTGGCTCCCACAACCGTGTAATGGATAGCTATCATAATTACAATTATTGCAATCATCGTGTTGACCTCTCACCCTGACAAATGTGGATACATCAAAACAATGCTTTCATATTTATTATGAAAGCCTTACAGGGCTGTGGGGTTATTGCTAATGCTAAGGAAACAACACAGGGACATATTTCATGCAACCTCATCCCACTCAAAACAAGCTCAATGTCATCGCATGGCACCTAATGGACATTTACTTCTTAAAATTATACACATTTTCTTTTCTCATTTTATTAAACCTCTACATTACAAAACCTTGCTCTTCTCAATGTTCACACTATCTACTGCCTGCCAGTCACATGAGTGCTTTAGGTATCCTATCAATATGTTGTACTCCAAACCTTTTGTCTTCTCAAGTGATGTTTGGAGAGAAAAGTAGACGCACTGTTGTCTGCATTCTCTGTCGCTAAAATCCCTTCACACACTTACATTATTTGCTAGGACACTCAGCTGTCAAGAACTTAAGTGGGGCTTCTCGCTTGTTGAAAATTTAAGATGGCTTCATCAAATAGAAGAAGAAAAAAACCGCACACAACCACAGACTAGATGAAACATTTTATTGTGAAACTTTAACACGCTACAGAACACTTTGCTCTTCTATTTCTGCTTCTGTCGTACCAAATTGATTAATTATTCTACTTGTGTGTCCCATGTGAGACAGTGAGGTCCTTCATTGTATCAGTTAAACGATAAACTATGATGGTGTTCAGGGTTTTCTCTCTTTCCTCTCGCCTTTCCATTTCCGAACATCTTAAAGGTTTGGGGAACTGCGATCACATGGTTCATCAGAGGTGATCCAAATGCATTTCACCACTTCAAGTCAACCACGTTCTTCTTGCCACCTTTTTATACAAATACAATATAGCACATAGACCATTACAAATCTCCAAAATCATTGGTGAGGCATCAAAACGCCATTTCTTAAGCACACATGCGACATGTCATTACGTTTGTACCAAGGGTGGACTCTTCTCTTCTCATTTGTACTAAATTGAAATGGGAAAAATATGAGAAAGTAGAGCAAATGTTTCCTTCATCACTGGCTGTGAACTGTGTCCTGCTGATCCGCCTAAATTAAGTGGAGCTGTTTCCGTTAAACAACATTTCACAGCCAACCCTGCACTCATTGTTGAACACTGCTGGTGAAAGTAACTTGTATAGCTGTATATACCATGGTGGTTGGATTGTGAGGCCAATCTTGGTCGTGTTTGCTTCCTCCAGATCTTCACAGTGGGATGGTTTACTTGTATAACTTAGGTGAAGCCTATGTTCCATTGCATAGGGAGAATCTATTGCAGGTCTGTGTCAACCCACAGACTGTATATATAAATATATATAAGGCGTCACTGTACGTCTCAGAAACAACCCCACTGAAGGTGCAGTGTTTCTAAAGGGATAGAGCTGTCCACTCTGCACAATTACATTAGATCACTCATATGCATTTTGGTATTCATGTATTAATTGACCATTTATGGTTAATAGAATGGTGTTGCACATCATTTAAATGTCCTTGTGACTAATACAAGCCCTCTATGCAGGGTTAAATACGTCAGTTGTTTTTTTTTTAATCCAAGGTCACTATTTGGGGAAAAAAGCAGATTATAAAATGCTATTTGTAATTTATACTCTGTGATTGCATTTGTGTGTGTGTGTGTGTATGTCTATGTGTGTGTGTGTGTGTGTGTGTGTGCATGTAAAAAGAAAATGCTGCAGTCAGCCAAAATGTAGAAACAAAGTAAAAACTGCTGCTAATGATGAATGGAAGGAAATATTACATCAACACATTTCCCTCAACCCTAACGTTGTCACGTTACATCCGTATATATATATATATATATATATATATATATATATATACTACTACTTTATATGTGTGTGCGTGTGTACTTCCTGTGCACCGGCCCCCTCTATCTACACTCAACACCTTGAGGTCACAGCAGCCCTATGCTGGACAGGCTGGCTGGTTCCCATTTAGATTATGGATGGTTATTACTGCCTCCAGGCTGTCAGTCAGATTAAACCAATATGTAGCACGATGGCGGCTCATCGTGAAACAGAGAGGACCTTCTTCTGGGAAGGAGAAGGGGCCATTTAAATAAGTCATGTCACCCAGAACCCTCCATGTTTTACAAATGTATTAGAGCAGTCTGAAGATGCATCCATGTGTTAAATATCTGTTGTAGGAAATGGAACAATATTTTAGTTAGTGCCCTTCTTTGTCTGTCGGTGTTTCTATATTATACATCTATAACATTTGGACTTTTAATTGTCTTTGGCACCTGGGCTTTACTACTGTAAGAAAACATACACTCAGTTGATTATATAAACTCATTTGTAGCTTGAATAGTTTAGTTGCTGTAATAGAGAAAATGAATGTACAGTGTTTGATGTTAATTATGCTTTACAGCTCATATGTGTGGATGGGTTTTGGCTTTCACCACATTATGATAGACATTACACTAAACTGACTGCTTAGAGTGTTAGTGTCTGTCATCACTTTGTGAGATACAGTATGAACAAAGCACACCCGAGTGGTAAATCATGGTTGTTTCAAGATTCATTATAGATCTGTTTATAGCCTTATACTGCAGAGGGAAAATGTTGGTTTGCTTTGATGATCACTTTTTATGGGAAGGGAAATTGAAAGATGTTAGATTTGCAGGATTTTATGAACAGAAACATCTCAATGTTCAAAGAAAGGCACATGTTACCAGGATATGACTAAAACAAATGTTCTTTTTCTTTGTCTTTATTATTGAACAGCATAGAACCACTTTCTTACTATCCTAGTTGTATTGTATGTGATTTGTTCACAATAGTAGAAGTATTACCACTAGATGTGTGTGGCGTCTACATCCGGGTGAGAAAGACAAGTCATTATTCAAAACCAGTCTGTGAAGCCATGTATTGATTCCTTGAATAGAATCCTCTTTGCGTCCTTGCTATAAGACATGGTATAAAACAATGTACATGACTAAATAAAATAATAAGAACAATGAAACTGGGACCACCTTTTAGAATAACCCACGACCAATATATTCCAATACCTATACATGCCTGCTGTATGGTTAAGGTCTGGTTTAGAGTAGGCCCCGGTAAAGGTTAGGGGAAACACCACCATTGTGGTCAAGTAACAACAATATTGACTGTTGGTACAAGATGGGGCATGAACCAATGCTCACATATGTCAGAGTCACAGACCTTGTTAACCCAACCACCCTTCCCCACTTCCTCCTTTTAACGTTGTCACATTATTCCTGCTTTTGCTGCTTAGAGGGGACAAAAATTGTACGGACATTGCATGTACGCGAGACTACCGAGGTTTTCACCCAGAAATGGCGACCAAGTGTGCTCTTTCACTATTTAGACAAACAATCTTCTCATCTTTTAAACTATTCATTAAAGGGGAAGTACATTTATTTCTCTTGCTAGACAACAATAGTTGAGATAAATAGTGAGGTTTATTTCCATTGGAATGTGATGCATTGACTCCCAACAATTGAAGACTTTAATTTGTGCCGGCACAGTGTCTTATACAACAGATGCTCAGTATTGTGTGCACTCCTATAATTCACCACATCAACACATACAGCACAAAAGAAAACTCCCTTTTTATATCTCTATCTTCTCAGCATTTGTATTCATGTGTGGGTGTGAATAGTTGTCTGCACTCGGAGGCATGTTTTTCTTTTTCTTTGTGAGAGTGTAATTATGTGTGCACACTGTATACAGTATGTGTCTGTGGGCTCATATATGTGTCTGTGTCTTGACCCCTATGGTAAGACAGGCGGAGAGAAAAACCTCACTAAGTGAAGCGTGGAATGTGCTTGGTTTTGGAATTACATTGGCCCATGCGCATAGGGAAACACAGAGAGGACCTTCTACTGCCAGTCGAGAGATCGGGAAAGTCCCCAATTTGAGTTTTCTCTCAGTTGAAGAAGTGTTAAAGGCTGCGGCTCGCTCTTTAATACTGTGTGTTTATCACAGTTGTGTCTAAGTTAATCTATTTTCCCGTTTTTATATATGGCAGCTGCTGAGGAGCGATCCATGGCTGCTGTCTGAGTTGAAATAATTAGTTCTAGGTGTGTCCTAAGTTTGTCAAAACAGTCAGCTCAGCTTGCCTTGCTTAGACATTTAGTAGATACACTGAATACAGAACCCCAGGAACAAGGTAGCACATTAAATAAGATTGGCAATATAAAAGTTTTCTCTAAGAGCAAGGGAATGCAGACTGGCGGAGCACTGATGTTTGGTTTGTGGAGAGGAGAACAATCTACTCTCTGAATGTTTCTCTGCATTGTGATTGTAAATGATTAGTTTTCTAAGATGGATTTGGATGCATGTGCAGCTGCATGAAATGCTGCCATCAAAAAACCCTGTCTGCCTCATGATCTATGTGGCCTTAACCCTCTCCATACAATGCTGATAGCCTATTAGTGTGTCGTGCTTTGGATGAAAGCATTGAATCATACTTTAATTGAGATAGCATGCTCATTGGTGGGCAGTATCATTAGCTATTGAGATGCAATAGATATGTTTCAGAGCATCAAAACCCCAATATATTATCCATCCATCATTGAACCAATTCCCATTCCCTTGGATGGGAATTGGTTCATTCTGTGACACATCTCTGATCATCACCAACAATAATGGCAAATGCTATTCGTCATTCGATGCCCTTGGTCTTGTTCCTGTGTCCAGCTTTCAGGCCCATTTTCGGAGCAATTTTACAAATGATGATGGAGATGGAGGGTTGTGGTAATGATGGCAGACAGGCCAAAACTCAGCCACAGAGCTGGATTGGGGCTTAGTAGCCCAGGATGCGGCAAACAACTATGTATGCCACAGGGGCTAATCCTACACTGGTCCAGAATGATGAGCACATATTAGTCAAAGGCCACCGACCAGAACGTGACATTGTAAATGTGTATGAATGGGGGATGGGCCGTGACACGGTGCCAGGCTACGCTTCATGGTGGCAGTGTGGAGTATTTGTCTTGGCAGGATGTTGTACCCTACAGGTAGCAGGTGTGTGTATGTGGCTTTACATAGTGTATGCTCCCTTGGATTACATGTGAAATGTTACTGCACATATGGTGGTGCACAGCACATTTGATAACATATAATTGAAACAGCAGTGTTGCATGCAGCTGAAGCACTTTAATACTGTGACATAGTTGTGCCAAGCTAATATATTTTCTCACTCTTTCTCCCCTCGTTTTCTCTTCTTTGTCTCAACAGCAGCAGATGGTGAGGAACCAACTTCAGCAGGTGGGGAATTTTTTATGCTTGGTAACGTGATTTCCCTTCATTTGTGTATATCTGTATGTGTGTGTGTGTGTGTGTGTGTGTGCATTATTGTGTGTGTGCAAAAGGGAGGGAGAGAGCTCTTTCACTTTCTAAATCTTGGCCAAGCCTTCTTTCCTTCATCACCACTGACTCTAATTCCTGTATCGGCTCGCTGATCATGCCTGGTCAGCAGCACCGATGATTATATCATTTGCTCGTTCAGATCATAAGGCAGGCCTATTCAAACCTCTATAATAGAGGGACTCGTAAAAAACATAGCTTGACTTTCTCTGGGATAGAGTTTTGAGATTGTTTTCAGAACCTCACAGTGCAATGCAGTGCTTTAGCTTGATTGCCTTTCTGAGTGTGTGTGTGTGTGTGTGTGTGTGTGTGTGTGTGTGTGTGTGTGTGTGTGTGAGCGTTTAGTTTATAATCCATCTCTTTAAGAGTAGCATTAATCTTCAACAATTTCAACATCTCGAAACTGTCTTTTACCTACAGTACAATGCTTATATGCATGCCATTAGCTTCCGTCTGAACGTAGTGTATCCATTTCCTAAAGAGCACATTAAGTGTGTGTTCTGCTGCTCTTAGTGTTTGTAATAGGTACGGTAGTGGAGTAAAGAGCTGTGAATTATCATACAGAAACTTCCTTTCCCTTCATTAGAGACCATATTTGGAATTCAGGAATACTGCTTCTCATTATTGAAATAACTAATGCAACGAGAGTTTTATTACAAAAGCAAGACCACAGAGGACAACAGTAAACAAGAACCTGATTTATCTTCATCAGTGATATAATTAAAATGTCACTTCACATCCTGGGGAGGTACTGCAGCTGAATACTAACGTACTACTTCTAAGTGAATCCTCAGCTTCTAATTGTCTTTGTCTACGTTTCTTTCATTGACATTAATCTCGGCCGGTTTATTTGAGATCAAATGGGTTAAAACCAGAATGATTTATTTAGATAAGACATAATACCCCAGAAATCAAAGCAGTTTGTTGTTGCGATGCTAAAAGCTTAGTGTAATCTCAGACTCTAATCAGTTCGTCAGAAAATACATGAATACACATAATCTGAATATACATCTGCTACTTTAGAATACTAACATAAACCCCACTAATGAAACTAAAGGAGAATAGTACAACATGTAATTGTGTGGTGGCATAAAAGACAAAAGACATACTACAGTACAGAGTTTACATTCAACAACTCAACATACAATGATTGTGATGCATAGACATAAAGTACAGTCTGTCACCCCTGTGAATATACTGTCAATAAATGTCTTAAATGTCTTAAATGAAATGAATGGATACACTTATCTTCAGCATACATATACTGTTTGAATAGAACGTGGTCAACAGCACAAAAGAAAATGATTATAAGATCTGAAAATGACCCGAATTAGGTGTGACTTGTGACCACTGACCTGGAACTGGACTTATAGAGAAAATAGGACAGGGGCGATGTGGACGGCCAAATTACTCATGACAGCTTTGAAGAATTTAGCATATCAGCTGCTATTTCACAGCTCTCATACTGTATCTTTAATCTACATAATCACGCCCTTTGTCTGCACACTTATGAAGGAGACTATTATTTTGCCTGTGTGTGTTTTTTTTAGGTCCTGTCTGTATCTCTGTGTCCATGCTGATGTGATTGTATTTTAGTCTATGAATATTGGCCCACATTGCATCCGTTAAAATTAAAAGTTTGAGGTTGGAGAGAGAGAGAAATTCTGCTTAGTGTGCTGAACATGACAGAATATTCAATTAAATGTAGTTCTCTGCCCCAGCGGAATAATACAATGAGGAAATGGGCATGTTATCTACATGAGGGTTGGATTCATTTACACCTAGGGAAGTCTTTTTATATTGCACCTAATGGACATTTCGTGATAACAATAATAATACAAAGGACTACTACCACTACTATAACTTTGCCTTTCTGCTGCAAAACAATGGCTGAACTGAATGTTTCACTGGATAACAATGATTAATGCAGTGAGCATAATGTAGTGCCTCACCTTGTTATTGTGTTTGATGGTGTCGTGGGAGACTAATGTTGGATATTACTTAGTGACATTACCACTTTGATTAATTTAATTCATTCCTAAATGTGAGCGTCAAAGTATTGAACGATCATCTTTTCTTTATTAAGTCTGTTCAGTCACACACACACACACACAGAAACAAATAATCTGCTCATTAAAAAATTAGAATCTATTTTTCCCTCCTTTATAAACAGGAAGTGAGTTTAAAGGGCGATCATATATCAAGAGACTCTAACATTGATAAAAACGTCCCTCCTCCATATCCGTCCTCTCAGATTGTCACACGTTCACATCAGTGGCTTTCAGCACCAGTATGTGAGCTCATCATATGTCTTTAAAAGTTATCTATGTGACATTCAGAACATGTAATGTAGCATCAAAACACTATTTGCTATGCAGAGAAATTAACCGTGTAATGTTGTCCTGATCAGAGGGATCGACTCCAGCTTCCACGTACCAACCGCAAATTAACGTTTGCAAAGTCCGTTGCTGCAGCAGCACAAATCCCATCACAACAAATACATTAAATGCACAAGCCCCGTGGTTGCATCGTGCCACTGAGACCTCAAGAAGCATAATGGAGTCTTAAGGTTAAGTGGATAACTAACAGTCTCAGAACAAAGAACATTCCTCCATTGAACCGGTTGGAGCCAGCCTCTGTCTGATTATCTTGAAGCTTATTGGGTTGCAGCTCATTTCTCTTAGCATATACAATTTGGCATTTCTCAAAAAACATTAGAATGAGGGAAACAAAAGGACCTTTAGGAGGCAGGGACACCGCTCTGACATTTTCATGGCATTTAGTATCTGACAAAACAACGTCCATTTCCGCCTTCCATGAACGATGCTGATCTTCAGCGTGACCCGTCCAGTTGGATATTTATTTGACATATTCTAAACCATTTTGTTTCTGCTTGATTCTTACTTTTTATTTATTTTTTTACAACTCTAAGTGCATTGGTCCGACAATGTCAAATGCTGATCGACTGAAATTGTCAGAATGGCACGGGAGAATGTGAGGCCAAGGACTCACTAAAAGCATGAGGGCTAATGCTGAGAACACTGATGTAATATTGGTGGTGCAGTGCCAACTTTCATCAGTCAAGGTGAAGGATGGGTGCAGTGACCATGAACCCGTGAACCAGTGAAGCCATCATAGAGAAAGAGGCTGGGTTAAAATAGATTTGACACAATTAGGCCATGTCAGATTTCTCTGGGATGTGGCTGGGTGCACATTCAGAGCTGAGGAGCTTCAATGTAAATGTCACTCTCTTGAGGCAGGTAAAGTGTGTTTAAAAAAAAATAAAAGGTTTCTGGATTCTGAAAGGTTAACAAGGTGGTTGATGGGCTGGCTTGTTAACTCAGTACTGTGTAAAATGGATGAATTGCAACTGAAATTCAGACTTGACACTTTAATTTTTTAGGGTCGTTTTTTCATTAACGGTCAATTAAATGAACTGCTGAATCTCCGTGGAGGTGTAATTGGGGGGATGTTGCTGAGTGCAGTTGTCAACACCAAAGATGAGTGCAGATGCGTATTTGTGTTGAGTAAGAGTATTAGATTAAAAGCCCTTCTTCCACTGCTGCTGTAAATGGTCAGCTGGCCTCACAACCTGACCCACTTCACTGGGATCAACAACAATCTTCTTCAAGGAACGGTCAGTAATGCTTCGCCCGACCTGCTCGCGACCCCGACCAACACGAGGTAGCATTAGCAATACGCATCTCTTTTCCCCTCGCGTTTTTATTGCCAGTGAAAGAACTGTAATACTCTATATTGGAGGGATGTTTTCTCTCTGTCTCTTTCAATAGAAAAACAGAGGGAACAAGTGGATCAGTTAATTATGTCCCACTTATGAAATCAAGTGAGTCTTAATACCTCAAGCCTCTCAGCTTCAATGGCACATTGTAAAATTTAGTGTTGCAAACGTTATCATTTAGGAAGGGTTCAGTTCTAAAGTGCAGTCTAATGAAATTAGTGTTTGCTCATACATTTGAAACAAGCTAATGTTGTGACAGCTGTCAGCTAAGATGAAAGAGCACATATGTAGCTTTAACCCCGAACACGTCAGACCTTTATGATTGATCTGCGAGGAAACAAAGGATGCTTTCTTGTGTTTAACCATTGGTCAGGTTTTCACAGCTGATTGATTAGACTCTCTTTGGAGCCAGAAAAAGAAATCGCAGTGCTCGTGCCGGACACAACACAAGCTCACATCAATCACCGAGCGAGGGTTGGCTTCTACAGTGGAACAGCAGCTGACATTCACACAATAAAGCTGCCAATGTTTCTTGCAGACATGCGTAACACAACGTGCACGTAGAGTGAAGAGGGCATCCACTGACAGTTTGTTGATACCTCCTCAGATGACATACAATGACCACCCTCCTGCCTTTACTGGACACGTTGCTTGTTTTTTCTTTTTTTCTTCAGATGTGTTGTGATCTCCAGTTGTGTGTCCTCTCACCCCTGCTGCTTCTATCAGGACTGCCATTACTTTATGCATTCATGCTTTATTGAAAATGCTCAGTTGTTGCAGTGGGTTAGAGGATTTATTTCTTTAAAGCCTAAAGGCCCTGTCACACATATCCGTATGACAGAAACGTATGCCGGTGCATACGAAAATCCAAATACGTCAAACTTTTCATCGGATCGGAAAAGTGAACATATACAGATACGCATGTCAAACCTATTGATAGAGTATCACTTCCTAATACAAAATGTATCAGACGAATACCCAACGAATGCATAACTTATACAAAAATATGGCGTATACAAAATATGGGCAACACGCTGGTTTACGTTGATATAAGGGAAGGTATAAGTAGTATTCGTTAAGAGCAGGCGGTGTTACGTTGGGGTGCGTTGTTGAACGCTGATGTTTTGAGCATGTTCAAAATTACCTGACGTACCCAACGTGTGCTTTATAAGATATGCAGGCGTTACGTGACGTTAGACATATGTGAATACGGAATACGTACGTGAATATTTACCTATTTAAATACAGTACGTAAATACTTACCTACGTAAATATAGTACGTAAATACCTACGTGACTACGTTAGAGGTACGTTAGATATAGGCTACGTCGGCTGACGGTGAATCCTACAGCCAATGTATTGATGACGAGTGGATAACCTATTCCTACCCTATGTTAAGATGATGCCTGACGACGGAGTAACTTATTAAACGTGTTTCTACAGTACAGCTAGCGTTCAGCATATTAGCCGTTCTCCAGCATCAGCATGACGTGAACCAGATGGCATTTTCCAGCTCCGTTGGCCAGGCGCTCTGATACGTTTTAAATAAATAAGTGATAAGCTATCAATGTTTGACATACGTATAATAATTTTTTATGTATTCGTTATGTATACGTCAGCTAAACACCGCTGTGGAAAAGTTGGACGTATTTGTACTCTGACACATTTTTAGCTAATTTTCATATACACCGGCATGTTTCTGCCATACGGAACTGTCTGGCGTGTTCGGCGTAACGTCTGCGTCCTTCAAACGATTACAACTTACCCTTCATTTATATCAACCTATTGCTGATATTTCGTATGCGACGTTTCTGTCATACGGATATGTGTGACAGGGCCTTAAAATAACACTTTACTTCCCAAAATGGAAATAAATGAAAGAAAAACTCTGTCACTGTCAGATAAACATCCTAGTATCTTTTAATGTATGTATATTTATAAATGGCATCGTGTCAGGAAGTTAGAACCAGACTTTTTAGATCATCAGCCACAGACAGTATTTTTTCCAAGTATGTTTTAAGACACTTTTGTAAATCTCACTTTACGAGGACATGTTAGAAGCAAAAGCAATTATACATGTTTTCCTTTTGGCAAGGTTAATGTGCTTTCCCTCAGCAGAATAGTTTTTGATATACATTATCTGTGTCTCATTTGTTTGTGTGCTAATGTAACTGCGGTATCCGATTCTGACTCTTTCACATTCTTGCAGTGCACAGGGTGTAGAACGTATGCAGCGTTTCCACCTTATGTAGTATTCTTGGTTTTAAATTGTCATCCAGCTCCATAAATCACAGCATCAGTAAATCAATCCTTTTTTGAAATATTGCTCTGTAATCATTTGGAGCGTTTTATATATTTTTTTTAAATAACAAATTCCGGACTCAAACGTAGCTGTTATGCTGAACATACTCTCTGTATCTCTCTCACATACTCCCTTTGACTCTCTCGCTCTCTCTCCCTCCGCCTCCGCCTCCGCCTCCTTCTTTTCTGCTTTATGCGCTCTCCATTAGGGAGGCTGTCAGTACGCCTTGGTGCGACTATAGATCGTCACGTCAAAACAGCCCTGAAACCTGTCACCCCTGTCTCCCTCAGAGAGCAGGGCCTCTGTGAAAGCTATTATACGTTGCTCTGTTCAACTGATTAGCCACCACTCTCATTATTAGTGATACAGGTCCTGGCATTGAAACGGCACGACTTCGATAGAATTAACTCGTTTGTAATTCATACCCAAAGGGGGCTTCTAATTCCAGCGAGAGAACTATAATACGCTTGCTTGTGGTGTTTATTTATTTATTTACTTGACTGAGTTGATTTTCAGCCTATACATTTTCCAGATGATGTAGTATGAAATCCAAGGCCGCAACTGTTTACTGACACTGTCAAATTCTGTGCTCATGGTTTCTCATTTGTCAAATTGACTTAAGAGCGCATGATGGTCTCATCCTTGAGACTTCTTCTTGTTGCTTATCCCTTAAAATGAAATAAGAGACCTGTCGCGGCACAGTTTACCTGCCAAGCCTAAGATATGACTGTAAAAAGACAAGAATATAAATTGTATCAAGAAAGGAATCTTTAAAAAAAAAAAAAAAAGACCCATCGAAGCAAATTTGTTTTTCTTCTCCTAAATTCTTCTGTCAACACACTGTTTTACAAGCGTTGAACCGACCGTGAGTTATCACATAGACCATTGGACTTTCTTCTCACATCTCTCTTTTAATGTTCAACATGTGCTGAGCTTCAGCCAGGTTTGCATTAATATCCAGCCGTAGACTTGTAAAGTTTTCCAATCCAATCTCAATCCACAAAGTTTTGACAGCAGTCGTCCAACTCGATGTTTAAAAGATGAGACAGCCATTGGCAGGCCCTTGAGTTATGAAACCAATAACCCTGCGTCAAGGCCTCGTCATTTACATTTAGCCCCTTGCTGCAGGTTAGTCCAAGAAAGATCGTAGGCTCCATGTTATGGACATTGCCAATGAAGTAATATATTACCATGTCATATACATTTATCATTACCGGCAAAACTTTGATGGTGTTTTGTTTTTGCTTTTCATGGAAATTCTTTTGTTTGCTAAATCCCCATTTTGTGGATTCACTAGCAGCTGTTCACTACACCCAAATGCAAAAGAGAAAACAATGGTAATGATGAATGGGGTGCTGCACACACAGCAATAATACATGTGCTTAGTGGCTATGAATATGAATTCCCTTGCAAATTAATGTTTTGTGCATAAGAGCCTTTTCTCCACTGAGCTGTGCTGACCCGTGCGCAGGGTTCAGCATACGCACCCTTTGATTTTCAGTAGAAATGCTGAAACGTGGAATGGCAACATGCGGAAAGTAGGTTAGTATTCAAACTAAATTGGACACATTGAGTACACTTAAGATGAACCTGAAGCGCAACAAAGAGAGCAACAGAAGTTTTAGAAAACACATGAAATAATACAAAATATGCAAAAAGGTGATCAATTCATGCGTGACTGAAAGTAATCCCTGCAGTGTACACCTTTTTTTAAAAGGCAAGTTTATATTTGCGGTCGTCAGACTTTGAATAATTTTGCTACTTTTATGAAGTTTCTTATTAAATGGCAAGATGTAATGAGACGTTACTGTCTCCTGGTGATGACCATGCATCATTAAAGGAGATGTGCTGAACATGTAACCTTCTTAATCCTACATTTCAGTTACAGATATAACTGCCAATTAACGCCATCTCAGCACATGTCTTATACACACAGGCGCATTTCACTGTGACCAATCATAGATTTGTATGTCTTTTTATGTCATTATTTTTTTATATTTATTTATCTAGACCGATGCAAAGTTAGCCACTCAAAAAAAAATCAAAGATTAGTGTGATAGATCTGTGCACTGTAACAGTACTGGCCACTATTTTGCACATGCATCTGTTATTTAAAGAACGAATAGCAGCACCGATGGCATACCGACACAGAAGGTCAGTTATTAATTATCCAGCGGAGCAGAACAAGTCTATGCAGTCACTCAAGCAAACACTTTTGCTCAATAGAATAGTGCGGTTGATAATTGGCCATATTTATTGGGGGATGCTAAGGCCAAAATGTAGCTATTCGGCGTGGGTGTGGCTGTGCGTGTGGCTGTGTGTGTGGCTGTGTGTGTGGCTGTGCGTGTGGCTGTGCGTGTGGCTGTGCGTGTGGCTGTGCGTGTGTGTATTGGCGTGCATGCTTCCTCTGTGCATATAGGTGATAGTGTTCTACCTGGCAGCTAGTCTGTGCTCTCCACTTAGCGCTGAGGATGAAGTGTTGCCTCCCCGGAGAGGACATATTCAATGACTTTTAGACTGTGCCTTGGGCTGCCCTCCAAACCACAGAGACCAGCAATAGCAGCCACTGAAACTCTCCTCGCTCTCCTGTCATCCTTAGTTTTGCCTGTCAAACTATTTTACTCACACACTGTCTCTCAAGGTCCATCTCGGTGCCATTTATTCATTTAAACTTCAAACGCACAGGTAATATACACTTTTAATCATTGACTGAAGGTTTTTGAAGGAATGTCTTTTTTGTCACTGTTGGCATGGTAATGCTCATTTTATTCATGCAACACCACAGAGAATCAGTTACCTTGAACAATGTGTACTCGTATGCAGTACATAAGGAAGTAAAAGATGTAGCTCATTATCAGCGTCTCATGGCTGTCACATACTGTTTTATTGTGACATTAAACGTAACTCTAACACTGTTTGCCTCCCTTTTCTCCCCAAACAGGCCCGTGCCATCCAAACCCTTGCCACAACAGAGGAACATGTGAGATCAGTGAGACCTACAGGGGTGACACTTTTATTGGTTACGTCTGCAAGTGTCCACCAGGCTTCAGTGGAGTTCATTGCCAACACAGTAAGTTGTACCAGCGTCTCCTCCTAAGAAAAACACTTAAATTCTCACAAAATAGAAATAAATAATAAAAGAGTTTCGGAAAGCCTGTCTCCTTTTATACATTTCCATGAAGTAAGATTTGTCTGTTTTTATCTAAAAGATTTTCTCAACACAAATAATGACCTTGAGCAGTGATTTAATGTCAAACAGCTGACAGGAAGTAAATCGCTGTTGAAAGGATGAGTTCAGCAAAATCATAGTGGGTTTGCTAGAGAAAAGAAATGCTGAACGGGCTTTCTTTTGTTGCGCATGCTCTTAATAAAGGTTAGTGTCAAAAGGTTTTTGCTGCCTATGAGATAATATTTTACGTTAGATCAAGGGCATTGTTCTCCAGCCCAGTTCAATTTATGCTCTACCTTTTTAAATGGACTTTCTGAACTCTTAAGCCTCTAACGCCCTGAAACTGGGCGATCGCTATTGCAAATATGAGGTGCAAGCCAATGTGGGTGTGACCACCACCAGAAACTGTAAAAACATGTACACGACACGCATTCCATTGCTGCTACGTGAGCTTCCCTGCTGTCTTCCCACCATGATGTAATTTAGAGGTCTAACAGTGCCTTTTGATGTTATTGAAGACATCTTGCAACGAAAGAAAGCAAAGTACTGGGAAATCGACAACGTCGCTTTTCACAAACAACAAAAGCTTCTATTGATTATTGTTGCTAAGCTTTATCCAGCCTTTACAACTGAGCTGTTTGATTTGATAACTGTTTATGTCAACAGAAAGGAGCAGCCAAAGCAAGGTTTTTTTGGTATTTCAAAAAGTCAAGTTTCTTCTATTTTTATTTTTTATGTCGTCTGTTTCACTTTTGTTTTTACTGCTCTCAGCAGTTTTGAAGTCGGTTTCACAGCAGTGTCAAAGCTTGCTTGTGTCAATATCACTTGCAGCAGCACTTACCAAACAATGTCTGCCAGGAAGTAAAACATACTTAATGTGTCCATTATTTTTGAAGAGGATGAAACTAGAGACGACACCTGTAAAGTTTATCCATCCATCCATCGTCTACCGCTTATCCGGGGTCGGGTCGCGGGGGCAGCAGCTCCAGTAAGGAACCCCAAACTGCCCTGCTCTGGGCCACATCCGCCAGCTCCGACTGGGGGATCCCGAGGCGTTCCCAGGCCAGTGAGGAGATATAATCTCTCCACCGAGTCCTGGGTCTTCCCCGGGGTCTCCTCCCAGCTGGACGTGCCTGGAACACCTCCCTAGGGAGGCGCCCAGGTGGCATCCTTACTAGATGCCCGAACCACCTCAACTGGCTCCTTTCAACGCAAAGGAGCCACTTGAGGTGGTTCAGTAAAGTTTAGTATGGTCAAATCAGGCTAGGGGCCAACGACCCCCTTTTTAGGTTTTTTGTACTGCCTCATTTGAAAATGTCTGCTCTTGCCTTAGACCGTAGACTAGATATAATTTTCAAATAATCAATTTACACAATAAATACACTTGGTGTGTAATATAGCCTATGCTTGCATTCCTCTGACCTCATGTGTTTTTTATGTACCATCAATAAGTCCTTGTTATTGGAGTGTTTCTGTGTGCATTTAATATGCCAAGCTGAACGCTGATGTACACAGTCCTTTCTGTTTCCGTTTTGTTTTGGCTTACCCCGGTTAGCCTGTGTTTTATAACGTCACAATGCTATGAATTGTGGGTTTTTTCCCTGAAGTGCTCAAAATGTCTGCAGCAGAGCTCTCAAGCACTTGACGATTTGACAGTAGGACATCCCTAAGCCCTCGCTTACTTACCTGCAACGCACCTCAAAGTCTGCGAGTCCGTGAGTGTGGACATTGGGATTGAGCTCAGGTCAACATTTCTGCCATGGTGACTCATACACACACACACACACACACACACACACACACACACACACACACACACACATATAAAGTCTCACAAGGTGGAAACAATTGGTACAGCTGGTAAATATGTCACATCACAGGTGGAACCAACATCAGCTAACCAGCAGTAGAAGAACACAAGTTTAGCATCAAACGTATACATTAGTATCTTGCCTTAAAAACCTTTCTGCATTCTGACTAAATCCCAGGATTTAGAAACAGCATGTAGCTCTTCATCTGTAAGTGCTAAATCTAGCTAAATCCTGCAGTATGATATATAGGCCAAGTCCTGTGTGTGTGTGTGTGCTTGGCTGAGCATTGCATTAGCCCGCACAGCACAGTTGTCCTTCATTTCTTCGCAGGTGTGCTTCTAAGTAATGGATTTAATGTATCATGGTGCAAACTCTGCGGTGAGATGGATCATTATTGGTTTGAAAGAGAAAGAGAGATAAAGTTGCAGAGAGAAAGAAAGATGTCAACCAATACTTCTAGAAGCCATTTATATCTCATAACTGCCACACGTACACCAAGGTTAAACGAGACAGCAATTTAGTGGTAAACTGAACAAAGAGAGGGGATTTTATTTTCAGAAAGTAAGTGTCAGTCATTATACATTATCTTTTACTTATTTAATGCAAAGCCACAAGAAACGTAAAAGGAAATGGAGCGAGTTGCTGTATCCACTTGTTAGTCATTGTGTTTGTCTTTAGCCAAAACTGTGAGCAATTGACTAGCATTCATGTCATAATTCAGTTATTGTTTCCTATTAAGCCCTTAGGGTGGTGAGAAACTGATTTGATATGGGCTGAATACACATTAATGTCTGCCAATTTCCCTCACCGTCATTACAGTTGAATGGAAGATAGTGAGTGTGAAAGAGAGAGGATGAAAGGCAGGAAGAATTTTGTTAATAATCAAATCTCGCGTCTGGATAATTCCTGCAATTAAATGACAAAGGCATATAAATAATTGTTCCTTTTTAGAATGAAAGCTTTGCTGGCTTTGTTATGGTATGGTCTTTGCTTTTACTGAAAAGAAGAAAAAAAATGTATTTTGGAGGTGTTTTAATCCTGTTTAACAATCGGTTTTAATGTATGTGTTATTTAAATGAAAATCACACATTGTTGCACCTAAAACGTATACTTAACTTTTTGTTACTGCATCCGTCGATGCTATAAATTCATTAATACATGAATTAGTTTTCTCGTTAATAACAGGATAGGTGTCTGCTGCTTGGAATAATTTATCAAATGTCTGAAATTGTATTACAGGATTACCCTTTTATGTTTATGTGAAATCTGATCCAGGGGTTTAAATCAGTACTGGCCCAAACGCTGGGCTTATGCTGTGTAGTGAACTATACATATGTAACATAATATAGTTGTGTGCGAGGCCCTGGCTTTTTACTGTTGCTCTTACTATCTCCTTGCTCCGTCAGTGCCAAATCCAATTTCACACCTTTGAACGTTATCCTAAATACATGCACTACATATCCTGCCTGTTAGACCGGTTTTATGAAGCACAGCGGGAAATGATGTCGCACATGGACAGCGAGGATAAGTACAAGCTATTTCAGACTTCTTTGATGGGCAGATACTGTACGCACTAAATGTTGTTGACTGCTCTTGTTTCTTTGTTTCGTTTTTTTTTTTAGAAACGCAGCCGTCACTGACTCAACTTGAGGTGTTGTAGATTTCCATATTCAGGGCAGACGTCAGATAATCACAGCTGGAGTTATTAGCAGTGTGCAGTCACAGCAGAGTTTGATTTCACTCGGCCACTTTATATGGAACTAAGTCCCACAGCGTCTTGTTTCTGCCTTTTTAAAGATATCGCTTGAATGTGAAATTACAATGGTGTCTTTTACTCATTGCAATAAAAATGTGCTTGTGCTGAATTGAGTTGTTGTTGAATTCCCGTAAGGTTTCACTTTTGAAATGATACTAAAAGAAACAGTTGAATACAGTCTCAAAGTCTAACCACCTGAGAAAAACACCAGGGTTTATAAAGGGCTAAAGTCACTGCTTTTATTATTAGATCCCTTATTATCACAAAGTCATTCATCTTTCAAATAGTGTGGCGTCACGTCCCTGTGGTGACAAGAGAACAAGAGCCGCGTTATTGGGCGAGCAGCCAAACATTGTAATGACCTGTCAAAGTGTGAAGATTGGGACTGATTGCCTCAGTCGTCATGAGGTTGCAGATCATTTTTAGGGCACATGTTCTCAGCCTATCAAGGACAAAAGTATAAACTGTTGGGATTTTTTTTTACAAGGGCAGTGTTTTGATTTCTCTGAGTAGAAATGTTCTGTTTCGTCTCACCGTGAACAGCCTCGTCTAACAAGTCCACCTTGTATGGTTTTTAAACATTTTTAATTTAATTTGATGCAGTTAAAAGTAAATCATATCTTTGGAAGTTGGCAGAATAGATGAAGATTTGTCACCCTCTTTTCTCTTTCAGTAGGGAATACCTAATCACAGTTTTCTGCCGCTCCGTCTCTACTCTCTTTCAAAGATGTTGTTTTTTTTTCTCTTATTCACTAAAAGCTCTCGCCTAGGGATGCTGTGTGTGGAGCTCCCTGCAAAATCACACAGAAAATCAAAGCTTCTAGAGAAAATGTTTCCAGAAAGTGTGAGCCATTGTGTTCGGGCTGCTGGTTATCAATACCAAAAACATATACAGTCCCAGTCGCTGTAAAATATTGAATATAAAAAGAAATGGCCAAGGTGATTTGACTTTATCGTCTCTGAGATGACTGCTGTTCGATTGTCTAACTCGGCTTCTTCCAATTGGCCTGCAAGTCCTTGAAGCAGATTCTATCTTGCCCTTTGATTGATAAGTGTCTTTGACTTTTCTTTCTGAATCACACCAGCAGGGCAGGATTGACTTGTGCTCTTTCTGAAAGTGTGGCCCTGTATTTGATTATTGACAGTTGCTATAAAGCTGCATTAGCCCTGCTGCCTCCACAGCTTCTTGCCACAGGCTAATCAGCCAGTGTTTTATGGCTGTGCTCCGCAGCACAAGAGAAAGAAAGAGACTCCACATGGACTAGCTCTCTGCTTACTCTTCGATACCACATTTAGGACTGCATTAGTGACATGTTTAGTGTGTTTTTTCAGCTGATAAGTAGGTATCCAGTGGCGCTTATATTTCCTATTATCTTGTTTATTTTTTCCCTCTCTAATGTGGAGGCCCTCTGACTCCTCGCCTTCACGTGGGTTCTTTATGTAGAGTGAGCAAGAGAAATACAGATCTGACATATTTTCCACTGGAATATGTTTGTTGTGCTCAATTTACTGTTTAACGACAAGATGATTACATAGACAATAACGCTGCGGCCCGAGGCGACATGAATGATTATCAAGAGGTACACTTGTTGTGTACATCTTAACCGTTTTAAGCATTTGACGACCGCAGGAGACTCTATTTGTCAGGTGCAAGGAGGAGGCAGAGGTCCGACGGTGTTTCCCAGCACCCATTCCGCCCCTGTGAACACCCACCACTTTAGCGGCACACCTCCGAGTGGTTACCTGCACCTCTTAAAGTGAGAAATGACTCGCCTTTCTCAAACCTGCCAGTGCCTCACAGGAGGTGACTTTGTGGCGGAGGATCTTCAGTTTATCGTGATGGCGGAAGGAGGGAGAGGGAGAGCTCTTGTTAGCCGGCATATCTTCCACCGCTCCGACAGAGGCCACAGAGAGAGGACAGCGGGGTAGGGATGGAGGAAGATTGGTGGGCTTGTGGTTTCCTGCTCCCTCTCGCCATGATTGAGGCAGTTGTTATATCTGCTTCTCACTGTGAGGCTGGACGTTTAAAGTCACTCCAGCAAAGATCACGAGGAAGCATGACAATGGCTTTAAAAATCCCAAATTATTTCAATTACGCATAGAAATCATGCTTTAAACATTGATATCTTGATCCCAAAACAGAAAAGAATGTAATAGTTTAAATGTTTAATATTCCAAGTTTTTCATCTCAGCAGTGAAGCTCCACAAAGTGCCGTTGCTATTTTGCTTAACGCTTTTGGGGAAAGCTCTACATAAATCCACTAACTGTCTCTGTCTTAGATCATATGAGCTGTATATCTGAATTGAGTTTTAGGGCAGATTTCCACTTTGAGTTTAAATAAATTAAGTTTTCGGGGCAGGTTTAGCTAACTGGATTAAGATTGAATTAAGTGCAACTATAAGTTAGTGAAAGAAAGTTGTTAAAGGAAAACTTTTCCATGGTAAATGGGTGGAAGAAGTACTTTGTACACAGAAAGTTAATCTATTTTCAAAATACACAGAGGCATCGGTTTAGTCATAGTGCCTGAGGTCTGTTCTGTTAGGTATAAATCTGCATCGTTTTAACAGCCTCCAGGTTACAAGATTTGGGAAGTTTTACTGGAATTATGCTAATCTACACACCAATTTTATTTTTATATGCATAAATTAGCCTGAGTAACTTTTAACAACGGTTTGTTTTTACAGAATATTTATACCTATTCTGAAACATAGGATTTGTAATTGTGCTCCTCTTCTCCTCTTCTTCTTAGTGTCACAAGATGACTATGATTGTGTTGCGTTATTTCAAACCGTACAGCACAATGACATAGTATTAAAGAGTCTGCTATGTATTTTATTTCAGTGTCGGATTTTGTCAAAATCATGTGAGTATAGAAGCACTCCTGCTAGAACTTCCCAAGGTCATCATTGCATGACAGATAAAACTGAAGTGCCCTCAGAACTATTGTGAACACTGGCAGCCTCAAGGCTCTCCCTTCTGCTCCATTACTGTGATGTAGAGCTGTGTGGAGGACGAGGCCATTTCCAGACACCCTCTCGGCATTACATTCACAATCCCACAGACCACCCACTGCTTACGGTCTGTGGCTAGAAAGCTGCATTTACAGGAAGAGAGGAGTGTAGAGAATCCTGGGGGAAGGGTCCATAGTCCACCAAACATCTCCAAAGAAGCGACCACAATCACACAGCCAAACCGTCAGACGGCAATGATCACCAACTCATGATGTGCCAGTGTGTCTGTGTTCTCTCTGTCTCGTCTCGCAGGATTCTCTGCAGATCAATATGGAAAGATGGATTTGCTCGTGTGCCAGCAGTCCTGTTGTTTTAGCTCACGGCACATTTGGTCTTTCTTTCTTTAAAGCGGCCAATATTTTGTGTCGCTGGAAACACCTCTAATCATAGCGTGGTCAGTTCATCTGGGCTTTAGAGGAATTTTATGTTTTAAGAAAAAGACATTAATGTCTAAAACAGATTTAACTCTACTCATGTGATAGTTAACAAACATACATCCACCCTTACTTTGTGCACACGAGGAAAGGAGAGAATGTCTTACATCACTCCTTACTGATTCTCATGATGATTGTAGAAGCAAATGTCTCCTGTTTAAATAGCCATCATTCAGGGACTTGAAAGATGCTTGATTAAGTTTTATTGTTGGGCTAGTGAAGGCTGACCTGGCATATTACTTTGACGGGGAGTTTGCTTTCTGTAGGTAAGGAGGTTTCAGTCCATTACTGGACAGGGGAAGGTCTTGCTATGTGTTGTTGACCATTTCCTGTCTGGCTCAAAAACACGTGCAAAAGGTGCGTCTTTACGCTTCAAATGAATTGTTCCACAATGCGTTCATGAGCGTGAGGCTGAGGCCCAATAAAACTCCTACTTCAATACGTTACTATTTACTACAGTGTCATTTCAATGATTTACCTTTTATCATATATCACATACATATATTTGTCTTTGATTTGATTGTTTCTGACGCCATGTACTGTTGTTTATTTATTGATGTGTAAAGTGTTTGGAAAAGTGGTAAACAAATGACGTTTTCTCTAAAGTTTTTTTCACTGTCAGGTTCAGTGTAAAATGATGACGACTTAAGAGTCAATGACGTCAGTGTTGACGGGAAAAGTAATCAGGAATACTCTGTAACCCTGGCTGCTCCTTTGCTTTCCTTTGAACATGTATAGTTGCTTCAGTGTCCATTGAACACTGTTGTGATGCAATGCTGACGTGACTCTTTCCATCTACACACAGGATTTACTTTGATTAATTCTTAGCGTCTTGCAGCGCTGACAAGATTGCGGTAGCGTCTGTTACATTGGCTTGATATAGCAACACTGGTGTCAGCCAGCACTTGTTACTCTATTCTTTGTGTGTATATGTATATGTACATATATATATATATATATATATATATATATATAGTTAGAAATAGTTCATTTGGAATGCGTTGCACCCCTGCTGACATGCAAATTAATGTTTTCCCTGGAGTAGAAAATCTGGTTTAAACATTTTGCTGTAGCACCATCGCATTTGAAAGTCTCAGATCTCTACAGGCTACGTTGTTGAAGGACAACACTCTTCATGTCTCCTTGCGATGTGTCTCAAAGGGCCTCCATACATATGGATTATGTAGGTGAATGAGAGGATGGTCTTGCATCTGCTTTCTCCTGAACCTTAAACCTGTACCGGATACACAGTAAAAAAAGAAAAAATATTTTCAAGTCATCTTTCAATGAACAATAAGATACATATGAACTGCACGACACAGGACCACATTTGTTCACTTATTTGCAAGTTAATTGTGTGTCCTTTTTATATATTTGGTCTTAATAAAAGGCAGTCATAGTCCAGGACATTCCCAGCGTTCAGTCGACTGAATGAATACCATGAGCATACAGTTAACAGAATGGTAACGTATACTTCTTTGTGTGTGTGTGTGTGTGTGTGTGTGTGTGTGTGTGTGTGTGTGTGTGTGTGTGTGTGTGCATCCACAAAGTGAAGCAGCCCCTAAATATCAGTGTTGGACTGATGTCTATGTTCTCGGTATCCTGCTGCTCCTGTCCCTATCCCAGGAGTTAACCCTATCTCGTCTGTGTCAGAGGGCATCTTGGAAAACAAGCCGAGGAAACGAGCTGGAATCATAGCGTCACCTCTTCTGCGCTCCTGACATTGATGTTTTATTTAGCCTTCGAGATAGAGCCTTGAGCTTGACGGATCCAAATCGACCTTTTTTTTTTTGTTTTCTCAGGTTTATTGAATACAAAGAATGACACTAAAAACTATATACCGGGATTCATCTGCGCTTGACCCTGATCTTGTCAGTGTTGGTGTCGTGCTTGCTCTCACACCCTCATCTGTCAGTATACAAGTGATACATCAAATGTTCCTTATGCCTTCAGTAAGCACTCAATTCTGCAAATCCTGCCAAATAAAAAACTGCTGTAGGAACATGACCTTTCTTGTTTGGCAAGGTGGTGCTTTGCTAGCGCAATTGCAGACGGGGCAGTTTTTACACTAAGCATCTTTGATGTTAAAACCAAATCTATGGTCTTCAGGTGAAAAAGAAAAGAAAAAGGCTATATAAAATGGTCAGACCGGTGGCTAGACGTGCAGTCTTGTTAGTGTTTTCGGAAAAGGCCAGCACTTTCGAAAACATTTTGAATGTGCCAAAGTGCTTCCAGAGAGGTTTTCTTAGAGCCTGGATCTTCTTAAAGTGTGTTTGTTGAGATTACAAGAGAAAAGGAAACAAAAGTCTTCAGTGATGTTTCTAAGTGTTCATGGTAGTGACTCTCAGTGGGTCCCAGGGAAATGTTATGTTTTTAACCTATTGCACAGTTCATCTCGTGTTTGATGTTCTTTGGTTACATTCATATAAATTTAAATGTATCTGAAAATGTAGTCTAAGAAATGTATTTACAAAAGATTATACAAATAAAATCTGAAATCAGAAATGATGTGTAGCTGTTATCACAAACCTGAAACTTGATGAGACAGCGCTACAAGGCTGGTGATGCAATAAAATGTTGCATCCGGGACATTTAGTCCCTCCTGCGCTGAATGAGAGTATGAACGCGCGATGGGCCATTAGCCCCCAAACTCAAACGTCCCTGTCCTGTGTCACGAACGAGAGTTGATGAAGAAAACGACTTGTAAAATGTCACGCCACACACAAGCATTTGACGCGAGCGGTAGGCCTAATATACCGTGTTGTCTCGTGTTATTAAATATAATGTGTCAAACACACACTCTCCCCCCCGCCCACTTCTGAAATGAATCCAGCGCCTCATCAGGGGAAAAAATAGGGTGTCAACACTGTATGTGTTGATAGTTAGTTCACTGCGTCCTTTAGGATGTTCATGCGTCAGAGATGCAGGACGTGTGTCGAGCAACTTCAATGACCTTGGAAACGTGTACTTTGTATGTTATGAAGAAAAAAAGCAAGAAAAATAATGAGAAGAGAATTTCCAACAAAAAATGTGGATGTATTTGTTCAATTTAGTTGGTTTCTTTCTCCCCCTCCCTTGTTTCCAGTCCCTGAGCAGCCATTCACCTGCTTCATCCTTCCTGTGGAGGAGTTTTAGAGAACAAGCTGTTACAGGGGCCTAATTGTGTAAGGCCCCCTCGGACACTTGAGCTTCGCTGTCACCTCCTAGCCTCTGCAGTAAGGATGGACCTTTTGGCAGATGGCCAAAGCATAAATAGAGATGCATTTTCAAATCCCAGGTGGTGGGGGAAAAAAAGAGTTAGACTCAGTCCTGCCCGGGGCTTCTGGCTGGCTCGGCAAGGCAAAGCAGAACACTGATAAATGTTCAGCTTGAATACACAGAGCTGCATTAATTCAGCACGGTCAAATTGTGTGGCCAAATTAGTATCAGTGTAGTTTTACTACGGACTGAGTTCAATCTGACTGAGATTAAGGTTGATGGTCATGAGAATGTCCAGTTTGTAAAACATAATTAGGATATTGGTTATTGCCCTGCAGAGAGATCTTGTATCATTATTCCACCTTTTCTTTAATCATGGATGTGACTCGGTGTGGAAGAAATGATGGAGATGTGCGAGTGGCCGTTATGGGGATGATAGTACTTTTTACCAAAGCATTCATGGAATCTCCTCTAGACGGATAAGGATAGATCAGAGAGAGGGTCAGCAAGGAAATGAATGAATAAAATCAGTGTGAAATGACTGTTGAATCCACTGAAGCATCTTAATTCGGCAGCACTATCAATATTAAGCTCTTCATAAATCATTCAGAATCCGACCCTTATCAAAAGCCTTTTTCTTTTAGTGGATATGATTTTAAATAGTTGGTCAATGCAACTTACATGTCAGCTTATTATGTTTTAAACTAAACTTATTAACTCATCCATAAGTGCTGGTCTTCGTGTCATGCCTTAGAGTGCTCTTATCTTTGATTATTGTCGGTTATACACTCTTAATTTGAATGTGAATGGTGGTTTGGTCAGTCAACCACCTTGGTTTTGACTAAAATATCTTAACAACATTTGGATGGATTTCCATAACATTTTGTACAGACTTTCATCATCCACAGAGGATAAATCCTTCTGACTGTGGTGATCTCTTGACTTCACTACCATTAGGTTGACATGTGTGGTTTGGATTGAAATATGTTGACAACTATTGGATGGCTTGCCATAAAATGTGCTAAAGATAGCCAGTGTCCCGAGAGGATACATTCTAATGGCCTTGGTGATCCTCTGTTTTTTCCTGTACTGCCACCTGCAGGTCAAATATTTCCCTTATTCAGTGAATGTCCACGGTTTGGCACAACATTTGGTACAGACATGGTTCTGACTTACGACTCTACCATCATCAGGTCAAAATATATTTTTGTCCAATGTCTTTAGTCTCAATACCTACAAAACTAAGAAACTCAGCTGTATGTGTGTGTTAAAACCCAATATATTCAAATATTGTGGTCTCCTAAGAGCAGACATCTCTTAGGAGCTTGGGCTTGGTGTGGGGGAACATACAGATGTATGTTCCCCCACACCAAGCCCATGCTTGCTCTTATGCCATGGCCATGACATGGCTCCACTTGCTTTCTGCATCTTATTTTTGTGTCTCTTAAACATTCTAGTAAGTGTACCTCAATGATGTTAAAGAGCTTGTGGATCACGGTTGTCCCGAGGTAGATCAGTATTCCCCTCACACACTGGCTGTGGAGGCTCCATCAGTAAGCTTAAAATGACACTTTAGGCTTTCCTCCAAGTGTCATTCTGCGCAACGCAGCTTCGGCAGAGCCCCCCGGTCTGCATGTCTTCGAAATGATGAGTGTTTCGCTTCTCAAGATACTCAAACCTCTCTCCTGCAACACCTTTTCAAGGACTTCTGGAGTGCTGCTGTTAATAACTTCTCAGTGGGCTAATCCCACTTCAAAAAGTGTGCCTTCCAACACCATTCTTAATCCTGAATTCACAGCTTCATGCCTCATCATATCCCTTAAAACATACTGCATGTACCACTGTGAAAACTAACCTGCATGTGTGAATCATATTTCTTTTTGGCTCATCATTATTCTGAGTCACGTATTACTAAGGCTGAGACGTATCTCTGGAAAAAACATTTCAAGGATACAACGGTTGATGTTAAATCTCTCTTTCAACTAGTTGTGGGACTTCATCAGACTGATAATAATCCTGTCTTATATGGTGAAAGTCACTGCAGTGGCATGGGTAAGGCAAGGATAGATTGACAGCTTAGTTTGACAGTGGAGACAGGCACTTCCATGTTCCATCTTCTATCTCTGACTCAACTTGGAGAGACAGGTCTTTTCTTGGCCTTGTGTCGTGTGGACTCGACACATTTCACTGCACCAGGACCTGTCAAACACGAAATCCAAAGGCTGATCGCCCATATACAGAGATGCAGCTCCGAGGACAAGTCAGCACTTCTTGTATTACTGTAGCATTATACAACTATCCTGGAATGTGCAGAGGCAGGCAATAATCTATTCAGGATAGATACTGAATGTGAAATATGTGCATGTGTTGCGTCTATGCCAAAGCTTTTGTGAGCATTCAATCATGAAAAAACTGAATTAGAAGCGCGCACAAAAAATGAGATTAGATATGACGTGATGCAATGCAGGTGGAAAAACATTGCATGTACCTGACTTTTACTGCCAACAAAGACCCTCAATCTGTACACACAACCTACTGAGGTGTCCGGTCTTTCCCGATGAGATGTTCTTCTACCTCTGCCCGTTCGAGTGAGTTCTGTGTTGCATCGAAACTGGAAAAAAATCTGTACAAGATGTGCTGTACTCATCCAAACTGAAACTCTTGTTATTGAACATGTGTTTACAGTATTGCCATGTGTATACCATGCCATGTGCAAAACACTTCCTCATATGCAATGTTCTGCACCCTTAAATTGTGTATGAGCCTAGAAGTAGTGTTTCATAGTATGTCCTTGAGGTCCTCACACCTAATGGAGTGCTTTGTCACAGAGTTTATAAACTAATGATATAAATTATTCCTGCTCAGACTAGCAAATCCAACATTGCATTATTTCACCATGAATCACAGGGCATCAGCAGCAGCCTGTCCCAGGGGAAACCCTATCCGCTATAAAAAATAGGATGATTACTTCCAAAGCAAGAAGGAATGTTCAAGTTCAGGGGTTAATTATGTGGCAGACATAAACAACCGGTTGTCAACTTCTTTCCTGTCTATCAATGACTGAGGAAGTCCAACCACAATGCCTTGTCTAGAAAGAGAGGTCAAGAGGACCCACTTGCTTATCAACCGTGTGGATTCACTGACTCGGTGACAAAAAAACCCAGATAAAGATAAGATGAAACTTCCCGAGGGAAGTGTGCGTGACGGCTAAACTGAGTCCAGATGGTGATGTGAAGTCTTGACTAACCTCCAATTGTGTGGCTTACAGTGTCTCTCTAAAGGAAAAAGAAGGCTTTATCCAGCTTTACCTAACATCTGACTATAATTTAATGAAGGAAGTGGGTGTGATGTAGGGGCAATACTCCTGGGACATTACCTTTCATTCTGCTAATTAGGTTTGGGGGCTTTCAGTGTGTGAGGATTACAAGCTATTAGCAGGCATTTATTCTAATCATTTGTGTGATTTATGTTGTTGTGCGGGGCCAGTTTAGGTTTCTGATGCTACTGCATACGTAAGTTCAGCTTAAAATAAAATGCTTATTTAATATAAATAAACTCTGTAAACTACATTTCCTCAGTCCTCTATTGAGGCAAACCGCTACTACGTGAGATGGAGAAAATGCATAGAGCTGTTGGTTTCCTCTAGTATTACAAAAATATAGATGTGTTCTCTGACTGCAAACATGTCATATTTACGCCACATTTACATCCTTCGTCGTGCAACATTTGACACAATACCTTTACTGTTGAATGAACTGGAAAGTGGATTCATTGGCTTTTGTGTTTGTGTGGCTGTATCAGGTGCCTGGCGCTGCAGAAGTCAGTGCAGCCTAGTGGAGAGGGCACAGGTGACCCCCCCCCCCCTCCTCCCAATGCAGGTCTATTCCCGCTCCATAGACACACCGAAGCCCAATTTAGCGCTCTCAGCCGGTACCAGCACTATTCTTTGCTCTCATTGTTCTCCGCCTGAGACACTTTTTAGACAGCGATAGAGGAGCAAAGCCAGGGAGCGAGACGTTCCAGTGGACCGATGAAAGCATGGCGAGAGACTGACCGAAGACCAAGCTGATTTATTCCGCGGTTCATAGCTTCAGTTTCCCAGTGGCTGTGTCTTTGTGCGAGGAGCGACGACAATGGTGTTAATGATGATAGCACAGAGTGTATGCTGTTAATCCTTTTTCTAATTAACCTTAAAATTCAATGAATTCACAAAATGTATAATCACAGTGAAGAACTATGTATTTAACAATATATATATATATATATATATATATATATATATATAATTGCGATTGACATGATAAAAGATGCACCTGTCCAATATAATATTCATTGTGTTAGCCCTCCAATAAATATGTACAATCGTGAAATCTAACTCTATAATTTGTCTGATGCTAATGACGCCGTATTATAAGCTTAAGTTTTTGTCCACCGCCGTGTGTGCAATGGGTGGAAAACACATAAACACTTTGCTAAGTATTACAATCCAATGTAATGCCACTAAATACAGTGTTAGTTGACTCAGCATCATCCAAATCATTCAACAAAAAAGTGAACATTATCAGCTTCAATAAAGCAGCATTATTGGAGAGCCAGTGTGTTGTATTACATTGAATTGTACGCCTTGTAGTTTTATTACCGCCCTCCGCTGTAGAAATCTTCACTCAAACTGGTTTGTTAAATCAATATAACCGAGATAGCACCATTCCCATTAAACCGAAGACATCAGTTGCAAAATGTTGTTTTTACTATAAAGCTTTAATGAACTATTTAAAAGCAGGATAGCAGACTCTGACTATTATTAGTCAGGGGAACTCCTTGGATGCATGCCTGTAATTGTGTTAAAGAAGTTGTGTAGCACTGGGCGAGCACATCTTTCTCACTCTACATTTCCTTCACCCTCTCCTCTCTATCTTTCTAAGTTTGTGCCTCTCCAATGCTCTCTCCCCGCCTCTCATCGCCTTTCTTCTCTAGTATTTATCGGGTGAATTAACTGCATTCCCTGAAGTAATCCTTTTTCTCCCACCTGATTTACTGGCAATACACCGCTTTTAAGTCTCACTTTCCCATGCGCCGATCTCCCAGGGGCTGATGGCCTCTCATAAAAGAAAAGCAAATCCTAAGATGGGCTCGCTGTGTTTTCTGCTCTCTGTGGTATGTTGTGCTCCAGGCTATTTGAGTGGTTTGCCCATTTGGCTCACCTTTTTGTAGTTGAACTTAAATAGTGGCAACAAAGCGGCCCCAGCACCAGCGCCCCTCAAGGATGAGCTGGTGTGGCTGATGGATGGATGTACATTGCTGTTATTTTCTTGGTTTTGAGGTTAAAGTGTCTATAGAGGGTGTGTTGTTCACTTTCTTTACTCAGCTAAAATCTACAGCAACATTTGTATAATCAAAGTAGATGGTTGGTTTTATGAGGTACTTATCTATAGTAGATGGCGGTCGGCTTGCCCCTAGTTTGGAGCAGAAACTTATTTTAGCCGCTTAAAAGAAAGGCCGACCAAAAAAGATGCATTTAAGTGTATACTATACTACTAATATTGCTTTACCTTGCCGTAAGACAGCCATACAGTCTGTTTCCGACGCGGAACTGAAGCCCACCGAAACTATCCAAAGTCATACAATTACACAAACAAACTAACCGGTTTGAGGCGGTAATAGCGACGGTGAGGTAAAATTACTGTTTTTTTTCCAATGGAGTCTCGTGGCTTTGGCGAGAGCTTTTAAGAACCTCATACGACCACGCTTCAAAACGTCCTAACTATCCCTTTTAAGATGTTCACATTATTGCTGCTGCAACTATTCACAGATGGATCTACATTGAGTTAATTAATTTAATGTATTACAATCCTAATGGTCACAATTGGCTGTAAACTCACATTTTCATTTGAGTGTTCCACTAAGGTAATTAGTAACGACCAAATATTCCCCGGATAAATGACTGCTGTGAAATGCATGAATAATGTTTTATACAGCCATGCTGTAACCCTGATTATTGTTTTCAGCTTGTGAGTCTGTGTGTGTGTCATAATGGCAAAATGTGCGCCTGGAGACACCTACACCTACCACCACAGAGGTGGTCTTTTGTGTACTTTGCCAGCTATTTATACTTCTGTCTGTCTGTCTGTCGACACATTCTTTTTGTGCAGTGATAGCGTTGCAATCACAAAAACTTTACAGATGTATAGTTAACATCACAATGAAGTGGTCGAGTTCGCAGAAGGGTGCGGTCCGAGCAAGGGCGCTGGAAGTAGAAGGGTAGGAAGTAGTTTACTTTACCGGGTGGAGTGATCCCATAGAAACATGGTCTCTAGTTATTAACTGTATTAGTATTTTTAGTACTGTTGTTGACATCAGTTGATAACAATTAGTGGTTCTTGAGGACTACAGACATTAAAACCTGCAAAGCGGAGTTATGAGAGATGATTGGCTGTTGTTATTCTCTATAAAGTGGGCGAGTTGGCATTTTCCATGTTACCGGTTCGTAACTGGATTTAATACAACATAATCCCCCTCGGTTGCACTAACCTCCCATAATTGAGATGTTTCCTTCTGACAAATGCTTGTTTGTTCATCTCTATGCTAATAGTGTGTTGTCAGTAGGAGGCTAGCTTCTTGTATTAGTCTCGCTGGCTGTTTTTAGATGCGTAATTATATCAGATCGTCCCGTGCTAGCTACGACCAAGGCTGGAGTATAATGAAAAGTTACAGGTAAACATGAGGAAAAAGTGGTTTGTGGATAATTTGATTCTGAATAAGATTTGAAACATGAATTAGCTTTAGAGAAGTATAATAACAACTGAGTCTTGTGTATTGTGCATCTGATTATACCGAGCACTTAGAATGTTGCAACACCCAAATCCACCCTATTGAATCGTTGAGTGATTATCTCTCGTACATGCACCAACAAGACATCGTTTAGATCAGTGGTTCCCAAAGTGGGGGGCTATTGCAGGGGGGGGGGGGGGGCTTGGTGTGGCAAGGCTTGAGCCCTGCTAGCAAAACATGGACAAGTTTGTGACAGGGCTCCTGTCATTTTTCAACCAAATTTCATAAAATAACAGATCAGAAAAGTCAGATTGACTTTGTCTTCTCTCTCAGCTTCAGTTTTAAGCCGTCTTATGTATACAATGCATCTCTCTAATATTTAATATAGGTCGAGGCTCCAAAAGGTAAAGCACATGAAAACAACTTCATGGTCCCCAGCGTAAGTGTAGACAATGTAAATCAAACCATGATGCAATTTTGGGGAGACGGGGACTGTTTGCCTTTCTGTAATGGCTTTGAAAATGTCTTGAGAAACAGACACTGAATAAAAAAGCTCCACGTAGACACAAACAGATGAATAGACTATCACAAACCATCTTTGCTGTGGAAAATAAGGCAACACTCCTCATAATAAATGTCATGTAATCTTCACAGTGTGACAGTTAAATTCATTTTGCTTCTCACTGTTATAATTTAAACATTCCATGCTGTATAATTAAAGATGAGTGGTCTCTGCAGTTGGAGTTTGATTTACCTACTTTGTGTCCAGCGTAGTCTGTCGAGAGGAGTTTTCTTTGAGTGCCAAATCAACTGTATTGTTGTTCTTTGTATAGCCACAAGATGACATGCTGGCTAGTAAAACAATTTTCTTCAATCTACTCGAGGATGAAGCGCTAAAAAGCACGCGTTAAGTCACATTACATTGGGAGGATCTGTGTTTGGCTGTTTATTTCATGTGCAGTACATTTGATTCATCGTCTACTGTATTTAACTTAGAACGGCTTTATAGAAGAGGATTAACAAATAGCGGGGCTTCTCTTTTCATCAGCCGCATCTGAAGCAGTATGCAGTCGCCATATAAAAAGACACATCAGGCCTTTTCTTGAGTGTGCTTGGCTGTGTGCACACAAGGAAAACTAAATATATTTATACATAGAGAGAGAACTCTGCGCGTCCAGGCAGACTCATGAGTCTCCCTCTGCAATCCAGGCGAATGAAAACAATAGATGTGCGTTTCAAGTTCAACCTGCACAACTTTTCTTATCGTCTTGTGGGAAAGGTTTTACAGCTCAAATTCATCGAACGTCTTTTCAACCAAATTCAGTTGTCTCCCGGGTCCTTCATGGATTTTTGGTTGAATCACTAAACATTTCTTATCTCTCTCTCTCTCTCTCTCTCTCCCTCTCTTCTCTATTTATTTTTTTTATACTTTGCTGCCAGATTAAAGATGCTACTGCTTCCAGTCACAGTGCCTCTGTGACCATTATGTGTGAAGACCAGGACTGTATTTCTGGAGCATATGCATTCGCCGAGAAAAAAAAATACAAATATATTTTTAAATATTACAAATGTGCCCAAGTGACTACTATAGATATTATAGATACAATCTCAAGGAAATGAAGCACCGTGAAAGACTTACTTTAATCATATTTCACTTTCTTAAGCTTTCCAAATCTCAAGCCTAGTTACATATTCATGAAGCAAAGATGTACCTATGAATCACATCCAACTCATGTTTAGAGGAGATTAAAAGTCTCGTAGCAGCCATAGGCAACTTTGGAAATCATTAGAAATTTGATTAAAGCTGTTTAAAAAGTTTACCTCTTTTTCCTGCCACCCCCCCCCCCTCCTCTGTAAACTATCCCTTTAATCCCCATTCCCCTTAATTTAATAGAACAGAGTGCAAATGGGTGAGATGGGTGGGGTTGTGGGTCTCTCGCCTTCTGTAATTGGTTAGATGAATCAATCAGGGAAGAGCTATTACAGAGAGCAATTACAGAGCAAAGATCGCTGTACAATGGATGGTTATTCTGTGACAATTTAGCATATTGACAGTCTGTTCTGCTCTTCTATGTGTGATACTTTAAACAAAGGGACTCGGGATATTTACCAAGTCCATTGTAAAAGAATGAGCTTTGTAGAATTGAGCAAGAAAAGTACGATACTTATTTAAACTACAGAGAAAGAACACTAGGTTAGTTGTTCTTAACATTTCAAAGCTCGGTTGTGTGTTGTAGCATTGATGGTCTCTTGGGGATATATTTGATTTATTAGTCCTTCTGAGAGCTTCTATGGGCCGACAGAATCAAGTAACACACAGGGAAAATTCAATATATGCTCCCAACCAATGCATTCTAATGAGGATGAGGTCTTTTTAATTGCCTGCGTGTCTGGTTCAAATAAATTAATGCACCTTTTTTTTTTGTTTCGTGGCTCTTTCAGATATTAATGAATGCGAAAGGGACCCCTGCAAGAACGGGGGCATTTGCACAGATCTGGTTGCCAACTATTCCTGCGACTGCCCAGGGGAGTACATGGGCAGGAACTGTCAATACAGTAAGTGCTTGTGCTTCTTTCTTTTTTTTTATGTTTGTCTTTCAACTCTTTTACAACTATCTATTAATTATTAACAACACACACACACACACACACACACACACACACACACACACACACACACACACACACACACACACACACACACCAGACAGTTTCCTGGTAATTCCCCATAAAGAACATCTAAACAGACTTCTGGGGATAGTGTGCAAACCTTTGATGAAAACGTTATTAAGAGCTTATACAAGTTTATTAAGTCTACAGGACAATCCTTTGCTTTTGTATTTTGTTGGTTTTAACTTGTAGCCCATAATGTATCTTATTCACAACAGTATTCAGACTAAATTAGTCCATCAGGAAAGTGTTACATTACATCATGGCTGCTTATTGTCAGTGAAGGAGTCAGACGGGTGGAGAAGCCTCTGTGTGCTCCGTGTGCTCTGTGTGCTCCGTGTGCTCCGTGTGCTCTGTGTGCTCCGTGTGCTCTGTGTGCTCTGTGTGCTCCGTGTGCTCTGTGTGCACCAGTGCAGTTAAAGAACTAAATGTTTCAGTGAACATGAGCCACAGAGAGTGAAATTATGCATTTGCAAGATTTGACATTGTACAATTATTTTTACATATCTTCCAAGAAATTGAAATTGTCATTTAAAAGGTGTTAATTATAGTTCACATTCTGTTTCATACAACGTTTGAAAGGTCCGGGGTTTTTTATTTTTATAAATAAGGATAACTGTGGAGTGTTTGTTAAATAATCCTTCCATCATCATGTCTGATAATACATATGATCTATGAGTTGATCTTCTGATACTGGACAGGACGGATTTCTGAAATTCCCTCTGTATATTTTTGGATATGTCTAGCACAGCATGATATTTATTATTTCTTTAAAATGTGTCTTCAATGTTCATGTTTTCTGAATGAAAGTCATCATAAATTGTGCAATGTATGCAGATCGTCTATATTCAAATGTAATTAACATTAACAAAGTGAATCCAAATCTACACTTATTACTTCTCTGTAAATACAACAGAAATGAACTAGAAACAACTGCTCAAGTTCTGCATGTTCAGAGAAAAACAACAAGCCCTAAAGCGTAATAATAATAATAATAATAATAATAATAATAATAATAATAATAATAATAATAACAACAAAACAAAAAAATTGAGCATTTGAATGCGGAGAAGTCACGGCCACTTTATGCTCCCAAGCCCTCGTTGTTTATGCCCAGCGGCTGTGTGGAACGAAAGAGAGCTTCTTATCACTTTCTTTCTGCAAGACGCCACAGAGCTTAAAGTGGCCTCATGTGTTTATTATGCTATTGCTGCTCACTCTAGGAACATATTAGGATTATTGTATCAGTGGACTTGGAGCCCTGAGCCACCACTGTGCTGCTGCTCACAAATGAATTCATCTGATTTCCTCTCATCGGTGAAGCCCTGTTGTTCGGCAACATACTCAGGAATCTTCAGGAACAAGTCTGCATCGGAAAAGGGAGACATTTTGAAAGTTGCTGTGGTTTTGTTTTTATAAACTGAATGAGCAAAGTGAGAGGGGAATTAGTGAATGAAGAGGAGCAGAGAGGCAAAGCCTGACTGATACAGTTGGTGTAGCGAGTGAAGAACTTCAGGAGAAAGATTAAGTCTTGCTGATTGAACAAATGCTAAGCTCCATTATGTGTTTAATGTTATCCGTTTCCATTTCCCCTCACAAATGCATTATTTGTACAGCATATTATAGAACCATTCATTCAGCCAAAGTTACAATGCAGCCTATAAGCATTAAGATGGTTTGTTTTTGGTCTTTACTTCAACACATTAGATTTGAAATGAAACACTTGCCATGAGGTGAAAGTGCTGACTCTCAGCTTTAATGAGATGTTGTTTACATCCATAACAAATTAACTGTGTAGAAATGATAGGCCTTTTTCTTTTTTGTACACAAATTCCCAGAGGGTTGAAAAGGCCAATAAGTCCAACAATGTTCACCCAATATAGACGTAAACAACCCCAAACACCCCTCCAGCTAAAAGTCAGCACCACTTGTTTTGTTTTGTTGTTTTTGTTTCATTTTAAATCCAGTGCACTTGAATATAGCTAAACATATTTCCTAAAATTTTTCATCTGAACTGTATATTTAATGAAAAGGCTGCTTTAAGTAAAAAAACAGCCTGAAACAAGAGACTGGATTACCAGGAACAGGAGAGGGGTTTGTAATTTATCACACAAATGTATGTCTATATCAAATATGTGATGTATTAGAATAAATAACAAAGACAATGATGAACAATGAAATTGTTGTTTCTCCTCCAACTAATAACAGTGACCATCCAACAACATAGAAACCTACATTTCCCATAATGCAATCCAAATAGCGTCTTTCATTACAATCTCCTTGCCTGGTAAACACCCACATCTTGCAAACTGAACATGCTCCCTTTGTTAAAGGTGTCATCACTGTGACATCACTTTATTTTATTTAAATTGTATTAGATTTGACAAAGCTGCTCCAGAGGACAACTTTTTCCTGTGATTTAATAAAGTGATCTTAATGTTTAAAACTGGTGGAACGCACCTTTTTTTTAAAAATCAAGCTCCAAATGTTGTCTCTGCTATTTAAACACATTTAATATGTTGCAGCCTTAACAGACGAAGTACAGTCGACGGGTTCCCCAATGAACATAGCGTGCATAAAATGGGTAAAATGCCTGGATCTTCTTGTATGCACGGACTCGTCATCTCCTCTGACTTGTTCCTTCAACCCACGGTATGTGTGTGGGCAAGTCCTGCACACACATTGGCAGTTTGAGACCAGATTGAGCTGCTGTACTGTACTGTGTTTTTTTTTGGCCATCCCAGAAATGAGCGTGATGATATTATGTGAAAGCAGCAGTGGGCTTTTGGCCATGTTGCCTGTCTGTTTGCTAATTATCCGATTTTAATGAAATCATTACATTCCCTTCAATATTGATTCACATGATCCAATGGAAAGTTAAAAAAAAAATCTGTCACTTGCCAACATAAATCTCAGTAAAATATAGAAAAGAGCATAAAATATAGTGAGATAACACTTGGCTGCCTTTCTGCTGAAGCAAATGTGGGGTTGTTACTGCTGTATCCGTCCAGAGACATCCATACTTTAAGACATTAATATGGGTTGAATGGTCCTTTAATAATCCACTGTTAAGGAAAGGTGAGGACTGTTCAGAGCCCCATTTTCCAAAAGAATCTTAAGGCTAAGATGATTGTTAAACCATCCGCCTTGAGCAGAATCTAAATCGATTTAAGTACACCATGTTTTTCTTAAACTTATTTCCACCCTGTAACATCAAATACAACCCGGTAGCCCAGTGTCAAATACAGTGCACTGCTGGAAGCTCTGGCTCTTTACTGCAAATTAGACGTTTTCATCACCTCATGATTTAGTTTGTCTTGTGGAGGCCTGAGATGTCTCAGCCTTTCTTTAAGCTCTATTTACAGTGACACATCTTTCCATCTCTTTCCCTGACAGACACTATTTCTGACCCAGAATACTCAAGTGCTCGAGGATCACAAGTGACGAAATGCTCAGAGTCAGACACGTTGCAAACAAACTTCTCAACGTTGTTGTTGCACATGCACTAGTTATTCAATACGATGTAGATCCCCCAAAGTTTTAACACTTCATTGTGACTCCATTGTACAAACACAACACAACAGCTATATGATGTTTGTGTAAGTGTGTAGAGGTCGATACATCCGTTCGGAAACACTGTCACCTTTTTGTCACCAGAGAGTAGTGACAAGTTATAACTGCACATAATAACACATTAGCACATCCATGTAATGCATACAGGTGCATTTCATTCACTTTCATTTGTCACTTGTGGCTCTTCTATGGCTGACATAAGATTTTTGTGTTTATTATTATTATTATTTTCCTCACCCCCTCTCATTCCCACTTCCTGCTCATTAGTATTGGTGTGCTGGCATTAATTTCAGTGGGGCTCTAATTTGTTTAGGCTGTAGGTAGGGCTTGTGGGAGATGGATTCAGCTGTCACATCACAGTAGTGCTGCTGTTAGTGATGTGTGCTGTCGCAGGGCTGATGTATGCTACGGGGCCAGCAGGCCAAGGCCCGGGGGCTGGCTGCCTCTGCTGGTCTGACGGACGACTGGCAGGCTGCTCGTTAAGAGCGGCCCTTCATTGCCGCAAGGTGAGAAGGACTGGGACTTTGCAACAGTGTGTTGCCACAACGCACATAGAATACCTCTCAAGAGGTACAACATGTAGACAAATATGATCCCGTGGTGACGCAACATTGCACCTCGGCCCTAAACGTCATGTCATAGTGAGTAAAATAATAGATTAGATTTCACTTTCAGGAGTTAAATCAGGGTGATATGCCATCTGGTGCATGCACCAGATTAGCATGTGTAAATCCACAGGGTCCCTAACCAATTGAAAGTCAGGTTTAATTAAAAAATATTGTGTTGATCTTCGTATTGATTTGCAATCTCTACATTATTTGAAATTGGTTGGGAGATATCACGCTACGACTCAATTAGCACTCCTTAGGCTGCCAGTTAGAGTTAGTCAAAGAAAATAATATTCATCATATTATTCATATGAGAAATATGAGGATCTTTGTAATACTTGTTGCCCTCTGTAGGACAGGTTGAAGACATGTTTGTAGCCCTGCTAGCTGCATTGGTCGGTACATAACTTTAGTCCAGACTGAAGTATATCCCAACATGTTTTGATGGATTGCTATGAAATTGTCTTCATGGTCCCCAGAGGATCACTCAGAGTGGTCCATTTGCTCTGCCTAAGTACAGCTTTGCAGTTTCTCTTGATGAAGAATACATATTTAATGCATTGTGCCTTTTAAACATGTTCCTATCACTTCAGATCTGAGGTCTGAGCCTGCGAACCTAACCTCAGAATGTTAAATATATTTCTTATTTTTTTCGTAGTTATGGCAAAATAAATATATAATTGGAGAAATCAATTCTAATCAATTGATACTCTAAGTGAGTTTGTCCAATTTTTCTGATTTTCATTTTGAGATAGCTTGCTGACAGACGGATCTCCTTGTTTTCACTCTGTGTTAAGGAGAATCAGCCAATAACATACACAGATATTCATGGTCTCTATGGAATCAGGCACAGCATGCTGAAATGCATACTGTATATCCAACACAAAGTCCTAGCAGAAGCTGAAGCAGAGTCAAAAATGAATCTGTTCTTTCTAAGACTTTTAAAAGGGCCGAATGAAGTTCATCTATCATATAACGGATCATCTGAAGGTTCTCTTAGCTTCAGCAGTAGGCTACCGCATCCACCTACACCATTCCCTCATCAGTCTGGAAGCGATGAGTCACACACACAAGGAAGAACTGGTGAAGCGAGAGTGATTTACCATAGTGGAATGTATAAACACATCTCTGTCAGTACAAGCACACAGATATACTCTTTGCTCTCTTCCCAGCCTCCAGTCGATCCCCCCGGACTGTCCTCAGACATTACTCACTGTCTCCCTGCCTCCCTGTTGCCTAGAGCCCCACTGTTTTTAGCAGCTGGATACATTGTGCTAGGGTTGTTTGCATTGTTCCATTCTTCTCTGTCTCTTGGCTTTCTTCTGCGGTGAAAGTCTTCTCACAACTCTCATCGCTGCCACTTTCATTGTCTGCCGGTATGCATGTGTGTATGTTTGTGTGTGTGTGTGTGTGTGTGTGTGTGTGTGTGTGTGTGTGTGTGTGTGTGTGTGTGTGTGTGTGTGTGTTTGAAGTGCTTAGGTGATTTGCCTAAATTGTGAAGGCAACACAGCCTTCGGGGTGACCGCTGCTCCAGGCTTCCCCTGAAGGCTGGTTTACACGGACACTTACAGTTCAGCTGGCATGAGCGAGCAGTGCCTCTGGCTGAACTTTGCGCTTGATGTGTCCCTGTTCTTTCTGGAACATTTCCAAGTTC